>NC_132782.1:126878468-127186168 GCF_048418805.1 Vulpes vulpes
GACATTTAGAGAGATGAAATAATCTCTAAGTCATTTTTTTTTAAAAGATTGGTACTTGGTAATAGGTATTATCTTTGTTTCCTTCCTTCTAAGTAAGTTTTCTTTCTCATGGGCTCCAAGATCACTATGTGTAAAAATGAAGCCTACATAGAACAAATTGACTGCAATAATTTTTCTGTACTTCAGACATATGAATATTACCAAGAGAACTATTTACTAGTAGATATGCATTTTATGCATACTGGTTTCTAGTGCAAGGAGGGCACATAAAGATATTTACTGAACTAAAGTGGAAATTGAATGGAACAGCGTATTCTGATCTCAAATTACACAGTATTTACTATGCCAGAAATGTCTCACAATAATGTTCATTATAATAAGAAAATAATAAAATCTTTAAGAATTACTAACATATTAATAATTTTGATAACTAAAGAGTTGATGTGGCATGGAATTTTTCTTTATTCCCATTCATTTGGAACAAAGCTCCTATTTTTGGTGTCCCTTGTTTAATGTAGTGAAGAAAACTGTCAGGTAGCCTAAGAATTTTTCTTCTCAGAGGATGGCTGCAGTGAATAGCATGTATTCAGTATTTCCTTTTACTTCTTTTACAAAAGGAAGCAAGTTACAAAGAAAATTACATAGAAGCATCTCTTGGAAGGCATGTAATTTGAGGTAACTTACTTTGGATGCACAAATAGCAATCTTTCTTCATTTAAACATTCAAAAGGTAACCAGACTGTCATACTGCTAATAAATAACTCAAGGAAACTGAAGCCAGGAAAATAAAAATCTATTACTTTTATTAGGATTTTTTCTTAGACCCCCACTGATGAAATAGCATCTTTTTAGGAATTATCAGAAATTATGTTTTATTTTATAATGAAAGCAAGTTAAATGCTCACAAAAATATAAACCTCTTAAGAGGTACACAGAATACAATCACTTGCACACAATTTATCTTTCAACTAGTGGAGATACTTCAAAATTTCCAAGAATATTTTATTTGTCTTCATTTTGTCATAGTTTATTTTTGCTGTTGCTTGGCTAATAAGAATAAATCGAATAATTGAGGAAGAATTATAACTACCAAACATTTATGTTTATTTTCATTATTTGCCATTTTAGAAAGTAGGAAGGATTAAAATGAGAATTACCCTCTAATCAGAATTAGTAAATATCCTTTGCATTTGGCATGTTATGTCCTTTTTCATTTAGAGAGCACTATATAATGATTAGAAAATTATTTTGTTCCTGTCTCCAGTATGTGAGCAGGCTTAGGGATAAATCTTATGGTTTCTCTCATGTCTCAGTCTTCTCATTTTTAAAATCAAGATAGTCTCTCCATTGCTTCAAAATAATGTGAAAATTATGGACAAAATGCTAGTAAAGTTAAGTCAATTTGGAGTGATGAAAGAAATACACTTTCCAGATAAGTGAGAGGTCAGAAATCAGGGTGATTTATGCAAGGAAATTACTTTTAAGAAGTTTCTCAAGAAGAGCATTGACTTATAAATAACTGTCCTTCTGTATCACTGAGCAAGAACTCTATTTCCTTGGTTACTGTTACTCATTTTTTGAAGTCTGTCATGGGAGTTCAGCAATTTTAAAATTCAACCAAATCTTGTTGGATGCCTACTATGTGGTGAAATTTTCCTATACCCTGGGATTTCAGATGGGAGGGGAAAAAAACCACTCTGATTACTTCATAATCTATAGGGAAAGTCAGATTGTAAACTATGCTAAGTGGAAAAAAAATGTAAAATCCTTAGCAAAGCGTGTAGAAGATAGTGCTCAGTTATCTAAACATATCTAAACATAATTTCAACAGCAGTAAATCCAGTAATCTGCCCCTAACTAGATCCTTAGGGCTGGTTCAAAGCCTTTTTCATTATTTTCTATAACACAGGGCTCTATACATGTTTGTTACATACTACTGATGAAAAGTAAAACAATCTTAAAATACTCTAAGGGCACTGGGAGGAAAAAGAACACTTTTAAAAGGATATAAATATAAATTATTTTGATTAAGATCATGTTCCTCTTGCTGCAGCTAACTATCTTAGTTTCTTGAGTTGTAGAATAGCATGGTAGGAAACCAAATGGTGTGGTGCAGTGTTTTTCAACTGCCTCATTAATAGTTGTTGGTTTGTAAGTTTAATTTATTAAATATAACCACCTTTGTTATTAATTGACCATTATATATATATATACATATATATATATATATTAGACTTACAAGGGATAAATTAATGTAATAGCTTTTTCATATTTCTTGTTGAAATATTATATGTGCATAATGAATTCTTACTGAAAATCACCATGAAAATTTGACAGTAAGAGTTTAGGCTCTGGAGTAGAATAGTCTTGAGATAAAATCCTTACTTTGTGAAAATGGCTTCCAATCTGAGAAATCGAAATAATAATTGTACCACCATAATAGAACTGTTGAAGACTGAGATCATTTATATAGTGAGTTAGTATAAAGCCCAACATAGTATGTGCTCAGTGTATATTGGCCTTATTATTCTGGAGAAATACATACTGGGCATACTTTCCAGGCATCTGTAAATACTTGAATTATTCCCTTGTGATATTGATTAACCTATTTGTTTTCATTATTAACCTGTTTTGGCACTTAAATCTTCTGCTTAGAAAAACATTTATCTTACAAAATTAATCAGTGGAGTTACAGCTTAAGTTGGTTTTAAATAAAAGGATCTTTCTCATCTAAAGAGATTAATTGTCTTCAGTTAAATTTTTGTTGCATTATAAAACATTGGAAATTATACTCCAAGAAAATCTACTAGGAAACATTCCTTTGATATTGTAAACAAGTAGACATAATATAGTATTAATATATGAATTATTTGTAATTTGAAGTTACATTTATTTGAAGACTGATCTAGTTTTACAAAAGTTTTAATGAAAAATGTGCTTTATTACTGTTAATTTGTTAACATTCTTAAATTTTATAGATTTAATTAAATTTCAGGACAAAATTAATTATGCTGTATAATCAATAGTATAAATTGCTTTTTTCCACTCATACTATCTATGGATTAGTGGTCTTAAAAAAATCACAAGATTTGTTATTATAAACATAGTTTAGCATTAACTTTATTAGATATATTACTTTCTTTTATAAAATGACAATTTTCAATGTATAAATAATTCATTCACATCTCTTAAGTTTATAAAATACTTAGATATATGTCAACACCAATCTAAACATTTATGTAGATATTTACTTGACTTCCTGGCCAATTTTTTTTTCTTTTTTCCTTTTTTTTTTTTTCTGGCTAATTTTTAAAAAACATTCTAGGGGCTCAATCCCACAGACCTGAGTCATAATCATAACCTGAGATCATAAGCTGAGCCAAAATCAAGAGTCAAATGTTTAACCAACTGAGCCACCCAGGTACCCGGAACACTACTGTTTTAAACATAAAGGACCACTTACTTGTTCAGGTCTTGAGTAAGTTGGCAAGTGTAGCTGACATATCTCAAAGTTTGGACTTGATGCAATTATGTCAGAGGTTAAAAAAACAATTGTGTGAACTCTCACATGTTTCCTGAGTCCCATAATGTGATGAAACCAGCTTGGAGCAGATCTTGAGAGGGTGACTAAATTTTCAGGAATTTCGTGAATTGGTTGTTAAATAGACCATTATGAAAAATTAAAAATTATATAACCTTATAATCATATAAATCATATTAAACACAAATGTAACAAATACTAAAACCCCATTTCTTCATAATTATTTCATTTTTATCTTCAAAGTGCTCTTGAGATTGTGTCTATTATATCGTATGGCGTAAATTCTAATTTCTACAATGATGGAAATGTTCTATAATACATTAGTCATTAGTTACAGATAGTTATTGAGCACTTGGAAAATGTTGTTGAGGCACTAAATTTTTATTTTTGTTTAATTATAATGAATTTAAATATAAATTTGAATAGCCACATATGGCTAGTGGCTAAAAGTTCTACCTCATGAAGTTTGAATCTAGGTGAATTAGTAAGTAGCTTTTGCTGTGTGGCCAGGCAATTTTCTAAGTGCTTTATATGAATTAACTTGTTTAATCCTCATAGTAACCCTATGAGATAGATATTAGTAACCCCACTTTACATTTTGAGGAGGGGATATATAAGTTAAGGGACTTGTTCAATATCATGCACCATGAGAATGATGGACATTGGGTCTCAACTCCAAGCAGTCTAATTTTAAAGTCAGACCTCTAAAAACAAACTACTGTTCCTTGTGATAAAATTAACAAATTTTTTTTCGAATATTCACTTGATTAGAATTTATTAAGGTTGGGCAGCCCAGGTGGCTCAGTGGTTTAGCGCCGCCTTCAGCCCAGGGTGTGATCCTGGAGACCCAGGATCGAGTCCCACGTCAGGCTCCCTGCATGGAGCCTGCTTCTCCCTCTGCCTGTGTCTCTGCTTCTCTCTGTTTGTGTCTCTCATGAATAAATAAATAAAATCTTTATTTAAAAAAAAAGAATTTATGAAGGTTGATGCAACCTGCTGTAAAGACAAGGGAGAAAATCCAGTGCAATAAAGTTACTTACAAAAGAACAAAACAAAGCAAAACAGACCAAATATTCATTCATAGATTAGTAATATATTGAGCAAGGTCTTGTATTGAGTATGTATTAACCAACTCATGAGCTGCAGAGCTTGGGGTCGCCCATTTCAGAGGCTAATCATAGTACATGTCTTTGATATTATATGAATTGAAGAGTATGCTTACTTTTATTCCCTCAAATCCCTGAGAACCTTCAACTCTGTTCACACTAGTAGAGGTTCAAAAGATATATTTATTTAGTTCAATATTTGACAGTTTTTTAAAAGAACACTTAAAGCTTCATTGAAAAATAATTTAAACTATCCTTAGACGAAAATTTATATGTATTGTATATTATTGAATAATTGCTACTTTATTTGCATACTACTGGGTAGAATTTGTCAGATATGTTCAGTGTCACAAAACTAAACTATCTCTTGCTTCTGGGTAAGACAAGAAAGACATTTCAAAAATCCTATCCTGTTTGATTGTCACAGTTTAACCTCAAATTATAAACTTTTCGACCTTCAAAGTCCTAAGTGATCACATTAAACTTTTCTGTTGTTCAAGATATCAGCAATAAAATATTCTTTTAAGAAAACTTATGTTTTCCGCTTCTCAAATTTGCTAAAATGCAATTTTAATTTAAAAATGATAGTAAATGTTTTGTTATTATTTTTAAGTTTTAATTTTAATTTGTTAGTGTACCCTATTATATTAGTTTCAGGTGCACAATATAGTGATTCAGCACTTCCAAACAACACCCAGTGCTTTTCACAAGTGCACTCCTTAATTCCCATCACCTATTTAAATCGTCCCCCACCTACTTCCCCTCTGACAACCCTCAGTTTATTCTCTATAATTAAGAGGCTGTTCCTTGGTTTGTCTCTTTCTCTCTCTTATTTTTTTTCCTTTGATTGTTTTGCTTCTTAAATTCCAAATATGAGTGAAATCATATGGCATTTATCTTTCTCTTATTTCGCTAAGCATTATGCTCTCTAGTTTCATCGATGTCATTGCAAATGGCAGTTCTTTCTTTATTATGGCTGAATAGTGTCCCATTACATATATGTGTGTGTGTGTGTATATATATACACACACACACACACACATATGTACACATGTGTACATAATTTATGTATGTGTATATATATACACACATATATATACACTTGTGTATATAATTTATATATTTAAAAATATATATATTTATATATATAAATACACATACATACATATATTTTTTCATACATATATTTTTTTTTATCACATCCTCTTTATCCATTCATCAATTGATGGATACAGGGGCTGGTTCCATATCTTGACTATTGTAAATAATGCTGCTATAAACTTGGAGTTCATATATGCCTTTGAATTAGTTTCCTTGTATTCATTGAGTATATATCCAGTAGTGTGATTGCTTGATCCTAAGGTACTTCTTTTTTACCTTTTTGAGGACCCCTCCATATTGTTTTCTACAGTAGCTGCACCAGTTTGCAAACTACCAATATGGGCAAGTGTTTCTTTTTCTCCATATCTTTACCAGCACTTGTTGATTCTTGTGTTGCTGAGTTTAGCCATTGTGACAGGTGTAAGATGAGAGCTCCTTGTAGTTTTGATTTGCATTTCCCTGATGATATTTGATGATGAACTTTCCATGTGTCTGTTTGCCCTCTGAATGTCTTGAGAGAAATGTCTGTTCATGTCTTCTGCCCATTATTTATTTATTTTGGGGGGAGTGTTGAGTTTTAGAAAATCATTATAGATTTTGGGTACTAATCTTTTATCAGATATGTCATTTGCAAATGTCTTCTCCCATTCCAGAGGTTGCCTTTTAGTTTTATTGTTTCCTTTCTTAAATCCGTCTGTTCCAGTGTGTCATATGCATCAAATGATTTTGATGTAATCTCAAGTTTATTTTTGCTTTAGTTTTCCTTGCCTTCAGAGACATATCTAGAAAGAAGTTGTTATGGACAATGTAAAAGAAGTTCAGGTCTCATGTTTAGGTCTTAACCATTTTGAATTTATTTTTGTGTATGGTGTAAGAAACTGGTCCAGTTTCATTTTTTTCACATGTTGCTGTCCAGTTCTCCTAACACCATTTGTTGAAAAACACTTTTTTCCCATTGGATATTCTTTCCTGTTTTGTCAAGGATTTATTGACTATGTAATTGTGGGTTCATTTCTGTGTTTTCAATACTGTTATGTTGATCTGTGTATCTATTTTTATGCCAATAATAATACTGTTTTGATTACTGTAGCTTTGCAGTGTAACTCACAGTCTGGAAATGTGAAGCCTCCATATCTCCTTTTTTGAGATTACTTTCGCTCTTTTGGGTCTTCTGTGGTTCCATACATATTATAGGATTGTTTGTTTTAGGTCTATGAAAAATGCTGGTGGTATTTTGATAGGAATTGCACGAAATGTGTAGTTTGCTTTGAGCAGTATAGACATTTTAACCATATTTCCTCTTCTAATCCATAAGCATGGAATATTTTTCCATTTCTCTGTGTTGTCTTCAGTTTCTTTTATCAATGTTTTATAGTTTTTAAAATAGAGGTCTTTTACAAAATCTTTGGTTAGGTTTATTCCTAGATATCTTAAAATGGGTTTGATTCCTTGGTTTCTCTTTCTGCTGCTTTATTATTGGTGTAAAGAAATGCAACAGATTTCTGTACACTGATTTCATTTCCTGGACATCCTCTTCTTGTTCCTGACAAGAAAGTCTCACCTTTTCCCCATTGAGGATGATGTTATCTGTGAGTTTTTCATATATGGCCTTTTAATGTTATGTTCCCTCTAATCTACTTTGCTGAGGGTTTTTATCATGAATGAATGTTGTGCTTTTCTGTGTCTATTGAAATGATGATATGGTTCCTATCCTTTCTCTTCTTGATGTATATATCACATTGATTGATTTGCAAATACTGAAACACCCTTACATCCTGGGATCAAATCCTACTTGATTATGGAGATTAATGTATTGTTGAGTTCATTTTGCTAGTATTTTGCTGAGAATTTTTGCATCTGTTTTCACCAAGGATATTGGTCTGTAGTCGTATCTTTATCTGGTTTTGGTATCCGGGTAATGCTGGCCTCATAAAATGAATTTGGAACTTTTCCATTGTCTTCTATGTATTGAAATAGCTAAGAAGAATATGAATGTATTCTTTAAATGTTTGGTAGAGTTTGCCTATAAAGCCATTTGGTCCTGGACTTTGGTTTATTGGGAGTTTTTTTGATTATTGACTCATTTGCTAGTTTCAGTCTGTTCAAATTTCTATTGCTTCTTGTTTCAGTTTTGGTAGTTTATGTGTTTCTAGGAATTTATCCTTTTCTTCTAGCTGTCCAATTTGTTGGAATGTAGTTTTTCATAATATTCTCTTATGATCATCTGTATTTCTGTGGTTTTAGTTGTTATTTCTCCTCTCATTTGTAATTTTATTTGAGTACGCTCTCTTTTTTTCTTAATAAGTCTGGCTAGAAGTTTATCAATTTTATTGATGTTTCCTAGAACCGGGTCCTGGTTTCATTGATCTGTTCTAGTTTGTTTTTAGTTTCTATATCATTTATCTATGCACTAATATTTATTATTTCCTACCTTCTGCTGGTTTGAGGTTTTGTTCCTTATTATCTTCCTGGCTCCTTTATGTACAGGTTAGGTTGTTTATTTGATATTTTCCTTGCTTCTTGAGGTATGCCTGTATTGCTATAAACTTCCCTGTTAGAAAAGCTTTAGATTCATCCCAGAGGTTTTGAACCATTGTTTTCATTTTCATTTGTTTCCATGTATATTTTTAATTTCTTCTTTTATTTCCTAGTTGACCCATTCTTTGCTTACTGGCATATTATTTAATTTCCATATGTTTGTAATCTTTCCTGATTTTTTTCTTGTGGTTGACTTCAAGTTTCGTAGCATTGTGGTTAGAAAAGATGCATGGTATGACTTCAATTTTCTTGGATTTGTTGAGACTTCTTTTGTGTCCTAATATGTGATCTCTTTTGGAGAATGTTCCATTTGCCCTTGAAAAGAATGTATATTCTGCTGTATTGGGATGGGATATTCTGAATATGTCTGTTAAATCCATCTTTCCAGTGTGTCATTTAAAGCCATTGTTTATTTGCTGATTTTGTACTTAGTTGATCTAGGCATTAATGTAAGTGAGGCGTTCTTGTTGGATTTTCCGCTGTATTATTATATAGTGTTCTTTGTCTCTTGTTATAGTCTTTAAGGTTTATTTTATCCAAAATAAGTATCCCTACTCTGGGTTTCTTTTGCCATCCATTTGCATGATAGATTTTTCTCCATCCCCTCCCTTACAATCTGCTGGTATTCTTAGGTTTAAAATGCATCTCTTGTAGATAGCATATAGATGGGCCTTATTTTTATCCTTTCTTTCACCCTATGTCTTTTGATTGGAGCATTTAGTCCATTAAAGGTAGTAAATGGTAGTAAATTTTAACATAGGAAAGTTCTTAGTTATTCACGAAGTTGTGAGTACTGAACTATATATGAAAGATTAGCATTTATTCAGTTCCCTTAAAAATTACTAAAAGTCTCCCGGTCATGTTAAAGGTATGTTTTAAATATTGATTTGTGAAAAGTATATGACTTACTTTGTGAAAATATAGTAGACTTCAAATACATTTCTATTAATTATTCAGTAAAATTGTTTAGTAATTTTGAATTGGAATTGCATTTTTTTTCAGCTTGCTAGAAAGCAATGAAAGGTAAAACATGTTGATTCAAAAATAATATGAGAGAAAAATCTATGTTATTTGGATAGCAAAGGAAGGAGCAACAATAAATCTGTAATTTGTAAAACCTAAATTTTGGTGAAAATAAATAATCATATTACTAATTTAATATAAACTCAATATATACAATTAATATATCTCAATTAATATATACCTCTTTTGTATTAAAACCACTAGAAATTAAAAGATGAATTCAAATATGATGTCTGCATTTAAAGATCTGATGTTCTAAGGGAGGAAGCCTATCAGTTTCTTACCAGTAAAATGTGATAAAGTATTAAGATAGAAGGAACAAAATGTGTGGGGACATTTGTAAGGGCCATTTAACTCAGACTACATTATTAGGTCTTATAGTACTTGTTAATATTACTCTCTAATTTTTAAAAAAAGGTTTAGTTATTTATTTGGGAAAGGGAGAGCAAGTAGGAGGGACAAGAGGGAAAAGGAGAGAAAATCTTACACAGACTCCATGGTGAACATGGAACCTAATACAGGGCTTGATATCAGCATCCTGAGATCACCACCTGAGCCAAAACCAAGAGGTGAACACTTAAAACGACTGTGCCACCCAGCCACCGTATAATTTTTAAGTAAGATAATTTGGATATTCCTTGAATAGTTTGAAATGCTTTACTTCATCTGTGTAGTTGGTGATGAATATAGAAGGAATTCAAGAAAAACATCAAGTCCTATCTCCCTGATAACTTACTCCCAAGAAAACCCCATTTGCCTAACTTAGCTCTAAAATGCTAATAACCTTGTGAGGTAATCTATTAAATATTACATAATTAATCCTTAATATGTATGTATTCATAGGCCACTTGTATTGACAGTCAAGTTTTGATGAGAAGAAAATAGTGAGAAAATATTGATCCATTTTTCTCACTTTTAGTTCTCTTTCTCTTTATAGATTCTGAAATTGTTATTCAGTTAACCTTTAGCTTTAGAGGAAAATCTTAGTGACAGATTGACATTATTATTATTGTTTAACTTTAGTAATGCATTTTTCTTTAAAGTCTAATTTGTCTGATACTGGTATACCTACACCAGCTTTCTTTTGTTTAGTATTTGCATAGAATAACTTTCTTTAAAAGAAAATTTATTTATTTACTCATGAGAGACACAGACAGAGAGGGAAGCAGGCTCTGCAGGGAGCCTGGCATGGGACTGGATCCTGGGTCTCCAGGATCACGCCCTGGGCTGAAGGTGGTGCTAAATTGCTGAGCCACCTGGGCTGCTCTAGAATAACTTTTTTCAATCTTTATAACTTTTCTACTCTTAATCCTTTAATTGTAATTTTAATCCACTTACATGTAATGTAATATTCACATGTGTGTAATTTATATTCACTTTCTTACTATTTTTTTCTCCTCTTCTACTCTCCCCTTCCACGCAACTATTGCCTTAATTTTCTCTCATTTATTTCTTTTGTATTATTAAAGTATCTTTAAAATTCTACTTTCCCCTCAACAACTTAATTGTTAAATATTCTTTCACTATTCTTTTAGTTGATACTGTAGATGTAAAACATCCTTAATTGATTAATGCCTAATAAATATTATTATTTTTACCACTTCCTAGACAAAGCTATGATCCAGTGCACTTTCACTCAGTTTAACCTCTGATACCTTTTATTATGTATTTCAGTTTTCATTTATAGTAAACTATAGTCTGTGTCATTTTCACTTACCCACATATTTATATTTCTCAGTGCCCTTTGTGCCTTCCTGAAGAACTTCCTTTAATACTCTTCATTCTTATCCTTTATTCATATCCTTTATTATTTCCAACAAACATTCCCTGCAAATGTCTTAATTTGCCTTCATATTTGAAAGATATTTTCCTTCTGAATAGAATTCCAAATAGAAGGTATTTTCATTCACTGATCAAAAAGATACCATTTCCTTGTCTTCCATCAATTCTTTTGAGAGGAAAACTTTTAGCCCTTTGTTGCTGCTTGTTGACAAGGTCTTTTTTTTTTTTCTTTTTTTTTTTTTTTTTTGGTTGTTTACAGTGCTGCCTTTTCTTACTTTGGTTCATAGTAATTTTACTGTGATTTGCATGAGTTTCTTTATATCTACCTTTTTAAAAGGTTTTAGAACTTTTGCCTTCATGTCTTTCATTAGTTTGGAGAAGTTCTAGGTCTGTTTCTTTTGAAATATCACTATTATCTCACTTTCTTTCCTCTCCTTTTATTTATTTATTTTTAAAGGTTTTATTTATTTATTTATTCATGAGAGACACAGAGAGAGAGAGGCAGAGACACAGGCAGAGGGAGAAGCAGGCTCCATGCAGGGAGCCTGATGTGGGACTCCATCACGGTTCTCCAGGATCATGCCCTGGGCGGAAGGCGGTGCTAAATCGCTGAGCCACCTGGGCTGCCCTCCTCTCCTTTTATGATCCCAGTATGCATGTCCTTTTTTGATCACCTGTCCCATATTCCCATATGCTGTTAAGTACATGTGTTTAGGTTTTCTTTTTTTTTTTAATTTCCACTCTTTTCTTCTTCTATTTATTTTATTATTATTTTTTTTTCCAATTCAGTTTTCTGGTAAAGTTCATATTCTTATTATTTAATTTTTAACATATTAATCCTGTTATTCTAAAATCTATGTTTGGTAACTACACTTATTGGATTTTATATGTATCTCTATTTTCTTATTTCTTGGCAGTTTTTAGTTCTTAGTTGTTGGCAAGCCTAGAATTTTTTGTTTTTGCCAAAAAAGCAGGCATTGTATATGATAATTTTTAAATGCTATGGTTGACTTATTATTCTCCACAGAATGTCCATTCTATCATTTATTAAATAAATACAGTGTGAACTTAATCACTAGTCACCTTTATTCACAAGGGCTGAGCTGATTCAGTTTGCTTGTCTACCTCTGGTTTGTCCCACTTGTAGAGTGTAGCTCTCCAAGAGTTTCAGCTGGAGTTCTTCCTTCTTAGCTAAAACAATTACACTTGTTTTTGTTTCCTTTGGATCATCAAAGTACAGAAACTTCTTTTCTTTACAGAGATTTTCTGTTTATCCTATGCAGTTTAAAAATTAAGCTCACTTTTCTGCACTTTCTTTTGCTTCTGGTTTCTGATCTCTTAAATTTCCCAAACTCTGTGTCTCTGTAGTCCTAGGAGTTTGTCAAAATCTCTTGCTGTCTCTTCTGAGCTGTGATCCTCTACAAGATTCATAGCCTTCCTCCCTCTGATATGAAGTGGTTGATTCTCTTAGGGTAATAGTAACTTTTTGAGCTGTCATCACTTCTCTGCTACTCTCTTTCCTCTGAGATCTTGGCCCCTGACTTACTTCAGATGGCTCTTCAATACTTCCAAAATATTTTAAAAAGTTATCCTTCAGAAGCTAATCTAGCTGTGATACACACACATACACACATGCAAAATGCAATACTATGCAACCATTAAAAAATGAAATATTGCCGTTTGCAATGACGTGGCTGAAACTAGAGGATATTATGCTAAGCGAAATAACTCAATCAGAGAAAGACAATTATATCATTTCACTCATGTGGAAGTTAGGAAACAAAACAGAGGATCATAGGGAAGAGGAAAAACAAGATGAAGTCAGAGAGGGAGACAAACCATGAAACTCTTAATCATAGGAAACAAACTGAGGGTCACTGGAGCGGGGGATGGTGTAACTGGGTGATGGACATTTAGGAGAGCATGTGATGTAATGAGCACTGGGTGTTGTATAAGACTGACGAATCACTGACCTCTACCTATGAAACCAATAATACATTATATATTAATTGAATTTAAATACAATTTTTAAATGAAAAAAAGCTAATCTATCATAATTAGAAGCGGATGTCAATAGATTATTTACTGAATGTTTTCTGTGTGCTGGGTAAGTGCTAACTGCTGGTAGTATAATGGTGACATGATTTTAAAAATGACTAAAACATATAGTTGTAAGTTATATGTGTGTGTTTATAAATGATATATTCTCTGACTCAAGGAACAAATGTTCTACTGACTAACATGGAAACATGCCACATAGACATTGGTGTTTATGTTGGAGGCATACAACATATACTATAGGAAGGATTTCAGAGCAGGAGCACTTAACTTGGCCTAGAGGTGGGTGTAAGTAAAGTGAGACACCTATAGGAGGTGATATGAAAAGAGATTCCAAAGATCGAGAAAGAGTCAAGTGTAAGATGTCATCTTCCTGACCTAATACAACTTCTAATTGTAACATATGAATACTGAAAATGTACTTTATATTTCCATTTAAAACACTAATGACTTTGAAACATCAAATTGAGGGTATAAAAGTTAGTTTATAGTTCTTAACCATGGCAATTGATTTCTCCATAGGTATTCAAAGCAATGAATATCACACAAATTCGAAATCCTTCTCTGCCTCCTCCAGAAAAAATGCCTGAAGCCTATTCTGCAAAGATTGCTCTTTTTGGTGCTGGGCCTGCAAGTATAAGTTGTGCTTCCTTTTTGGCTCGATTAGGCTACTCTGATATCACTATCTTTGAAAAACAAGAATACGTTGGTGGTTTAAGGTAATGCCTACTTTCTTTTCTCATGTTTATAGAATAAAAAATGATGGCATAGAACATTTATGAATATTGTTGGTTCATAATCGTATAGGAACTTCAAGCTCACAGATGGTATTTTAAATGTTCTTTTTCTGAATGCTCAATTTTGATTTCATTATTCACTTTAAATTTACAGTTGGCATTAAGCAATATTTATTTAAAAATTTCCCTGTCTAGTATTGTGAATTTAAGATAAATCTCAGCAAAATATTTTATGGGTAGAGGAAACAGTCGTATAAAAACTCATTTCATCCCTGTGAATCTGTCCTTTAATGGAGGTATATCTGAAAATTATAGAAATTAGAGATAGGAAAAACCTAGCTCTGTGGAATACGGGGTAATACATTCTGTTGTATACATAGACTTGTCCTGCTCACATATTTTCAGTTTAAAATCTCTTAACTTTTACATTTAATTAAAATTATGTCAGTCTACTAAAATTGTTCCATTTAATGTACATTTATGCAGTTTTATTTCATAAATACCTTACTAATATTTGATATTAATCAGCATCATTATTGTAAAAGAGGATTCAGTTACAGTCTTTAATTCCCAGAAGAGTCATTCACTGAAATGAAAAATATTTACTTTGTATTAGTGATTATCAGATATTCAAACCATATTTAGAAATTGGATGGAGAGGGGGTGCCTGGATGGCTCAGTTGGTTAAACATCCAAATTGATTTTGACTCAGGTTGTGATCTCAGGATTCTGAGATTGAGCCCTATGTCGGGCTCTGTACTCCGCAGGGAGTCTGCTTGAGATTCCCTCTCTCTCTGGCCCTCCCCCCTGTACTCTCTAAATAAATATATCTTAAAAAAAAGAAACTGGAGAACTTTGCTTTATTTAAAGTATATAGAATTCTATAATGAACATATATTACATTTGTGATTAGAATGAAATAAAATTTATTTTAAATGGGTAATGGATATTACTTAAAATGATGTAAAAATGAAAGAATTTGAGTGGGAAGTTAATAATATTACTCAATTTATTGTTGTTTTTTATGAATATATCATCTTACATCAGAACATTTTGAATTATAAAATACTATCATTTGGCATATCTGTTGTACTTATAGCATTTATGTGTAATGGCTACTAAACTATTCTCAAAGTAAATTTATCATATTTAATCATCACAGGGAATACATTTAACCAGGTTTTGACTAAAAGTTGTGCTTATGTGTTCTATATTTTATGAAACCTATAAATATGTGTCAGTAATTATAAAATGTCAATATTGGTCAAATGACTATATGCTAAACCCAAGATAAGCTTGCATTAATATAAAACTATTTGACTTAATCATCAAGCCAAGGTATCATATAATAGGAAAACCTATTAAAGAGGATTTGAAGCATAAACTGAAGAAAAAATAACCTGATTGTCAAGAAATAATTATTTTTTTTCTATATTGATGCTTCACCACTATGAGTTTTAAGGGATTAAACATATTTTATAAAGTTTTTTTATTTATTCCTGGAATGTGAAATACCTAATATATTATTTTGCTGGAATGATTTAGACTATCTTTCTAATGGTGTTTTACCACAGCTTTATTAATTAGGAAAAACATAATCTATTAGCAACATATGTATAAGCATTGTAAATTTTTTTTTCAATTATACACATCAATGAATACGTGAGCTAATTTAAAAAATATGAACCTAATTGTTGTATTACCCTAGTAGTCTAGGAAAAATCTTTTTGCCCCTTAATTGCATTTTCACAAGAAGCCTAAAATGAAACAAGCCCTGTTTGTGAATTATTCTGTGTGGACAATTTTGGTAGATTATTCTGGTTGCTGGTCGCATCTCTATCTTTCTGTAACTCAAATGCAGAATAGGCATTTCTAAATCATATAAACTAACACTAAACTTGTATATTTTTATGTATTTGCTGAGCATTTTCTAGTGGGACAGATTCGCCTGGATTAATAACCAAACATTTTTTAAAAATTCTTTTTTGATTTATTTTCTTTCCTTTGACTTTGAATGTTCCCAGTATCTAGGGACAATATGAAATGTTGAATCAGCCTTGTTTGGACTGTCCCATGGAAGAGGCATTATGTACCACTGTTACAGGATTATAAAAACTGACATTGGAATCTAGCCAGCATTACAACTACAACCTTTTCCTGTTAATTTATTTTCTCACTTACAGATGCCTCTCATTCTCTTGTATCTTCAAAGTGGCTAAAAAAGATTAAATTAGCTTTGTATTTGAAATCAATTGCTTAAAGAGGTGATGTCAAGTTTTATCTTTCCTTCTCCTTTGCATCCAAACAGATTCTTTTATCCCTAGTGAATTAGTATCACAACCACTTTTTTTAAAAAATCACTTGAGTTGGTGAAAGATAGCAAGGACTTAATCCCTGTTGCATTGAACAGGATTGATTTTTTTTGATGCGGCGACAATATTAAAATAATCAGTAGTTTTGCATTCCTACCACTGTGGCTTCTTTTTTCAGGACATGAGTTTGAAAAGGTTAAAGGGCTTGATATTATGGTAATAGAGAGAAATAAAGATGGTATTAAACTGTAAGTGTGCATGTGTGTGTGTGTGTATACTTTTGATTTTGTCTTTTCTTTCTAAAAATTAATATACATGAACTATGACATTTTTGTTATGTAAGATAATCAAAGCAATGGTTTCATTTGCTTTAGTTTTTTCAAACATTTTCACTATGTCTGTTTCATTTCATATTAATTGACAATAAAAAATGGGGTTTAGATGAAATAGTTTTATCAATAGGAAATATTTTAAGAAAATATGTGATGCAGCACAGATATAAAGTGTGGTACCTGTACCATAAATAGAAGCAAAGCTCTATTAAAAGTATTAGAATTGTGCTTTGAAAAGTATAGGATTTGGTATAGGTAAATTCCATTTACTTGAAAGAAACATGAACATAGAAGAAAGTTTTTGTTTTGTTTTGTTTGGGGTTGTTGTTTTTAGGTTATCTGACACTCCACTGACAATACTAAAGGATATGGTTGCCACAAGAAAAATTTCTTTCAATGCTTTTGATTGTTAGAAGAGGACAGAGGAATAGAAGTTTGTTTTCATAAGCACAACAAACCTGGAAAGTAATCTTTCCAGTCATATTCTTTCATTCTTTTATCCCCTTTCTCACCATGTAATCTTGCCAGTGATCTCATTTATTCTCATCGTTTCAGTTACCACTTACTTGTGAACTATTTAAAAATTTATTTAAAGTTTATATTATTTAAAAATATCTATTAGTTCTAACCTCTCTGTCCTGGTCATACATTCAAATCCTGGACATTTTCTCTTATAAACTTCACCGTATTGTTCCTCTTCCTGAATATGCTCTCTCAGTGGATGGCATCCCCAAAACATATGGGAATTCCGTGCACTACTCTTCAGTGGCCTGGCAATTTATATTGTGTGATTACTTTATAAAATGCCGTTTTACCCCTTGACCTCTATGCCCCTGACATCTCACCACTGTAGTGTAGACTCCATTATGGTTCTCTTTGCTTCCTGATTTGTTTTTTTCAAATTCATTTTTCTTATAGTTTCCAAATCTGATTATATAACTTTTCTCCTTGAAATCTCTCAATAGCTTCCCATAATCTAGGAGACAATGGAGCTAGCTTCACACAGAAAGCCATTACCTGATATTACCTACCTTTTCCTTCCCTCACATCCTCCCTCCCTCCCTCCTTACCTTACTCACAGCCTCCTTCAATATTTATTGATCTCCTATATGCTGGTTATTTTCTCAGGCACTAGAGCTCAAATACAGACAAAGCAAAGTGCTTGTTCTCATGGGGCTTACGCTCTAGTGATGGGAGGCAGACAATAAAACAATAAACCAAATATAGAATATGTCAGAGATGACAAATGCATTAGGGTTTTTTGTTGTTGTTGTTTTGTTTTGTTTTTAATGGCAGTTTAATGGTGTGTACCTAGCACATTTGATGCCTGGAGATTTTTTTTAAACATGTTTATTGTCTAGTCTATGCAAAAAAGTTATTTTCAAAAAGATTCACATGATAATCAGTAATAAAAATTATTTTGATTCATTCCTATAAAACAAAACATTAACAATTGAAATAATTTCAGTTTTAAAGATACAGTTCACACAATGTCCCTACTTTAATTTTAATTTGAAACACAAAAACTCCTCGTAGTTGCCCAATATTAGAATTGAAGTAATTCATATTGCATCATGTCTATCATTTTATCAATTCCAAATCAACCGTTTCATTAGAACATGTAATAGTGAAGGGTGCAGACAAATGCTGCCTATGGGAAGTTGGAACAAGTAATGCTTGTAGCTCAATCAGTATGTGTCAGTGGCTACAGTTTATCTTGCATTTCCAATATTAACTTCCCTGTAAAAGTCCATGCTTATTGAAGAATAGGTAATAAAATTGGGACAATTTCAAACTTAAAAACATATTACTAGAACTCTATAGCAATAGTGATTATTTATTTATTTTTGAATATTTTATTTATTTATTTGGTGGAGTGAGAGAGAGAGAGAGAGAAAGCTGCTTACTCACAAGCAGGGGGAGTGTCCAGCAGAGGGAGAGGGAGAAGCAGGCTCCCTGTAGAGAGGGGAGCAGGGGAGCAGGGAGCCCGACTGGAGACTCAATCCCAGGACCTGGGATTGTGATCTGAGCCAAAGGCAGATGCTTAACCAACTGAACCACCCAGGCACCCACAATAGTGATTATTTAGAATTTAGATCTATCAAAGGTATTTTGGGAGGGTGGGGAGACAGAGTTTAGAATATCAGTGACATTGTTGAGAGCAGCTCATGGTGAATATATTAAACAGGTTTATTTTAATCAGTCTTACAACTGTTTTAAATAGTCTAAATCAATACACCTCCTTATGGCCTGTTTGGAATTTTGCTGGTAAGGGAATAAAGATGAAGGAATTTGAAGCTTGAGCAACTTATAAAATGGAATTTTCTGAGGATCCAAAGTGTAGTTTGGGGCATGATAAATCTGAGATACGTATTAGAATTCAAGTGAACATAAAGGTCTGGAATTTAGGTATGAGGATAAAAATGTGAGATTTATTACATGTAGATGGTATTTAAAGTTCGGTGACAAGGAGGAATTCATCCAGTACTCAGGAAATCTGACGCAGGGCTGTGGTGTTCCTGATAAAGCTTCCCAACACCCCTAACATCCCTTTGCTCCATTGTCCATTCCCTGAGCACAGCATGTACACTTTTTTCCTCCTCCCCTTTCTGTTTCTCTTCCTTGGCGTTTTCTTTGTCCTTTCATCCCTTCCCTTTTCTCCAGTTAATGGAGAATTAGTCATTTGTCATATTTCACCTACTTGATTATCTCATCCCCTAATAAGCCTCCCCTCCTTTGAAATACTCTTGTTCACATTGATATTTTGTCACAGTGTACTGTGTGTGTATACATCCCCCATCTGTGTGTGTGTATACATGAGTCTGCTGACCTCATCCATTTGTGAGTAAAATATGTCACAATATAACTATCCATAATCACTTCTAATACTGTACAAAGGCCTCTGACTGTAGTGCCCAGAGCATTATGATGACTTCAAGGTCAGGTGGCTAGAGTCCACATGTCATCTTGAGATTTTTATCTCCGACTGAGGCCCACATTTACTCTTACATATAATCTTATGTCCTAACCAAATGAAAAATTCCTTAAGTGTAGGGGATTGTTTTTATACTGTTTAATACATTGTATTTTCCATAGCACTGAGCATGGTATCTTACAAATTGTTTTATGTATCAAAAGATTAAATTCTTAAGTCACCAAAGAATGAAAAATATGCATGTGTACTTTGAAAGACTTGGCAGTGATAGGATCCATTAGGTTCATCTTCAACAGTTATTTATTTATTTTACAGATGTGTAGTACCTGAATATATCTCTTTCATTGCATGTACTACATTCTATTGTAATTATTATTTATGTAACTTTCCCCACCAGAATGAGAATATATTGAAAGTGGGTATTTGGTAAAATTCACCATGAAATCACTGCAGCTAATGCTGTGTCTGGCACTTTATAAATGCTTATTGAATAAGTAGATAACTGAATAAATGAATTACTATACGTTCCTGACATACATATCCTTTTTATTGCTACAAAACATTGAAGAGTTACTTGCCCTTGACATTGATACTCTATAAACCTTTATATTGTTGAAATGGTTATATTTTAGGACTCATTTTTTTAAGTGCAAATAGCGAGCACTGATATTAAATAGGATTACTTTTTAATGACTGTATCCTTTTGGGACACCTACTGCTTTAATAGAAGAAGATTGGTTTACTATAAAAAATGTTCTGTAGATCAGATGGAGCCAATCTCATAATGTCCTAAACAGCATGGTAATACAAAGTTAAGATTTGAATTTGAACAAGCTCGTGGTGTATTTGTGGAATATATATGTATGTGTGTATGTGTATTTATGTATATTAAACACTAAAAATAGTTTCAGCTAACTTTTGTGTTTTTAAGATTTTATTTTCTTAGGAATTCATAGATTATTAGTAGATAATTCAAGTAAATACTTTAATAAACTTAAAAGTATTGGATTTAACTTTTGACCAATTGTCTATTTATTTGTTTCCATTGTTTATACTTATTTTCACATCATTTGCTACTGTTTCTACTGTTGTTCATATAATATTTTGTTATGTATGTAAAATTTGGATATTCTCACACTCCTGTGATACAAAAATACTCTTAGAAAAGGTGCTTTTTCTTTTAATAGTGATCAATATAGATATGTTGCTATTTTTTAAAGATTAATAATTTTTCAACAAATGCTTTTTTTTTCTTTTGTTTTCTTTTTCCCCCCTCAGTATTTCTGAAATCCCTCAGTTCAGGCTACCATATGATGCGGTGAATTTTGAGATTGAGCTTATGAAGGACCTTGGTGTAAAGGTAAATGAAAAACTTAACACATGTGTATTGCTCAAAGAGAAAGGAGTAAGCTCTACACTAAAGATTAACAGCAAAATGTCACACATTTTAGGAAAGAACAATTAAAAGCTACACCAGGCAGAAGCCGAAAGATGCTTCTCCTTGCTTAGGGCATTTGTCTGTCTACTGTCTGAATGCCACTAGCCTGGAAAAGGGCAATCAATAGTTCTCATCTGGCACGCCTGCATGTGATTAATTGTCTGTAAGAAACAAATTCCTAAATTGCTTTAGGGGTTCACTGCAGCTAATAGAAGGATTTGGCTTCTTTAATCACATTTTTTTTCATGCAAGTTGTGTGCATTCCAAAACATTTGTATTTCACAATTTGGACCATATTTTCTTGCAGAGGTTTATTTTATTTATTATATGTATCATGTCTGTAGTGTTAATGTGATAATCCTTTCTTAACATAAGCAGCAAATCAGTGGGGTAGGAAGCAACAGCTTTGTCTTTTTCCTTGTTTTGTGAAATAAATGTTGTTCTTTTAAAGATGGCCAAAAGTTAACATTTATGTTTTCAGAATTTGTCTGTACATATCCCTATTCCTTTCTATTAATTAGGAGTATTATACTCTGGTTCTTCACTGGAACATATTGCTATTTTTGTTTCAAAAATGTTAATTATATATAGTAGATATACACAGTATATTAATAAAGTACTGTGATTTACATAATACATTCTATAAGTGCATGCAAAAGATATTTTGAAAAGTGATTAACAAACTCGTGGCTCTTTGCATTTAGAAATCAAAACTAAAATAATAAAAAGGGGAAACACTCAAAACAGTATTTTGTGCTTTTATACTTCTCATTACATTTTATTTGGCAGTGGCTGGGATGAAACATTTACACATAATCACTAAACAAATAATCTTATAGCAAATAAGTACATAGAACAGATGTGCACAACTTCATGAAAGCTTGGCGTTCAAAAATAATGTTCAAAATAGATCATTTAAGGGTGATTTTTTGCTTTTTAAAAATATATTCTTTTAAATGTCTTTCATTTTGAATACTAGTTCCTATTAAATCTCATTAAGTAAGGAAAAGAGTATTTATTGGGACTTCAAACTAATATATTAGGTGTAAACTAATATGCTGGGTGTTAGAACCAATTGAAGATGAATCAGTGATATGTAAGGTGTTAGAACCAATTGAAGATGAGTCAGAAATTAATTTAAAGCGCTTCTAAATTATTCTGATAAGTAATTGCAAAATTACATTCAATTTTTGAGTACCAGATATATTGCATAAATTAGGGTATACCCATTATTCTCATTAGGAAACCCATCAAGGACATAGGAGTGAATGAATGTACTGAGTGCCAGAAAAATATACATTTTAGCTGTAGTCATGTAACTTTCTAATTTTATAGTCAGATAATTTTGACAAAATCAATTAATATCCTTAGATTTGATCAATATCTGTTCAAAGGTAAAAGTGTGTACTACTAAAAAAGAAAAAAAAAAAAACGAAAAAAGAAGAAGTGTGAATGTGTGCTACCATTTGTGTAAAATATAAACTTATCTGCTTATATATACAGAGAATATCTCTGGAAAGAAGAGAATCTGATAGCATAAGATTGCTTTAGGAAAGATATAGGAATAATTGACTACCATTTTGTGCATTTGATTTTTAAACCTTGTGAATTGATTGTATTATCAAGAAAAAATTAGAACCTGAATTAAAGAGGAGGTCAATACTATCTTTTTAAGATAGTTAAAACCTCTCAGGTTGTTTTTAAGATAAAAAGAGATATTTATTAAAACTTGCTTAGTAAGAAATAAATTGTACGTATAATTCTGGGGAGAGACAGCAAGGAGATTTTTTTTTCAGCTTTGAGGAATTGTATCTAATGATAGGATACTTACAGCTATTACAATTTATAAACTTTAGACCTAAAGGGATACATTTTTTAAAAACCGTGTACATTTATTCCCTCCTTTTTCTCCTCACCAAATTCTTCTTAAAGTCCCTTCTGTTTGTACTTCTCAACTAACATTTTATATTTTAAAGTCTACAATAATTTCCTGCACTGATGTGAATTTTGCTCTAGATTCATACTCTTTGACTCCTGTGCAGCATATGACACATTCTTAATGTATGTATGTGTGTATGTGTTTATATGTGACTGTCTGTATATATGTATTTTTGGCTCTCATGATCTTCTAATATAATTGGTTATTCAATTTTTCTTTTTTCTTTCTAATAGGTTTGTTTCATTTATTCAACAGATAATTATTGAGAATTTACTTTTGCCAATTAGTAGTATAAGGACTATCCTAAAACTATCCTTTCTTTTTTTAAAAAAATTATTTACATTTCTTTTTTTTAAGATTGTATTTATTTATTTGAGACAGAGAAAGAGCGAGTAAGGTAGGGTGCAGGGTTAGAGGAAGAGGGAGAAACAGACTCTCAGCCAAGCCGGAAGCCTGATATGGGGCTCAATCTCAGGACCCTGGGGTCATGAACCAAAGGCAGACACTTAACTGACTGAGCCACCCTGGCTCCCTTAAAACCATCCTTTCAAACTATAGTCCTATGTTCTTTAAAAAAAAAAAAATTATTGAGGCACCTAGATGGCTCAGTGGTTGAGTGTCTGTCTGCCTTGGGCTCAGGGCATGATCCTGGGGTCAGAGATGGAGTCTTGCATCGGTCTCCCTGGGATGAGCCTGTTTCTCCCTCTGCCTATGTCTCTGTCTCTCATGAATAAAAACATTGTAAAAAGTCTTTAAAAAATATGTATTTATCTTAGAGAGAGAGAGAGACAGAGAGTGAGAAAGTTCAAAGGAGGATAAGGGGAGAGGGTGAGGGAAAGAATCCCAAGCAGACTCCCCACTGAGCATAGAGCCTGACATTTGGCTCATCCCCACAACTCTGAGATCCTGACCTGAGCCCAAACCAAGCTTTGGATGCTTAACTGACTGAGGCATCCAGGAGCCCCAAACTCTAGTCCTATATTTTTAGTAGTTTTATTAGTTTAATGAACATATCTGTCATCCAAATAACATAAACTCATCATACCCAAAACGAAGATTAATTCATCTTTACTCCCAACTATGTTCTTAGTTAAATTTCCTGTTGAATAATTTGAATTTATTTCATATCTAATAGCTTGATAGATTGTGTCTTCTTAATTTTAAATTATAAATTTTTATATTTTTCCAGTTAGGTGGTGTCACAATAAAATAATGAGACTTTGCTCTCTACTTGTACATTTTTTTCCCACTATTTCATTGGCTGGAATCTCTAGTATGTTATAAAAGAATGTTAATACATGGCATCTTTTTGTCTTTGAGATAACATTTTAATCATATTGAATAGGCTTTTTATTTTTTCTAGAATTAGAATATTGAATTTTTATTTTTTATTTTAGTGGGGAAAGGGTATTAAATTTTTTAATTGACATTTTAAAAAACTTATGTTTGGTTAATATACTGAATTATCTAAACTTTTGCATTCTGGAATATATCCATGTTTGCATTATTTTATTATGTCTCTACATATACATTTGCTCTGTTAGTCTTTAAAGATTTCCTTTTTATGCATTTATTTATGTAATTGATATTAAAACTGGAAATTTAGCAGGGGATAGTCAAATACTGTTGCTATCCTTGCAGAGTAGATCCTTTCAAATCTACTGAAAGCCTGTTTTTGTTTGGCTGTATTTGTGTTTGATATCTTTGTGAGGTTTTGGTAATAGAATTATGGTAGCCTTATAAAAATAAATTTCCCAGCATTTCATTATTTTCTTGTTGGTAAGAATATTGCCTTGAGACTTACCTATTTTACTAAATTCGAAAATTTTGTCATTCTTACCTCAAAGCCGTTTTATGAGATGGAACTTTGACCTTTTAAAAAAAATTATCTTAAAGTTTACTTATTTAAAGTAATCTCTGCCCCAAATGTGGGCTTGAACTCACGACCCCAAGATCAAGAGCCACATGCTCCAGCAATCGAGCCAGCCAGGTGCCCCTGACTTATTTTTTATATTTTTTAATGGTTATTAGTCTTTTCAACTGTTTCATTCTCATGCCAATTTGGCCAATATATATTTTCCTAGAAAAAATTTGTTTCACTGAGACTTTTGGATTAGTGAGCATTGATTTTTTTTTTTTAATTTTTATTTATTTATGATAGTCACACAGAGAGAGAGAGAGAGGCAGAAACACAGGCAGAGGGAGAAGCAGGCTCCATGCACCCGGAGCCTGACGTGGGATTCGATCCCGGGTCTCCAGGATCGCGCCCTGGGCCAAAGGCAGGCGCCAAACTGCTGCGCCACCCAGGGATCCCAGTGAGCATTGATTTAAACATGATATCCACTATATAATAAAAATATCTCATCTGTGCCTCTGATTAAATTTGCTTTTCCATATTCTAAATTTATTTTCTTAAGTTTTTTTCTTGAGAAGAGTGTGTCGTAGTTTCTTTAGTTAGTGTATTTAAAAGAACCTGCTCTCTGTTTTATGTTTTCTTATTCTCTAATTGCTGACTTTATCTTTATTATCTCTTTCCTCCTGTTATCCTTATACTTATCTATTATTTTTTTTTTTAGTGTTTGGAGTTGTATGCTGACTTCACTTTTCTAGGTTGAAAATGAAACCATTTTAAATTATTAATTTCTTTTTAAATAAACCCTTGCCAGTATCTATATATTCTCATTAATATTGTTGTTCTTTTTCTTTTTAACAAATTATTTTTTGAGAGAGAGAGGACACAACCAGGGGCAGTGGAAAGGGAGAGGGAAAAACAGACTCCCTACTAAGCAAGGAGCCTAACTCAGGGCCTGATCCCAGGACCCCAGGATCATGACCAGAGCCTAATGCAGATGCTTAACCAAATGAGCCACCCAGGTGCCCCATTGTTATTTTTCTTGAATAATTATAGTTTAGTTTTGTTTTGTTCATTTCCTTTTACACAGAATTGTTTAGGGTAATAATTGCATTTGCTCATGTATCCTTGTGATAGAATTAAAATTTTTGTTTTTTATTTTACTTATCAGCAGAGTATACAATTTTTTAGAGTATACAATTTTTAATTTTCAAGTATACTTAATTGATTTCACTTCAAAGGATCTACTGTAATAAAATTATATATTTTTAGCAGAAATAGTATCTTCGCTATTATATATTTTATGAAATCTTTATTTTATAATAAATTTAATATAGGCCACTGCAAATTTTTTTAACCCAAGTAGACTTTAACAGAGTATCGTATGATATTTGTGTCAGATGATGTCACTAACTTTTAGATTATTCTTTTTGTTTTGCAATTCAGAAACTAGGTGGATATAAATATTTTTGTCTCAATCTTTACAGTATTTCTATGGCTTCATTATTAAAAGCTAAAAATGTAAATTTGCATAAACATCTTGTATTTTTTCTAAATATTTTTATATTTGGCATTTCTCAAAATATTTTGATAGATATTAATTAAACTTAATTTGTAATTACTAGGCATGTCTTCTGCTTCATAATTTCAGTGAAAATACCTAACTCAGATCTTGTTCTTCATCACCTCATTTTGTTTTTTATTATTTTTATTTGAAACATCTCTGTTATTACAGGATGTTTTTGGAAAACTAATACAAAATCATATCATAACACTACTAGGTGGAGAGATATGTGTATATCAATAGCTGCCAAAATAATTTTTACATCTAAAGCCAAATATTATTTTTAAAATTCTTCCATCTGATCTCCTATCATAGAGATTCTGGAAATATTTTATCTATTTAGCCAAATATTCTATAAAAATGTGACGAGCATGTACATTGTTATTTTTTAATAATGGGTGTCATATATTTTATTTGTAGAAAGAGTTGTACTCCAAAAAAAGTTGTAAATCTTTGTCCACATTACATATATTATTATATATATGAAGACATATTAAGGATGTGTAAAGAAAATTTCATGAAGTCCCAAAGAGGATATTAGATGGAACTTTGGCTCAGAGCTTACTCTATTTATCCCTTATACTAGAATAATAATCATTCTTATACTGAGCTTGAAATGGAGTGAATGTACTCTCAATTTAGCTGAGAAGCTTGAGTACTCTGTCCTATATTACTAAAACCACTGGAGGAAGGTGCAATATTTGCCGTATTCCATGTTTAAGAAAATAAAGATGAAAATATTACATATATAGAAGTACAGAGGAATAAGGAAAGGAACAAAAACACTAACAAAATGCTTACCATATGATATTTTTCTAGCATCATATCTATTTAACAAATAATATTGGTATTTCATAGTATGTCAGCCAGAGGAATGTTTTCAATATTTGTAGTTGTCTTATGATAGTAGTTTTAGTTATGTGTTACACATCTCAGCTCAATTTCCCAAGGCATAACAAACAAAATTTTAACTTTTTTGTCCAGGGTCTTTCTCCTTGTTCTATCTGACTGAGAGTTAGTTATCTATTAGATGACAAATGTTTGGGAGTCTGAGGTTTTTAGAAAGGGGAAGTTTTGCTGGGTTCCCCAGCACAGAACAGAGAAGAGTCCCCATGCCTGTCACTCCACTGAATTTTGTTATCATTGCTCTGTCTCACTTCCATTGAGGAGCTACTGTCCAATGATGGCTATTATCCATCTTTCTCACGATGTCTATCCATAGTATTGTAAAACCTTCCTGATCCTAGTCTGAGTATATTAACAAAAAGAGTCAAGATACTTGTCTTTTCAGTTTTCAATACACTAAAGTATAATTCAACTTTTTTTGTTCTTCTCCAGTTGCATACTATTGCTTACTAATAATAGTAATGGGAAATGGGATGTAGAAATAAGAACTATTTATGCATCTTTCATGTACATTATAAACTCAGACATGTTCACTCTACTAGAGTAGAAAGATTGGGATGTCTTTATTTTCATTTGATAGATCACATAAATTGCCACTACTAAATTAAACCGCATGTGCGCACACACACATACACACACTACCTCTGGAAAGACAGAGGTTTTTCCTAAATCTTTTTGTTGAGGCAGTAGATAAACTAAACCTAAAGTCAGGTATTCTGAGGATCACTTCCACGAGTTAACCCATTGGCAGGGCATTCCACTGCTCAACTTTGGAAATTGCATTTTTATTCTGATCGCTAAAACTGTATTTAGAATGTTTGGACCTATAATTTTATTTTTATGTCTAGCCTTTATTATATATTTATATTGAGGTAATATGTTTCATAAAATAAATAGAAGTTTCTTTATGATGCAAAATAGCTTCATAAAAGAAAAATCTATTCCCTTAAATTAGCATATATTGAAATTCAGAAACCCCAGTATTACATATATTTAGTTGTACTTAATTCTTCTAATACGAATACACAGTATTAGATACTATAAAGCATCTTTAATGGTACATGTTTATTTAATGTTTTCACTTGTTCTATGGTATTTGATATGTTCCAGAGTTCTGAATGTTAGTTATTAATCTCATCTTGTTTGTTCTCTGCTTATGAACTTTCAGTATTCTATCCTCCAATATAAAAATAGAATTAGCATTTTAGGAGAGCAAATGGCCCTTTATGATACAATCTCAGACACCTTCTTCTACTTTCTCTTTCTATTCTTTGCTTTACCCTTTATATTCCAGAAATACTACATTTTCAGTAGGTCTTCACATGTAATATGTTGTTCTCTGCCTTTGGAAACGGTGCCAGTTTTGCCCTTCATTCTCCTTTTACCTCAGAAACATAAGAGCATAGCTATTACTCATGTTCAGTCTGAAGTTAGACTGTATATTGCAATTTTGACAAAGGTTGTCTAAGCCTCTTGTTCCTTAATATCAGCATCTGTAAAATGAGGATACCAATACCACTTAATAGGGTTAATTGTGAGGATTAAGTGAGTCCATACATATAGTATTTAGAGGAGAGTTTTGCACTTAGTTAAATACTCTGTACAGATTATTTCAAATATTATTTCATGGGTAAAATTTCATCTTCCTCACTTTAGAGCCTTTTGTTTTTAAGAACATGTTATCTTCAGAACCTGAAGAAGCCTACCAGGTGCTGTGCTTGCTTCTCTATAGTGGTAAATGAGAACAGAATTGCAGCAAAATATTTTACTGTAGGGAGGATGTATTTTCACACACCTGACAAGTAGATACCTAAACTTCACTTAAGTGGTAGTCCTTGATCTTCTTAGAGTTCATTGTCTGCCCTCTGCAGTGCATGTGTCTTAACAGACTCTTTAGCCTACTAGACACCTCTTGCTCATGCTGTCTAATCTGCATGGTGTTCTCAATGTAATGGATCACTCTGATGTTCTGTGGGGTGGTCAGATAGTTTCAGATTACATATATTATTACAGGAGAGAGTCGACATATTCCTGAGGCGAAACTGTAAATGAATATTCTTATCTTTCCCCTGGGAATGTGAACTGTTTCTGATTCCTTTTTCTCAGAAGTGGGATGGAAAAGTATACCACATGCAGTGTACCTGTGGCCTTATTAATCTGCATTAGCTACAATACCACATCTGTCACAGAAACTGCAATCGGGTACTTTTTGGTTGAGCCTGCAGTAGTTTACAGTTATTCTTCAGGAATCATCTGGTCTTGGTGGGGGCCAGACTGGTGGAATTACAGAGAAATATAACCTGGACCACCACCATCTCTCGCCATCCTAACCACCCTCAGGATATGGTAGTATGTTTGATTTACTCTCTCGATTAGGGTTTTAGAAGTTTTCTGGCCTTCCCAATTATTGTAGCTGTTACAGCTCTTAGTGCACAGACCAGCGACCCAATGTAGGGATTACTTCAACTGACAAGTATAGCAATTTTGCTTATGCAGTTGAATACTGGGGGGAATAATCACTATATGGGGCTGTGATCTCAGTGGTCCCACTGTGAGCCAGAATTTTACCAGGGTCCATTTTTTACCTTTTCCCTGTAGTTCTCCACTCTTGCATCTCTGTATCAATGTCAGTGAAGAATTTGTGTCCGATGTCCTTGAAACGTGTGATTATTCCCCTTTATCCAGTGTATAATTACCTGGGTAATGGCCATAGCTCCCTTTGGAGAGGGACTAAGGGAATCATTACAGCATTAATTTGACAGAATGTTGCAGGTTCTTTTTCCTGGGGACTTACCCATCCTATACAGTTAGTGGGTGCCAGATCTGAAAATTGGCTCATGTTTAGGAACTGAGCAAAGTATCGTGACTTTTCATAGAGGTACCTACCCTCTGCCTCCCAGCTCTATTCATCTTTCCTGGACAATCTCCCCTATCAAAATTCTATTATTTTTAAAAGCCCTATTAAAATCCTGCTACCTCTCTTTATTCTCATCCAGTGAACTCAGCCGTAATGAATCTCTATCCTCTGAATTCCTCTGGACATGTACTGATCACACTCTGTTTTATATTATATTTATTATGTACATCTTCACAGATCTTCATTATACAATGAGGCAGAAACTGTGTCTCATTTATCATGTTATTGTTTAAAGTGCCCCACATAGTGTCTTGAACATATTAATCAAGCTATGAAAGTTTACTGACTTTATTTTAAATATATTAGCTTTTCTTCTGCTACTTCATTAAAAGGCAAAAATGCATTTAGTTCTTGAGCAAGACATGTTAGTGTTCTTTTTATGTACTCTTTTGAATACATAAGCCTATATACTAAAAGACAAAGATATGTCCACATATATATGGAATTTTTTATATCAATTTTGTGTTCTTTTTGATGTTTAAAGTTAAGGTTTTAATTAATCAAATGCCAAAATATCATTATCAAAACATTTTTTCTTATAGATAATTTGTGGCAAAAGCCTTTCAGTGAATGAAATCACTCTTAGCACTTTGAAAGAAGAAGGGTACAAAGCTGCTTTCATTGGAATTGGTGAGTAGCTTGCTTTTAAATATTTTTCTTTGTAATTTTTAAAAAATGTCCTGACAATGTCCGGAATAACTCCCTGCAGACATTTCCACGATAGAAGTTATATCTGTTCAGGGAGCAGACAGGAATGAGTGGCTAAAGAAAGTTTTCTATTTATAACTTAACTGTGTTGTCTCACCTTCACTATGGATAGACTTTGGCAAGACCATGTTTAAATTTTCCCATCTCTCCCCATGCCATCATTACTGTGAATATCTCTAAGACACAAAATGTTTTTCAGCTGTGCCATGGAAGCTCAGAATTTGAGCTTAATGATGTCTAGATGCTGTAGATTTCTCTTTATGATAAAACCAATTGGCTAAATAAATAATAACAGAATTGGCTCAAGTTTTGTTTGTTCTATTCATCTTTTTCCAAAATGTCCTAAAGACTTTTCATAATTAGCTGAATTTTAGAGATGTTTAATTGTACTTCACATTATACGTATAATTATATAAAGTCACATGGACAATGTATAGCTGCTAAAGGCTGCATGTTTTGTCTACGTGTCCCACAGAAATTGAGTTTTCTAACGTTTGCTCCACACACTTATTTTTTCCACTGAGACACCAGAGAGAGCATAGAGTTGATTTAACTTAGTCTTTGTATTCATTGTTTCATATCCCTATACTGGGGACAGTTGTGGCATACAAACTGAGTAAGCCCATCCTCTTGTCTGCCACTTTGTCTTTCCTACATTCATGCTCCTTTAATATGAATAGCTAAGTAATGAATCTATATGAGACGGAAACTGTTCCACTTCTTTAAGTGATCACACACTGGATAACATTTGTTTTGGGGCTTTCCTTATTTATAGCGTATCTAGATTGAAATTACCAGGAATGCTTCTTTGCCTACTAAATTTTTCTTATCAGGATGCCGTGTATTTTCTTACTAGGTAATTGCTACCAAGGCTAAGACCATCTCTGTCACTCCCTTTATGTAGATGAAAACTTATGGAGAGGAAAATAAATTTCCACTGTACCTTCTAGTTTTTTTTTTTTTTAATTTTTATTTATTTACGATAGTCACAGAGAAAGAGAGAGAGAGAGAGAGAGGCAGAGACACAGGCAGAGGGAGAAGCAGGCTCCATGCACCGGGAGCCTGATGTGGGATTCGATCCCGGGTCTCCAGGATCGCGCCCTGAGCCCAAGGCAGGTGCTAAACCGCTGCGCCACCCAGGGATCCCTACCTTCTAGTTTTGAAATGTCTATATTGAACCTCCTTCCCTTCAGAAACGAGTTCCACTGTCATTGCTATTTCTCTGTACTATTTTCATTTAAGTACAATAACCACTATGTAGCCCAAGAATAGAAAGGAGAAAAGGTCTGGTATTTTCATAGGTTTCATTTTTATAAAGGCATTACACCAACTTTGGCTTTACTTTCAACATTACATTTGTATGGTAAATTAACATACAAGAAATAATAACATAAGGAAATAAGTCCAGCACCTATGAAGTATATCTAAATACCAGCAATTTTGGGTAAGTTGCTGTTACCTTCAATAAGTACAGGTTCAGAGGCGCTTTGTGAAAAATGAATGGATAATTTAGTGAGGCAATCAGTATGAAATTTTGGTAATGTTTTCAAATAGATATTTGAAATTCATCATTGTGGTTTCCTACAGCAGTTGTACATAAAAGATAGATTTTCCATTAATGGAATAGTATATGCTAATACAGTTTTGTGATCTCTATGAATGTTTCTACAAAGAAACTCTGTACTGGAAAAATAGGGACCAAATAAATAATTAATACATTGAGACATCTCCAAATTAATTGCATAATAAGTACATTTAATCAAAATTTGGTTTATCAGTCTGAGTGGTTTTAGCCATAACAATATCTTCCATCTGTTAGAATCAATAATGTTTTTTTAAATTTTATTCCATTAAATCTCCATACATATGTTATTTGATAATGCCATATCCGTTCACAATACTCCATTTCACCCTGCACTGAGGTGTGAATACTGCATCTAAAATGTGAGGTCCTTTCATATTTATGTTGCTGTGCATTTTCATGCTGGGAAGTGAATCTTTTGACATTTTGGTATAGTGATGTGTAGAATGCAGTTATGTTCTATTTTAGTATTTTATATGAAATGTATACAGGAAAGTTTAATCTTGTCAAAAAAAATAGCTTCTATAGAAGACAAGTTAGCGTTACCTCCAGGAATTGTTTATTTGACACTCTTGATTGCCGAGATGGGAATTCATGACCTTTCTATTACCATATAACTGCCTTTTACTTGGACAGCCTCACATCCTTACATGCTTTTGTTCATTAACCATGCTTCTATATTGTAATGAAACTTCACTCACTTTATCTACCTTTTCCACCCAGATTGGAGAAGTCAGTTTTTGAATAGGACTTCCATATTATTTGGAATATAGGTTTGGTCACTTTGAGAAAGGAAAATGAGGATTAAACAAGATAGATGTCTAGTCTCTCTCATCTATCAGTGTGAACCATTCTTAACACTTGACTTCCATCTTTGGTCAATAGGGAGCCAATCTGCCCACATTCCTCCTAACAAAAATGGGAAGTAAGGAAGGGAGCTCCTTTCTTTTTAAGTTTATGACCTAGAAGTTGCACAGATCACTTTTGTTTTTATCTCATTGTCCACAGCCTGGTCACATAAACATACCTAGCAGCAGAGGAAAGACAGTCTTTAGCTGGGTGAACATACGCCCCCATTAAACTTCTATTACTATAGAGAAGGGAGAATGTGATAAGTATGTAGAGAAAAAAATAAATAAAGTTCTCTCTGCCATAGGTGTGTATCATCTTTGGTATTTGACATTTGGATTCCTTATTCAGAGGGCTTAATAAAACACTGAAGAGCAAAGAATTCACTCTTTGAACTTAGTGCTTAAATATTGGTTACATAGGTCACTTAATGAAAATGGAGTATTTTCTCTTTCTGTAGTTGGAAATACTATTTATAGATCTTCTATAAGTACTGTCCATTCTATATTAGTTCGTCTAGAAGAAAAGAAAAACTTTGTATTGAATATGACTTAACAGGGACAGCTTGATAAATCCATTGCATTAACAAAAGTATATTCTCATGTTTCCTAATTTTTAACGGTATGTATGCTATTGCTGGTGAAAAGTTGCTCACTTTTAGGTTTTCCCCTAACTGATGCTAACAGAGTTCATTAAAGAAATAATCACATTGAATGCAGATCGTTGTGAGATTTTTACCCATGACAGTTTTAGTTTCTTCTAAGTGTAATAAAGATAAGTGATATAAAGCTCTGTGTCTTTTTGTAAGTGGAATGAGTTGTTTGAGACAATTGGGATTTTTTTAAAAGACTAAAATTTTGTGTTTCTTTTTTAAATAAAAGCACTTGCGGAATTTGTTACCGTTAATATTCAGAAGTAGAGTTAGAATTTACCATGCAAAGCCTTTTCAATGTATTGGGTGGTTCTCTTTGTTTGGTATTGAAATCAATATAATGGATTACAACCATCATTCCTTTTCTTTATTTTTAATTTTACAAAAATGAACACAATAGAATAGAAAATATCGAAGTATGCTGCTCATAGTCAGGGTGTTATTTTGTGAATTTTTTCACTTTTCTGCGTTTTTATTTTTGATGTGTGTGCTTGCATGTGTACCTTGCATATTATTAAAAAATGTATTTTCAAAATATGATTAAGAGTCAGTGTTTGAAAGCTACTGATTTATGTTGTAAAGGCCCGGAAGTACTAATTGCCTTTTCCTCATAGCATGCCCAACACCTATCAGTAAGTAACCAATGATTGAATTATATAAGTATTTAATGAATGCAATGTTCTAGGCACTGTGCTAAATTAAAATAAAAAAAAATACAAAGAAATAGAATTCAGATTTTAGCTTGATTTTAATTTCAGTCAGGAAAATTATAAGAGATTCAAACTGAACAATAGTATCATATAATTTGAGGAGTATGATGTGGACAGAGTGGGCTAGACATGAGTATAGTTTTTTATTTTTGTTTTTTTTTAAAGTTCTTTGGGTGATTATATTCTAGAGTCGGGTTTACGAACATCTATTTTAGATGACTGAAGAATTGAATCTTTAACCTCTGCTTCAGAGGAACCCATGTTCTTTCCCTTTCCCAGTAATTTACCTCTGATATTCTCAAAACATAGCAGTAATGAGAAGATTAAACAAACATGTAAAGCAAGGAACATACACTAAGACACTCTTAAATAAATGGGAAAACTTTGTATATTCTCCTAGTGAGGTTTTTTTGTGTTTTGAGTTTTTCCCTCCTGAAGTTTTGTTTTTAATACTTGGTAAAGAGATAGGATTACAAAAGAAATAGCAGTAAAATCCATTATTGCAGTCACAGTAGACACAAAGGGAGCAGGAACTGCCGGAAGATATTACAGAGATAAATCGTCACTGTCTCACCACCAAATGCTTAAAATTTGTATGTACCCCAAAGAGTTTTCTTGAATTCACTTCTCACTATACCGTTCCCCACTCTTACTAATACTAGACTACTGCTGTAGCCTCCCAACCAGACATCATTGTCCTAACAACAGAAATAATGATCTATCTAAAATGAGGTCTCATGATGCCATTCCCTCATTAAACCCTCTCTCCTCTGCCATAGCTCCCTATTTCCTTCAGGATAGAAGAAAACCTCCTTAAAATATGACTTTCAAAGCTCTTCATGATTTGATCAACAGCTTATGTCACTAGTCACTTTCTCATTAAATTATGTGTTTCTGCATTTTGAACTGTTCCCGGTTTTACCTCATCTAAATTTTTTTCCCCTGTTGCCTGGACCTCTACAACTATCATTATTTTCTTATTTAAGTTGTTATCCTCCGTGTTCTTTTTTCTGCTTCATATAGTACTCTTCTAATGATCCAGTACTACTCTCACTCTTTAGTCTAGATAAAGGAAGCTGCTTGCTCAGCCTAAAACCCACACCACTGTGCCCTTGTTCCCTTTCTGGATGTCCAGACTAGACTTTATGCTTTATTATAGTATTTACTTCCCTGTATTATAGTTCGTTTTAGCCATTAAAAGTCAAATTTTTGCAGGGTGAATATTCTGCTTTGTTTGTAGATCTGCAGTGCCTGGAAAAGTGCCTGCCACATACTAGGAACTCTATTAAGTATTTTTTAATTATTGATTTTTAATGCAGCTGTTTCAACTCTTTGCCAAAATAAATTGATAGGATATTGAAACATGTTGACAATTTGGGGCGTATTATAACATTGACTGAACCTAGGGGAAAATAGATATATTACATTATTATAAAATTGTTATTGCAGTATAAATGAGTTAAGTAGGATTAGTGATATTGATGGTAGTGATATTGGTAGTAGTAGCAGTAATAGCTAAAGTATTCCATGCGCAATTCTTTTTTTTATTCTAGTTTTAATATAATCTATGCCATTAACTCTTAAAATGGCCCCTGAATTGGATAAGAAAATAGATTAAGAAAGCTTAAAGGAAACTAGTAAATGCAACTAAAACATGGCAAGTGGATTTTATAGAGAAGGTAGTAAAAATGTGACAAATGAAAACATCCATATTTCAGCAGCAAAAGCTATTATAGACAAAATGACTGAAAGCTAACAAGTTACCTGATGACACCTGCCGATATTGAGTTGTCCAACTTAAGGATCATGAACATGGGGACCTCATACTCTGGAAGTATTTTTTTTTTTATATTTAGCCTCACTTTTCTTACTGTTACCACCAGTTGACTTTTTTCCCCAGTTACCATAAGAAAATACTATTTTTTAAATATTATGATTCTCAAATATTTTAACAGCTGAAAAAGATAATTACAATTAAGAAAGTCTATTGAGAAACTGTGGTATTAAGTTTGCTACATTGTGGCCTTTACTTAAATCTCTTGTGCCTTCTTAGAGCCAGAATTCTTCTCTGTAAAAGTTACTCTTAATTAGCTTCTTAATCAGGAGTTTCTAAATTGTACACAATCATGAATACTTTCTATTTATTTAGCAGAAAATAGAATGAGGTTTTTAGACCACCCTCTTCTGTCCACAGATAAAAACTGAAGTTGTTTAGGGATTGTGCACAATTACAGTAGATTATTTTAAAATAATAAACCTGATTTAATTTTAAGCAAAAGAAAAAAAGGCATGATTTTGACAGTTTGCTTTTTTTTTTAATTTGTAATATTGTCTAATCTAGTGTCACTTGTAAGTACTTGGATATAATTGTGAGATGGCTCCCAAGAATTCAGAAATAAGGGAAATAGAATTCCAGCTGAGAGTTCATTAAATCATCATTTAATGAGTTCAAGCAAAGCCCCCAGAAGGAGATAAAATAGATGTAGGGCAATTATTCTTTGATCATATTAACATATCTATAGAAAGTGCATCTTAATCTGCAGAAGCAGGTAATAGGGACTGGTCAATTTTAAACATATAGAAAGGAAAAAAATCTGAGGAAATATTGGTATCTCTTTAAAGACACCTGAATAAATGGACCAGGAGTTCTTTGAGCCCACATCATGAAGATAAACAGATAAATTTATTTTCTTTAAAATGTTCTTGTTCTGCTTCCAAGTTCACCACGCTGGCATGGTTTCCTGAATAGTTTGATTATATTAGGAGATGATGCTAATCATGTCAGTAAGAGTAATCCTGGTCCTTTTATGTTTGCTGCTTAAAATCATTCTACTCTTAGTAAGATGATACTCTAATAGGAAGAACTCTCCATATCAGGTAACGCTTCTTAAAAACAAGTTGTAAATGTCTCAAATATTTTTAGTGGCTGTCCCTACATTCAGAATAAGTCAGATTTTCTTTGTATGACTTTCTACAGGCAAAAACAGCTGTCCAAATCTACCCCTTCAGCCTTAAATCTACCACTTTATGTATTTGTCTTGCCACCAGAGATCTAGATATCCCTCAAAAGCAACCTGTCCTCTTCCATCATTATATCTTGGCTCATCGTCTTGTCTTTACTGAGAAAATTTTTTACTCTGTCTCCATATGGTAAAGTCAATACTTACAATATTCATCTCAAATGCCACTTCTTACATAAGACATTCATACTCATCCTGCTGAGATAAATGTTTATTCTGTGTTCATATATAGCAAAATGTGTTCTAAGTCATTTATAGAACTGAATATAGTTTTCTTTTTATTATTTTTGGTTGTGTGCATATATCACCTCCTTTGCCCCCCACACAAATACAGTATATTGAAAGCCTATGAGGGGCACCTGGGTAGTTCATTTTGTTGAGCATCTGCCTTCAGCTCTGATCATGATCCCAGAGTACTGGGATGGAGCCCTGCATTGGGCTCCTTCCTCAGAGGGGAGCCTGCTTCTCCATATCCCTCTGCATGCTGCTTCCTCTGCTAGGGCTCACACAGTCTCTCTCTCTCTGTCAAATAAATAAAATCTTAAAAAAAACAAAAACAAAAACAACCTTTGAGATCAGGGATTAGTTTTAAAAATTGTTCTATTTCATAGTTTAGCACAGTTTGTGACATGAATATAGGATAACATTAATAACATTTTTTGAAGTAAAGCAATTGGAAGAATAAAAAGAGGATGTGAGTATAAGTAAAAACAATGTAATAATATCTTGAAGTTTGAAAGTATTTGATCATTTAGCTTTTTAAAAAAATTCATGGATCTTTATAAGTACCTTCGTCTCTCTCTCTCTTTTTTTTTTAATAAAATGCAAAGACGTGTTCATGGTTTTGATACACGAAAACAATGAATTAAATTCTAAATGTTATATTTCATGTCATTCTTACATTTATACCTTATTACATTAAGTATTACACTTCTGTGCTAAATATTAGATGTTGTCTTTGAGCATTTTGGTAAAGGTAATATTATTTGCTGGAGGGTGTTTAATAAGCATTGTATGATGAAGTGATATAAGAAAATCCATTTTTTTTAAGTGTTTTTTTTTTTTTTTCCTGCTGGTAGAGTTCCTGGAATGTTGTAGGTTCTATATAAAGATCAATTGTATGATTGATTTAATTAATTGAAATAATCTATTTCTCCCATATTACAGTAAAAAAGGACATAACTCATTTAGCAAGAGGGTTATTTTAAATATTCTATCTGCCATGTTTTTATTAAACATTTTTATGAATGTGAATTATGTTTTAAATTTGAACAATTTTGTGTTCTCTGGATTTCTTCAATGGAGACATGGAGGAATTATTTTATTTCTATGTATATTTCGTGGGATGAAAATATATTTCACTTACATTAGTTATTTAAGGAGGAAAAAATAATTTTGTCATTTTAATTGTTGAAGCACTATATTTTCTTAAAGAGTAGTTCCCAGTAACTTAATCAGAGGTTAAAAAGTAATTGAAAAAAGAGTTGGAAAATTATTGGACCTAACCAAAATGTTATCTTTCAACTGCTGCTTATGACTCTTGGTTACCTTTTTTCAGTAGGTGAAAATATCATTTGAACTTGGAAGGAGATATTGGCATCATGATGGGCTTTTTGTTTTGTTTTGTTTTTTTAGAAATGTATTAATCATCCTGTAGATCTGAATTGTCCTCTGGAAGTAGAATGTTGATAAGGTTGGAGAATAAACATTGGGATAATTAACAAAATTAGAAGGCAGTGAGGATATTGTCATACAAGAATTAGGGAACATCACAATACACAACGTCTTCCCCACACCCCCAATTCAATGAAGCTGAATCTGGAATTCATGACATTGAATACATATGTATGATACATCAGTGGTTTTTTAATTAGAGCTAGGAGGCATAGTACTAGATAGTTTTATTTAGTGTAAACTGCACAATCATGCTTATCTTACAGTTTTGCAAATCACTGTAAGCAGAACTTGGTAAAATGAGGGCCCTCATTACACACAAGGAAAGAGGGATTAAGAAAGGCATGAAAAATGGTATGGAATGGCAGAAGTTCATGCATATGCTTCAGATTTCTTTCTGCAGATAATCTCTCCAAAGAATAGGAGTGAGAAACTTTGCAGGGTAATTTGTGTCTTATTTATCACTTATTTTGTATTTATACAGGTTAGGCTATACCATCTTTGAGCAGCATCAGATCAAATGGTATAATAATGTTTTCATTGACATTTAAATAATACCTTCTTTGGCATGAATGCTTAAAAAGCAGTATATTCTAAAGCAAGATCATTGCTTTTAATTGGAGACTTCATTAAGACATTGTATTTTAAGTAATAAATCTGTTTTAGAAGAAATTCAATTGAAATATATATCAAATCAGTTTTTCTCCAGACCCTGCCTTTGAATTGTTTAAGGGGCATCTAGTGAATTCATGTTGTTCTAAATTCCCCAAGGCTCTATTGTGTGACACAGATTTACTTAAATGAATAAATAGAAATCAATGGGATAGAACCTAGTTTGGTTATATTATCCTTTCTCAATTGCTTAAACTCATATTTCTTGGCAATAATATTTAAATTATATAGGAATTAATATATAGGAAAAAATACTGTAATCATGATTAGTTTACATTATTAACTCAAATAACATAACCCCTAATAATAAATTAACTATAGTTACAGTGAGCATTTAAGAAAACAATTAAACAGAATTTTCATTTACTTACTTTCTTATCTCCAAATACATAAGAAATCTTGATGTGTGTTATCTTCTGATTAACCATGCAGTGCCACCTGGTGTGCAGATGGAAAGAATATTACACATCAGAGGCTCTGTTCACACCCATCTCCCCATACACAAACTTACATGGCAGAAAGTTAACAGATGTTCACTTTGCTTGTGTTACTGAGATAAATTGTGCATACAACTTTTAATTCATAAATTAAATTTGGAGAAGGAGATATTGATACCTTGATTAAAGAGTTGAAGATTATGTGAATACTTCCAGTTTAGTGGAAGAAAATCATATTTAATTGGAAAATTGCTTCCTTGGATCTTTAAGTTCTTATTTTGAGTTTCTATTCTTTATTTTCTTATGTACACAATATTTTTGTTTGTTGAGTCTTAATATCTCCGTTTCATTGATAAACCTGTTTGTGCTAGAATAGCATGTTTTAAAGTTGACTACTATGGCTCAGTTGGATGAGTGTCTGACTTATGATTACTGCTCAGGTCATGATCTTGGAGACATGAGATCAAGCCCCTGATTGGGTTCTTCTCTCAGTGGGGAGTCTGCTTGAGACTCTCTCCCTCCTCCTTCCTCTCTGCCCCTCCGCACTTAAATAAATAAATAAATCCTTGAAAAATAAATAAAATGACTATTTTACACTTGTGATTACTTTCCTTTTCACTTGAATAAAATAGCTTTTCTTTTCTTTTCTTGTCTTTTTTTTTATAATGACCATACTATATTCTGCTATATTTAATCTTTTAATCTTACCATTGACTGATCATATTTTAAAGCATATTGTTATACTTCTACCATATGTATGGCTATGTGCTAGGGATAATAGTTTGTAAAATAAATTTAAAAGGTTATTTATTTAGAAAAACAATAAAATACTTTGATGCAATTAATAAATAAGAATTTTGTATATGGAAATATAAATACAGTAACTTAATTTCTTAGAATATTGACTATATTTTTTATCTAAATTAATTCTCACAAAATAATTTTGGATTGATATTGTTGATACTCCATTTCACGTATGCATAGATTGTGTTAAGAGATGTTAAATAATATTCCCAGTACTGTAACCTGGATTTGAATTAGGTCTGTCTGAAACCAAAGCCATATTCTTAACCAATCCTCTAAGTTGATGTTATTTATAAATAATTATTTTTTTAATTTACAAACTTGCCTTTTTAAATTCATTTTTAAAAATTCTAGTAAAATACACATAAAAGTTACCATCTTAGTCATTATTGTGTATACTTCAATGGCATTATGTATATTCACATTTAATTAATAAAATTGATATAAAATGTATATTCATATTTAATTAATAAGATTGATAAAGCCCCATCCAGACTTATCAAAGAGAGAGAGAGAGAGAGAGAGAAAGGACCCAAACAAATAAAATCATGAATGAGAGGAGATATCAAAACCAACTACAGAAAAACAAGCAGTTATAAGAAAATCTTATGAAAAACTATATGACAACAAATTGGGCAATCTGAAGAAATGGATAAATTCCTAGAAACATATAGACTGCAAAAAAGGAAACAGGAAGAAATAAAAAATTGGAACAGCAACCAGCAAAAAAAGAAAAAAAAAAAAAAAGGAAAAAAGTCAATAGAAATAACCAGCAAAGAAATTAAATAAGTAATCAAAAGTCTCCCAACAAAAGCCCAGGGCCAAATGGTTTCCCAGGGCAATTCTACCAGATATTTAAAGAAGAGTTAATACATATTCTTCTCAAATAGTTCCAAAAATAAAAACGGAAAGAAAACTTCCAAACTCATTCTGTAAGGCCAGTGTTACCTTGATTCCAAAATGAGACTACAATGAAGAACTATAGACCTCTGATGAACATGAATGCAAAAATCCTCAATAAGATACTAGCAAATCTAATCCAAAAATATATTAAAAGAATTATTCACCACAATCAAGTGGAATTTATTCCTGGACTGCAAGGGTCATTTAATATTTGCAAATCAATCAACGTGATACACCACATTAATAAAAGTAAGGATGAGAACCAGGTCATCCTCTCAGCAGATGCAAAAAAAAAAAAAAAAAAAATTCGTAAAAATACAGCATCTGTTCTTGATAAAAACCCTGAACGAGGTAGGGATAGATGGACCATAACTCAACTTAAGTTTCCTCTATAGTCAGGAAGAAGACGGGGATAACCACGCTCACCACTATTACTTAACAAAGTACTTGAAATCCTAGTCTCAGCAATCAGACAACAAAAATAATTAAAGGCACCCAAATTGGGTAGGAAGATGTCAAACTATCACTATCTGCAGATGACATGATACTCAATGTAGAAAAACCTGAAAAACTCCACCAAAAAAAATTGTTAGAACTGATAAACAAATTCAGTAAAGTTGCAAGATACAAAAATGAACGTACAGAAATTTGTTGCATTTCCATACACCAATACTGAAATAGAAGAAAGTGAAATCAAGGAACCTATCCCAATTTACAGCCAATTGCACCAAAACCCATAAGATACATAGAAATAATTCTAGCCAAAGATCTGTACTCTGAAAAGTATAGAAAACTTATGAAAGAAATTGAAGATGACACAAAGAAATGGAAAAACTTTCCATTCTCATGGATTGGCAGAACAAATATTGTTAAATTGCTTATAATACCCAATGCAATCTACACATTTACTACAAGCTCTATTAAAATGCTATCAGCATTTTTCACAGAGTGAAAAGAACAATCTTAAATTTTGTATGGCCCACCAAAGACCCCAAAAAGCCACAGCAGTACTGAAAAAGAAAGGCTTGAAGCATCACAATGCTGGATTTCAAGCTATATTACAAAGATGTAGTCATCGAGACAGTTAAGGGATTGGAAAAAACAAACAAACAAACACATAGATCAATGGAACAGAATAGAAAACCCAGAAATGGACCCATAAGTATACGGTCAACTAATCCAATAGAAAAAAATGTCACTTCAACAACTGGTGTTGGGAAAAATAGACAACAACATGTAGAAGAATGAAACTGGACCGCTTTCTTAACACCATACACACAAAAAAAATTTAAATGAATGAATGACCTTAATGTGAGAAGGAACCCATCAAAATCCTAGAGGAGAACACAGGCAGCAACCTCTTTGACCTCAGCCACAGCAATTTCTTATGAGATATGTCTCTAGAGACAAGGGAAACAAAAGCAAATATGAATTATTAGGACTTCATCAACAAAAGAATCTTTTGCACAGCAAAGGGAACAATCAACAAAACTAAAGGGCAACCTATGGAATAGGAGAAGATATTTGCAAATGACATATCTGATAAAGGGTTAGTATCCAAAATCTATAAAAAGAACTTCTCAAACTCAACACCCATGAACAAATTTCCAGTTAAGAAATAGGCAGAAGACATGAAGAGACCGTTTTCCACAGAAGACGTATAGATGGCTAACAGACACATGAAAAGATGCTCAACATCCCTCACCATCAGGGAAAAAGAAGTCAAAATTATGATGAGTGCCCACTCACAAGTCAGAATGGCTAAAATTAATAACACAGAAAACAACATATGTTGGTGAGGATGCAGAGAAAAAGAAACCCTCTTACACTGTCAGAATACAAAAGTGGTGCAGCCTCTCTGGAAAATAGTATGGAGTTTCCTGAAAAAGTTAAAAATAGAACTGTCCTATGATCTAACAATTGCACTGTTAGGTATTTATCCAGAGAGTATAAGAATATTGATTCAAAGAGGCATATGGACCCCCATGTTTATAGCACCATAATCAAAAGTAGACAAATTATGGAAAGAGCCCAAATGTCCAATCGACTGATACATGGATAAAGAAGAGGTGGTATATATATAATGGAATATTACTTAGACATAAAAAAGAATGAAATCTTGCCATGTATAATGCAGTGGTTGGAGTTAGAGTGCATTATGCTAAATGAAATAAGTCAGTCAGAGAAAGACAAATACCATGTGATTTCATTCATATGTGGAATTTCAGAAACAAAACAGATGAACATAGGGGAAGGAAGAAAAAAGAGAATGAGACAAATCATAAGAGACTAGTAAATATACAGAAGAAACAAGGTTACTGAATGAGAGGTTGGTGGATGGGCCAAAAAGATGATGGCTATTAAAGATGGCACTTGTGATGAGCACTGGGTGTTATGAGTAAGTGATGAATCACTGAATCCTACTCCCGAAACCAATATTACATCATAAGTTAACAAACTCTAAGTAAAAACTCAAAAAATACATAAATATATAAATACATAAATAAGATCTTATTTTATTAGGAAAAGAATTTTTATTCCTGATGTTATGCCTATATTAATTTTCTTAAAGATTTATTTAAGAAGAGAGTGTGCTCATACGAGTGGGAGGAGTGGCAAAGGGAGAGAATTTCAGTCTTCTGGGCAAGAGCATGATTTGGGGCTGGATGCAAGCCTGGATCCCACAATTCATGAGATCATAAAACCTGAGCTGAAATGAAGAGTCTGATGCCTAACTGAGCCACTGAGGTGCCCCTGCATGTATTATTTTTTAAAAATATTGCTAACAATTTACAATTTTTCCTATTTACTGTGGAGGATGAAGAATTTTGACTTGGGATGTAAGAGATTAGAGATTGGTCTGGTGACACTATGGAAAGGGATCAGGGAAAGACAAGACCAGGTCTTGGGAGACTTTTTATGTATGGCTATTGCAATAATTCAGATTAAAGAAAATCAAGGATCTGAAATAGGGCTGAGAACTGAGATTAGGAAACAAATATAAGGAAATACAATAAGTAGATCTTAGCACCTGACTAGATATAGTTGGTGAAGAATAGGAATAAGAAGCAGCAAAGCAGGTTGAAAATTTAAGGAGAGCTACAAGTCAAAGATGTCTTCAGCATTCCTTTTGACTCATTAGATGTATCTTGGTGACAATTTAACAATGGAGTGGAAGATTATGAATTTTGATCTTACCTTGTTTGTTTGGGAATTTTTGTGATACCCTAATGGAAAGACCCAGTAAGCCCTCAGGTGTACTGAAATAGATCTGGAAATCAGGCAAGAAGTTTGTGGGCCAAAGATGTAGATTTGGTATTAGTTTCTGTATGTTCTAGCAGAAAAATTATGAGCCTTGAAGCTAGTCAAATTCAGTCAGCATCGTATCATTTCTGGTTATTGGGAGTAATAGAAATAATATAGAGTAATTTTTCACTGAATTGGAATATAGTAGGATTTTTAAAATGGTGGTCATTAATATTATCAACTTACAGGTATTACGTGAATTGTGGCATTGGTGAGATCATGTAGTCATTCTTCAAATCCACCCTTGGTAGCATGAGAAAAATAAGACCCACTGAAATTCTGTAACTTATCCTCCTCACTGAGTATGATATTCAGACATACTGGAATGAATATGATCTAGTTCCATGTCTATGGATATTATTTCAACATGACTTATTCATAGTATTATAATGTTGTGTTATTACACATCCTTCATTTTTCCATAGTATATATTATTTAGATAGCTCTTTGTTTTTACAGAGATTTTTTTAAGTACCAGAGAAAAAGTAAAGTAGCCCATATGAAGGACTTAACTTCTTTAGCATGATGTTTTAATATCAACTGTTGGTGTACAGAGCCAATATTCTTGAATACCATTGAACCTGGTTATTTACTAAGGAGTGGACTTGGAAATACTAGATATTTATGGTAAGTAAGTTTGAAATACTAAATAAGTACTTGAAAACAAACTTTTTGAAAGAAAATTCAGCATAATAAATGTATATTTAGAAGAGATATTGGGGAAGAGAATCTTTCACTTTAAAAAAATATTATCTTCGAGACCTTAAAAAGGCAAATTTCCTTAATAAGAATTAATATAATCTGTAGTTATAAAAGTGATTTTTTCATATATATATTAATCATATAAAGTGAGATATAAATTTATCCCTTTTCCTCAGTAACCAATGTTCTTCTGCAAATAATAGTAATAATAATTTTGCCACAATTTTTTTCTTTTGAACTTTGCTTCTTCCTTAAAGCATTGTTCCTGGATTTCTATATATTTTATCACCATTAGTATATGACTTAACACATATAGAAATTCTCTTAATTTTACAGCTATTAAATAGATAGGTCTCTAAAATTAACTTTTTTGCCACTATCGAAGTTAAATATTTTATTCTCCTGTTGTCTGGTAAGAAAATGTGCATTATAATGCATTAGGGAAACAAAATCAGTCCTCCAGATTCTATAAGTTTCCATAATACAGAATAACTGAACATATGATCTGCACTAACTATAGTTACTACTATAGGTTATTACAAATACACTACTATAGGTTTATTTGTACAGAAAATAAAAAGGGGGATGGTAGAAGATTTTAGGCAAGTCTTTGGCTTTAGGGTTTAAATTTTCCTTCTTAAGTGAATTTGTAATAGTGAGTTGCATTAAATTCTACTTAATACTGATTACTACATATATATGTTAGATCAAGTAAACAGATCTTTTTAAACATTGGCAGTTGTTATGCTAAATTCTCCACCCCCAATATTATAAATTTTTAGAATTCTGGTAACAATATATAATATTATTAACCAATGGCATTCATTAAATGTGCTCAATTTTTAAAATTACACTGATTTTATTTCTATTAAAAAAAGAACTAATTCTCTAAAAATGCTCAAGCCTGCTATTAAGACCACCTACCTTTTAGCTGAAAAGTGATTATTACTTTTCTTGTTGAATTGGCTTTTGTGAAGAGTTCTCTTTTATTTATAATGGGATGCTAAAGGAAATCTGGGATCCTTTGGGAATTCTTACTGTGTTCCTGATCATTCCGCCCACAGGTGTAGATGAGTGGCATGTCACTGAACAGTTAAACATGGGCTTATTATCATAGATGAGAGCTTTGCTCACATGGTTACAATGGAAAGGAACAAAAATCCTGAGCCAAGTCATTCAGGAGATTGTAAATATCTATTAATTAGGCTAGTGAATGTTTCATGATTACTTTGTGAGGATTATTTTGAAATGCAGCTTTATTTCAGGGTTCTGAATTTAAGTTGTGGGAGGACCTTTGTTGAGCCTTTTGAAAGAGCATTAAAAGCTCTATCAGTACTTTGATAAGCTTGAGAAAAGTAAGAAAAAATAATTATTCTAGCAAGTACACTTGGTATTTCTGAGAAATTTTCTCATTTGATGCAAATAAATCACACTTGCTTGAATATCTATTACATTGTAAATACCACAGTTGGCATTTAGCCATCAATGCCTGAGAATTTAGCCAACATTTTTTGAAAACCTACTATGTGTTAGGAACTTTGCATATCTGATCTCATTGCATCTCATTCAAGCCACACCATAATCCCAGAGAATAAGTATTACATCCAATACACCATTTTAATGTTGGAGAAGCTATACCAAGAGTGGGTAAGTGGCTTGCCTAAAGCCACCGAAGTTCTCAAGAAATTCAAATCTTCTGGTTTTCCACCATTCCACAGCACCTGATACAATAATCAGGGGAAATAAAGAGTGATATAATGGCTTAAGGGATGAGGAGAGGTGAGAAAGTCATTATTGTTTTTATAAAGAAATATGGGCATATTTTATGACAAGGTGAAGAAGTAAGTGGAAAACAAAAGTCTGAAATGATTTTTAAGAGGAAGAAGGGGGAAGAAAAAGAGGAGACTAGAAAAGAAGAACAGAGGCAGATGTGTTAGTTTTTGAAAGGTGTTAGGATTTTTTTTTTTCCTCATTGATAGAGAAATAATCTGGTGAAGATGGAAAGAATTCCAAGGTGGAACATGTCAGCCAAGTGAGTTCACTTTGCTTTTCAGGTAGAGGAGAGAGAGAGAGAGAGAGAGATAAAGGGAAAATAACTCCTTTCCAGGAATACATACAACAGCAAATGTTAAGTGGGGAGAAGAAACTGCATAGCAAAATAGAAAAAATATAGACAAAGAACATTAAATTGTTACTTAATTAATTGAACATTTATAGTAGGTCTTATTACCAGTTTACTTTTATGGGGTAGTAGGAATAAAAGAATAAAATAAAGCATTTTATTATAATGGAGGGAACAAGTAGGGATGATACCTTTATTGAACATTAGTTTTATTGTTTATTTATAATTAAAAGAAAATAGTTCTTGAACTTCTTACAATGAAATTAGTGATTGTTTATTTAATGGGTATTTTAGAGACCTACAACATTCCCTTGTAGACCTGGGAATGTAATTCCCTTGTAATGTTGTAGACCTACAACATTATCCCTTTAAGGATATAAAAATAAAACCAACACACAAAACTGGTTTGAACCAGTTCGTCCAACTATAAGTTATAAACAGGTTGTGATTCATTGCTTTGAAAAGGAGTTAATTTTATCAGGTCATTAAATAACCTTATTAGTAAATTATTATGACAAACATATTACTTTAAAAATAAAGGAGGAGTAGTGTTTTCACAAATTATTAGTCTTAGCAACAACTTATGTTTTGCTTAAGTGTAGTGATGGAATCAGGCACCATGCCATTACAGAATATTACTATTAGGAAAAATGTAGGGCATTTTATAAGTTGAAAGTGGAAGATAAATTCATCTTTAAGCACGTTATGCTGTGGTACTAGAGCTTTGTACTCTGGACTTCTGTGAAAATTGGATAAGCATATGAATGAATAGTATTCATGTATGGTGACATGGAAATGGAAGAAATGAAGGTTAATGAGGAGAAGTACAGAAAACAAGATAAACACTTGTAAAATTCAGTGAAGGGCAACATAATTTAGCATTCATTCAACACTTGAGTTCTTAAACTACGTGCATGTATTTCACTTTTAAATATTATAGGTCAACTACATAGCATTATATGATTGAAAAAATATCAAGTTGAGACATCTTATTTACTGAATTGAAGAATGATGTAATTCATTTTGAACTAAGCCTTTAGGCCAAAATTTTAGTCAAAGGGAAAACGTGAGTTCTGATTTCTGCCGGACTTAATTAGCCACATGTTAAAGAACAATAAGTTCAATATACAGAGTATGGAAAACACTTTTATTATGGATTGATCTTTTTAAACTGTAACTATTCAAAGCATTACAGAAAACCAAAGAAGTTCTATCACTGGATATGTGGAGCAGATACCACCCACATACCCATGTACAAACTGTATTTTGTAATATAAAAATTATCATTAGAATCTTTCTCCCAAATTTCCAGAGTGCCAATTTACAAGCAGCTTGTTAAGATGTATCTACTTATATCAAAATTATATATTCATTCTACAGACATTTACCATGATCTGTACTAGGGATAAAAGCCTTTTATATCCTTAAAATTTCCAGTGATCTTTAAAATCCCCAGTCTAACCGTCACCTGGGTTTAAAACCATAAAGGCAGTAAAGGTTTGGAACAGAGAGTTCCAGGTTAGACAGACCTGAGTTTAATCCCAGCTCTGTTCCTTAGTAGCTTTGTTCCCTTGAGTAAGTTATTTAAATGCTCACTGTTCAGGATTCCTTATCCTTTAGGTAAAGATGATAATTAAAAACAGGGTTCACTGTGATGATTAAGTTAATTTAGCACACTGCTTGGTGCCGAATGTTTAGTGGTTGTTAGAATAATTCTCATTAAAATTATGAATTTCCTTTAGAAGAAATCTTTGTGTTTATTAAACAGTTTAAATAAAATTTTTTTAGATAAACAAAAAAATAATATTTGAGAAATAAATTATACTTCATCAAAATTAGAAATGTCTGATCTTTAAAAGAAATAGCAAGTTTACACTGGGAGTAAAAATATGTATACATACCTGACAAAGGTATTTGTGTATTTTCAGTATGCAAAGTTTTCTTTTTTACAATAAATAAGATAAACAACCCAATTTTCAAAATGGGGCAAAAGGTTTAAACAGGCAGATGAATATACAGGAAAAAAAATTAGCACTTAAAAAAAATCTCAGAATCATTAGTCATTAGAGAAATGCAAATTAAAACTACAAAGTGAAACCACTTCACCCCCACTAGAATGAGTAAAGTTAAAAAGACTAAGTAACAATACCAAAGGTTGGCAACAGGTACAGAGCAACTAGAACTTTCATGCATTGCTGATCAAAGTGTAAATGTACTTTGGAAACAATTTAGTTTGTTTTTTTTTAACGTAGTTAAACATATACTTACTTTTTTTTTTTTTTTAATTAATTTTTATTGGTGTTCAATTTACCAACATACAGAAAAACACCCTAAACATATACTTACAATGCAATGCATTAATACCACTGCTAGATATTTAACCAAGAAAAATAAAAACATAGACGACTGTAAAGACTGTAAAGACTCCTTCATGAATATTGATATTAGCCAAAAACAGGAAAAAAAAACCCAAAAAGATGTCTATCAACAGATGAATGGATTAAACACATTCTGGCATATTCACTCAATAGAATATTCCTCAGCAACAAAAGGAAGTGACTACTGAGATATGAAACAACATGGGTGAATCTTCACAGACATTGTGTTGAACAAAAGAAGTCACAGGTACTGCTTGTTAAGCATTTTGTAGCAAGGAAAACAAACCATTCCCCTTGACTTCATGAAGACTAAGGGCTCCTTGAGTGCAGGGTAACATAATTACAACACAGTGTAGTAACGTATGTAGTGATTGAGAGATGCCTGGAGTTTTGAGAATGCACAATTGCAGTGCCCAAAGTTAACCATGACTCTGAAGAATTTAAGTGTAAGAATGTTTATTAGAGTAGGGGAAATGTGTCATGGAAACTTACTAGAGAGAGTGGCACCTTTACAGAGTTGAAGGATCGTTAGGAGTTAGCAGGAAAAGAGAAGTTGGGGGGAGGGGATTATTACCAGTGGAGGGCTCAAGAGAAGTTTTTCAGTGAACTAGCATGATAACTCCTGAGTAGTTTAGTGTTTCTGTTGTGCATGAATCTCTGATTGTTGAGTCTCTGGGCTGCAGAGTTAGTCAAGAAGCAGATCATGGAAGTCCTGTTTCGGATGCTTCGGAATTTGGGGTATTATCTGTTGAATATGACAGCTGATTGAAAGGTTTCAAGCAGCAGTGTCTCACCAGATAGAGTATGAACTTGAGAGTAACAAGACTGGACATGTTAAGACAAGTTGGAGAGCTGTTATACAATGCAGGCAAGAGATGATTCAAGCTTGAACTTGGGCAAGGAATGAATTAAATAAGTAATCTTTAGTCTAAATGCTTGAGTCTTTTTCCTTATGATTTAAAATCAGGAAGCTTAGTCAAAAATTGAAAAATAAATGATCACTTAATAAGTAGCTATTCGAATTATACAGTATTTTACTCCTAAATTCTCATAGCTTAGGATTTTCAATATCGTATTAATCTCTGTGTACATAAGATAAAACCTAACATTATTTTCAATGAAATTAGGCTATATTGTCCCAGCATTGGCATTACTGAAATAATATACTTTGATCAGCATTTGCAGATTAATAAGATTATTTCTATAATTAGTTTCAAAGCATTTTCTCATATTTATCTCCTTGAATATTAAAGCTCATTAGGAGATGTATATTTAGATATGTAGAGAAGATTAATTTATAAAACTAAAAGTAAACATAACAACTAATTGAAATGCTTAATAGAGCATTAACAAGAATTGACTTCTGGTATAACCAAATAAAATGTTTTCATGATTTGTTCTTGTGGTTTATTTGATGCAAACTGCAGGCACGAGCTGTAGAATACAAGTGATACAATCTTATGACTAGAAACAAGTAACAATAACTTTTAAGTGTATAGGTATATTTCAACAATTAATTGGGCCCCACGGAGGGGTCGTCGAGAAGCAGCTCACCGTGAGGGGCAGCGTCCTGGCGGTCCGCTGGAGAGCTACGAACCCCCGTCTCCTCCGAATCTCCATCATCAGTTTTCTGGACCAGCTTTCCCTGGTGATGCGGACCATGCAGCGCTTCGGGCCTCCCGCCACCCGCTGAGCCCGTGCGGGGCTGGGGCAGGGGCCTCACCTGCTGCCCTTTCCTGGGGCAGCCATTGCCAGAGCAGCCCCCCCCCCAGCCTTCTGCATTATTATTATTTTTTTAAATTTTCATGGGAAATTCAAAGGCATAAGCTGTATCTCTTAACAATTATTCAGGAACAGTTCTAGTTAACCAATTTTTGTAGTTAGATGATCTAGAGAGTGGTCTCCTGAGAAAAAATTAGGAAGCAACTAGTCTTCAATATTCCCCATTAGCTGTATAATTTCTAATTGGAAAATATTATTGATGTGAACTTACCAGTTTTCTGTTACCACTCTTGAGAGAGAGTAAAATGTGGTATGAGCCGATTTTTCTGGGCATCTGTTGTTCCTTTGTTAGGGAACCATCTTTTTACATGTTGTATGTGTGACCACAAAAAGAGTAGTTGTTGATTTATACACGGTCTATTGAAATTAAAACCAGTTTATTTGTTAGTAATGGCAGTAGGGTGTGATATCATTTATTGACAGGAGCCCCTACCCCATCAAAAAATAATTTGGTATACTGCATTTGTCTACACAAAATACTGACAAGTTTAAGTCATAAGAGTGAGGCAACTCATGGGTAGGACTACATGTTAGAATTTATAAATTTAATTTAAAAATGCAAATTTTAATACTCTGTAGAATTTTTAGTAAATAAACATGTACAGGAAGCCATAGCTGGTTTTGTTTTCCCTGTAACTTGCTTACTGGTGTGCTAATTGAATAGTGAGGGTGCTAAAGAATATATTTATGCAATAGGCTTAAGAGATTACAATGGAGCTTGAAATCAAGCTCAAGTTCATTTCTGGAACATAGACCAAAGAAAGAAAAGTCACACCTACAAGTAAATTTTCTAGGCCTATTCAGTCTTTTGGAAAGAAAATGGAAAAGTTTCTAAGTATTAACACAAAGTAAGATATGAGAATTCTTATTTTTATAATTAGTTCAGCGAGACTCTATTTGAAAATGTCAGGCCGAATATAAGCATATCCTTCTATCCTGTGCTGAATTGCCACTAAAATAAAAGCAGCAGGATTTTTCAAATGCCATAAGCTTAAAAGAAAAAAGAATAAGAGAGGAAACAATAAAATGTGGGAGGCTGAAAAGCAGATGCCTCTATGAGATTGGACTAAGCAGGCCCTAAAAAGCTGAATTCTGAACTGGACCCAAGAAGTACCATGATTTGTACTATTGAATCTACTTAAAGTTGCAAAATTAGTAGTACCAGGGAGCTGTGAAAGCAGGAGTGAAGGGAGAGATTTGTCAAATTTCTGGTAAAAAGCAGCCATATAGGGCAGCCTGGGTGGCTCAGCGGTTTAGCGCTGCCTTCAGCCCAGGGCCTGATCCTGGAGACCGGGATGGAGTCCCACGTTGGACTCCCTGCATGGAGCCTGCTTCTCCCTCTGCCTGTGTCTCTGCCTCTCTCCCTGTCTCTCTCATGAATAAATAAATAAAATCTTAAAAAAAAAAAAGCAGCCATATATCTTGATTCCCCTGTCTACCTTGAGTAGCTCAAGAAGCATATTTATTCAGTAGGGAGACTAACCAGTGCCTAGACTAAAGGACACAAGACCGAAGCATACCTTGCTGAAAAAAGAAGGGATTTGGTGAATTTTCGCATGCTACAAGCTGAGAACCTTATTCTCTCTTGTCTTACCTGGCTTGCAGAGAAGCTGCCTTGTAAGTACAATATGACAGCTGGGTATAGCTTTCGGTTGCATAATATGTGTTGTTATGACACACAAGGAGATCAATAACTGATGGAAAATTGGTACATTTAGAATAAGAAAAAATGGAAATATGAGAAAGTCAGAGCCCAAGAGATGTTGCTATTTTGAAAAATCCCTACAATCCTCTTAGCTCTCATTCTTCCAGAAGAAATAATGATATTCTTAAGAATTATTTTTCATGAAAAATAAAAAAGTACGTCCTTGTATTAAGTTTCCTAAGCATGCAAATCCCCTTTTAGCCATATTTCCCCCAAAACAATGAAAGTTAAATGACTCAAAAGAAATACTTAAAAGCCAGTATCTATTAATTGGCTCACAACACAAGATAACAGAAGTTCACTCAAATGTGTATTGAATATGTACATTTTTTAAAGTTTTTATTTCCTTAGGTCAGGGAAGATGCCAGTACTTTGTGTATTAATGTGTGTATTATACTCATTTGATTGCTTCTCCTATACAAATACTGTTTTTGAGTAATTAAGTTCCGAAAGTTTTATTTTCCATGACCAAGCTGAATTTTGGATATCAACTTGTTTAAGCAAAAACAAAACAAAACTATGAAAGTTCATGAGATAACCTCTATTACTTTGGAGCTGGAATGGCTGGATGAGTTTCAGCAGGCAACGCTCAAAGTAACTCACAAAAAGCATCTTCTGAGAGCTGAAACAGCAGTCACAAATGTGTCTCGCTCTGTTTGAGGCTTAACAAAGTAGTGGAGCTAAGCTTCAGAGAGACCATGTCTTAGCCTCTAAGGAGAAAGAAACACATACTTTGTGGATGTGTGTGTGTGTGTGTGTGTGTGTGTGTGTAAAAGCTGTGCAGTAATTTTAAAAATAAAATCCATGACACTTCATTGTGGAATACATAGGATTTTGCTTATTTTCTAAATGCCTCATTGCAAAATTAATTGTCAAGATTTTTTATGGAAATGCACAATCCAAGCATATTTGTATATATTCAGGTAGATTATAACACGTAGAAACATTCATCTTATGGTAGCCCATATTTGATTTTGATTATTTTTCAAGTTTTTTTTAATTGCTTGTCATTTGATGGTATGTTTTCATTTCTTTTTCTAAAAGATATTTTTGATAAATAGAAAAATATACTCCTAAGATTATTGTTCTAAAAATACTCGGCTGTTCTGGTCAAATAATACATATTAGAGGTTCTATGCAAAAAAGGGTTATATACAATAAGCTATCTCACATAGTCTTGAAAATCATATGGAAATATAGTTATTTTATTATGATTCCTTAAACTTTTATGAATATGAAAAGGCCACATAAATACATGTAAAACTACTATTGAACATTGTCTATTATATTGGCCAGTAAATCTTAAGTATTGGTTGGTATTATAAAATTCCTTGAATTTTAGGAATAAAGTTTGAAAATAGTTAGGAAAATAGTTTGTCTCTCCTGATGAATTGGTATACTTTCTTTCATCAGATATTGATATCTGTGTAATTTATAATAATTTAATTTTGACTCCATTACCTGGAAGTTCAGATCTAATTTTAGTGTTCAATCAGTGTAATTATTCAACTATTAGATTATCTCAAATACATTATAGAAGCAGAAAAGTATATATTATAGCTACATAATCTATAACCCCTTTGGCCCTACACAAATTTGTGAATGACACCTCTATGTACCCCATTTAGTTTTTAGATGTTGGGTTAGTTGAGAGAAGATGGAGGTTACAAAGTATAGATGACACCTTAATAAGTTATTGTACATATATATCTAGAGCCTATACACCACATTGATTACTGCTAGATATTAAGTTCAGACTTAAATAGGAGTCTGATTCTGATTTTTCTCCTCAGACTCTTTAAGCCCAACTTCCAATTTCACAACTGTAGGTTTATTATTTAACATAAGGACAACACATTGTACTTATCCTTAGTTAACTATATGTGTGTGAAAAGAATAAAATTCCAGCATTACTACTAATTTAGAAATCATACGAAAGTATTTCAGACCCTTCCCTTTAGCAGGGAATGATCTTATGAAAATATGAAGACAAGAAAATATCAAGGTACAAATAAGAAAATGAAATTCTGACCACTAGAGGCTTATTCATTTCCATTATTTTTATTCAGCTATTTGTCATAATTTGTAAGATTTTATTTATTTATTTATTTATTTATTTATTTATTTATTTATTTATTTGAGAGAGAGCAAGAGCACAGGTAGAGGAAAAGGCAGAGGCAGAGAGAGAAGCAGACTTCCCCCTGAACACAGAGCCAACTTGGGGCTCAGTCCCAGCACCGAGATCATGACCTGAGCTGAAGTCAGACGCTTAACTGACTGAGCCACCCAGGCACCCCTGTCATATTTTGAACAATTATTATTGGTCCTGGCACTATATTAGTCACTGGGGATTCAATGATTAATTAAGTATATTCTCTTACCAGAAAAGGTCATCAGTTTTTAAGGAAAAAATAATTACCATACTAAAATAAAAAGGGAGAACAAAGTAGATACCTAATGACCATCTTGAGGGCTGAGGTTGGGAGTTTGTTAGACAGAAAAGTTGAAAAAGTCAATTATTTCCAGATAAGATATGTCCACCATAGCACAGAGGTTTAAGACAACAGAGTGAATTTTAAACCTGGCAAATACGGCATGGCCTTTTCCGAAAATGCATGCTGGGGGGTGAGAAAGTAAATGACAACAGAGGGTAGGGGATGAATAACTTGTTATAGGTCATATTTATGAAATTAAGACATTTATGGAGTTTAGATTTATCCCAGAGGCAGTGGGTGGGCATCTGAATTTCTAGATTGATGTCATCAAGGTATTGCCTTAGGCATCTGGACTCAGGAGTGTCACCATGCAAAAAACTGCAGTGGTACTGTTCCTCTCCCCTTTGTGCTCAAACTGATATTCTGTAGGGTTTTTTGAGATCTGAGTGAAGTTCTTTTAACGTAGCTTTTCTTATAAACTTTGATTTGCTCCGATGTTGATCTGGAAAATGAACTTGCAAAAATTGACACTATTTGTATTATTAATTTACTGACAAGGGAGCCATATCAACATTTACAGCTTTCAGCACCATACCTTAATGGAGAAAGGATTTATGAATAATCACTAATGATATCAATTCATAATGATGAAATGAAATATTTATAAAGCATTTCCTTTATGTTTAATTGCATGGTAATCTCCAGTTCGTTAATTCATTATAAGTTCAGGTTTTGAAGTGATTGTTGGCTTTGAGTTATTATTTGTTCAGGATTTGTTAGTCAAGAGAGTGTTGTTTGTTTTTTAAATTTTAAACAGCTTTATCGAGTTATAATTGACATACCTTATCATTCATCCATTAAGAGTTTATGTTTCAGTGATTTTTAGTATATTCATGGATATGCATGACCATTACCACTGTGTTCATCATTACTGAAACTGTGTTTTTGGAGAGAAAATTAAAGTGCTGAAATTCCTTTTTGTAGTATCTGTATTATTGGGCTATTTTTAAGGCAGCAAAGAAATGCAGTTTACATCCCTTATCTTTTCTTTAGTTCATAGGATGTTCTAGCGTGTCTCTAGTGACTCATGATACATAAGATCATCTGTGATATCTTGTATTATAAGTGGATTCATTTTCTATATTTCCCTAGAGAGGGAAAAATTACAGAAGATTTTACAGTTGTCTCTAATTTTGTTCCAATTTCTTTTTGTGGGCTTCAAAATTAATGTAGGCAGACAAATTGTCCTTCATTGTCTTCTTAGATGATTTAAAAAGCTTAAGCTAATTTTTTTTAAAAAGTATATCCCTTTATCTGTGTTCTAGAAATTTGATGTGTTAGATATCCATAGAAACACCCCTTCATTATAGATTTATTATTGTTGTGGACCTAATTTTAAATGGATATTATTACTTCATTTATTTGCCATTTAGATACACAGTTTGATTTAGTTTAGGATTAAGCAATGTAGAATTCAAAAAAGTATAATACCATTTAGGATTTTTGCTGTAAAGTCTATTACACTGTAGGAGGTTTCACATTTCTAAAATGCAAGCAGTAAGTACTATGGGGTCAGGGACTAACCAGTGAATGAAAGTCAGAACTCAAAATGAAGTGCCTTTTCTGTTTAACATTGGGCACTGATAGAAACTGATAATGTTTGATTAATGAACGGCAGCCTTGCAGCGGGTAAAAACATCTGCAAAAAGTGATTTATTATTTCAAAGGTATTGGGAGCTTGTGGTATCTTGCAGATTTAAGTATGTGTGCCTGAATAAAATAAATGAGATGCAACATGTGAAAAATGAAAACACATTACTTGTAAAGGATGTGTCAGAAGCAGGGTATTTTTGTTCAAGTACACTTTGTCATGGGGACTTTTAATGCTGTTCTGAATACAAATCATTTAACTGGTTCATAAAATCGCCTCAGTTGGAATTCTTGCATCTATCATCCAAGACATAAATGAGGGTTAAACTTAATGTGGTGTAACATCCCCTAAATGTTCAAATTTTGCATCATATACAACTATTAAAATTGCACATATGTTTTATGTATAAAGATGAATAAATTGTGGGCACTTAAAACACTGGTTCCCAAACAGAAATAAAGTTTGAAGTCTTAAGGGTCTTTTTTTTTTTTTTTAAGTCTTAAGGGTCTTAATTCAATGCTCATCAAATGCTCAGAGTTAAGGATTTTCACTGCAACTATTATAACTAGACATTTGAATAATCTATCATTTTATGATTGAACAATTTTTAGTTAGGTGACATATGATAAATAGCAGAATGCATTGAAGATATTGATACTATTTTAGGTACTGCTGTTGGAGCTGTAATTTGTGTGTGTATGCGTATACACATACCTTGAATCATTCACTGTTGCTTGGTTAAAAATCATACCTTTTTTCTAAATATAGTTACATCATATTTCACATATAATATAAGATCATTATTTATGGAAAATAAGATTTCAAATTCTTTCAAGGTATTAGTAACCTGATAATAGTCATAATGGGTTACACCTAACAAAAAACAATGTGATAATGAAACTGGAACAGTCTGTAGGAGAGTTATGCCATCAAGACTACTAATTATTTCTTTTGTGGTTTATGAGATGTATTTACTTGTTTAACTTACTCCTAAAAGGCACTTTTGCAAATTTGGATGTTGTAACTATGAGGAATCTCTTCTTCAGATCAACAGGATTAGAAAAAAATACCATCAGAAGCAAACTAAGTTCTATAAGGAAAAATCTGTTTTTTGGAGAACATTATGAAACTTTATAGAGGTATTTGTAATTTTAAATAAATTAGAAACTGAATTGGGGCAAGATTTCAGCATGCCTTTTGACCATGACTGAGCATAGACTAAATCGCTATTAAATGTTTTGTTGAATAATTGAATAGATGAATGGAAATCTTCATAGCAACTACATTCATTCAACAGAGTGCTGAGGAACCTCCTTTGTGCCAGGCAGTGGGCTGGGTCTGGAAATATAAAGTTGGAGAAAACAGGCATAGTCCCTGCTCTCAAGGAGCAGCTTGACTGTAGGAAATAGATATTAAATATATCACGTATCACATAGTGAAACATTTTGAAAAGAGATACAGTAATATAAGGGTCTTGGAGGTTACATTCCAAGGGACTCTCTCCTGAGTGGGAGACAAGGGAGGAATCATGCTAGCTGAGGTTGGAGAGAATGAAGAAAGGAAGTGAGTGGCAGGAGATGCCAGAAAATTGGACTGGGAAGTGAAATGATCATATTTGTATATTAAAGGAATCACTTTGTCAGATGTGTGGAGGGAAGAGTTGGAGGTGAGAAAATCATTTAAGAGATTTTAGTAATAAGAACAGGAAATGGTGACATTTGTTTCTACTCTTTACAGGAACACAAATCTTTGCTTATTTTGATCTCTTTCCCTCCTCTTGCCACACTCCAATGTTAATTTTCTCTGTTCCCTGAGAGTGGTCATGACCTAAAAATAAGAGATCTTTCCTCTTACTTTTTGATACTCCCTACTCCCCCTTTTATATTTAACTCAGAATTATTTATTAAATCTTAACTACTATTTAAATTAAACACAGTGGTGGGACACCTGGGTGGCTTAGCAGTTGAGTGTCTACCTTTGGCTCAGGTCGTGCTTCTAGGGTCTTGGGATCGAGTCCTTCATCAGGCTCCCTTCATGGAGCCTGCTTCTCCCACTGCCTGTGTCTCTGCCTTTCTATGTGTCTCATGAGTAAATAAATAAAATCTTAAAAAAAAATAAACACAGTGGTATTTGTCAGGCAATAAGACAGTGGCAATAGAATGTTCTTATATTTTGAGTTTATTTTCAAAATTTAACTCCAAAGAAATGTCAAAAATTTTTAATACCATTGTTTTGTTACTAAACTATATACATGATTAATAATGTGGTCAGATTTAAAAGCTTTCTTTCCAGTGACAGAATCATTCAAAATAGGAAAATAAACATTATGTTTTAAGTAACATTCATGTACAGACAAGATTATAACTAGAATAAGAAATATGAAGATTTAATAGCATTCATAGAAAGAATTTCTGCAACCTTTCTAGTTTCTAAAATGTGCTAAACTTCACTGTCAGGATGTTTTTCTCCTCTCTTTTTGCTATCTTATAAATCAGTTTTTAAGTGGAAATAGGCATGATCATCTTGAGAGCTCCTTATGTAGCTGAAAATCTTCATTAAATTGACTTCTCCAGGCTGAATAATTACAGTTCCAATTAATTAAAGACTAAAAATTGCTTCCTCAATTAAACTGAAATATGTAGGCAAACATATGAAAATACAAACCTTCTAGATTTAGGAGTTTTCTTAGAACTCCTTGATAAGATGTCAAATATTAATATAGCCTAACCTCCTTAACATCAAAGAACATATAGAGATATGTTCTTCTTCCTAATTATGTAGATATAACATATGTAAAACAAAATTAAGATCCAGGGCATACTTAGTAGGAACCTAATAAGAATTCAGAAAAAAATATGAGACACTGGTTTCTAGTTGTCTCTGTCTTTAAACTGAATCTGCAACCCTGGACAGGTGGCACTCTTCCCAGGTTCTAAATGCAAGATTGTTGATATGAGGATGAAAAGAAATGGCATATGTGAGAACTTTGACAATTATGCATCAATCTATAACCCTTATAAATATTAATTGTTGGAGCTGAAATTGATTCTCAGTTTTCATCTCCCATAAAATTGAGTGCAGCTTCAGGCCCATAGTTATAAGTAGACTCCATGTCCTTACTTGAGTTTTTCATAAGAAAATTTGAACACCAACCAATGACTCCCTAAGATTACTTTTTCCCTGAGTTTTATACTTTTAACTTAGCATTGCAGGGACATTTTGTAGGCTAGCTGTGGGGACAGAAGGAAGTACTTGATGATTTTTACAGTTAGAAGCTAATTGTCAGTATTGAGAGCTATTCATAGTGGATGAAAATTTGACAACTTACACTGTTAGTACAGCTCCTGTCCTAAGAAAGAATCTCAAGGTAACAAAGAAAAGAGATTTAATTTGTTATTTTATAATAAAAATATGAGCAAAACTAATGCATGCTAAAAGATACCTGTGTGCTTTTGAAGGGGACAGTTTAGATTCTGGGCAGTAAATATTAAATTATTTGCTCATGATTCTGAGGGTTGTTAATTTGTTCTGGGCTGAGCTGGAAGTTTACCACCCCATGGTGTCAGATGTTGTTACATGCGTTGGAAACAGTTAGGGATTGCTTAGGGGTTGGAGTCCCAGGATCTCAAGCCTCAGTTGAGAAAACTGGATTGTGGTGTCTCTTTTAACATGGATCTAACCCTTAAGGATGCTTACCTATGGTTGTTCACAAAGTGGCCTTGTACCAAAAGAATGAATGTACAAGTTTCAAGGCTTCTTCAAGCCAAGGCTTAGAAGCCACATGTACTACTCTCACCCCATTATGTTGGTCATGGTAATTCACAAGATAAACCCAGATTCCATGGAGACAGAGTAATAGACACCCCTTGAATCTTGAGGAGAAAATGGCAAAGTCATCTGCAAAAGGGCATACATACAAGGATGGGAAAGTTTCTTATGATTTTTTATGTAAATACATTACAAAATGTGCATGTTATCAAGGAAAAGTAAATTTTTTCAAATGGTTTCTCTTTTAGAACAATTTTTCTACATGGACAGTTTCTTACAGGAATATTGTTCTGTAATGACTCCCATCAGACTCAAATGAGATAGCAGAAGTGTTAGAAGATAGAGGAGGGACAGTAAAGTGTTCTTCAAACTGAGAAGACATTTTTAGTCCAAAAAGCAAAGCAAGCCACTCCATACTGTTTACAGAGAGTTTTATTCAGGGCAACAGAGGGTGTCAGGCAGACAGCAATCCAGGCACTGCACAGCTATTCTCTGCAAAGTCTAGACCTTAATCCACAGATTTTATAGAGTGGGGATATGTGCATAGGCCATTGAGGTCAGGTTTTAGTATTTAAAAGACTTCTTGGCACCATCTGTGTGGAGGGTTAGAAACTATGTTATCTCTGCTAGTTATCCAAACAACTTTGAGGAGAATCAGAATGAGCCTTCCTGCATTCTGTTCAGGACATACATCAACCTCCAGAGGCCCTGGAACATGTAGCTCCTAAGGAGGTCATTGAGTGGACGTGAACAAGATGGCAGGCCAAAGACAGAGTTAGTAGTCAGCCCTCCGGCAGAAGTTATATGCTTATGTATAATTTTAAACAATCTTATATTCCAAATTATCATGATTGAAGATTCCAGAGCCATTTACCTGGTTTTAAAATCAGTTTTGTTATTGAACAAGTTACTCAGTAACTCTTTGTTTCAGTCTTCCTAACTTCAAGTCTGAAAAATAATGTAATTATCTCATAGGATCATAGAAAGGATTAGGTGATTTGATACAGATAAAATACTTAGAATAGTACCTGGCAAAAAAGAAATTCTTAACCTGCGTTAGCTATTATATCTTACCCCTAGTCTTTAATAGTGAATAAAACTATGTGTTCCTATGATATAAATCAATGTAATCTCTAATTCTATTTCTCCTTCTACCTGCTTTCTCTTTATATGAGTACTTTCCTTTAGTAATTATGTTCTAAACTTCATTCTCAAAACACTAAACCATAATCATAGAACAGAAAATAAAAATTTATTCCCCATGTATCCAGTTTCCTAGTAAACACAAGACATAATACCTATTGAGATGATCCATAGACACCGAATTGCTTTTAAATCCCAGCTCCCTAATTTCTATTTTTATTATGTTAACTTAGTCCTGGCCCATTTTTACCTTAGTTTTAGATCAGTTTTAGTTTTGCTTAGAGTGCCTCAGACATTCACTCTAAACTGCAGAACAATTTCCAAGTCCTATCTGAGACTGGGTGTTTGAATGATGGCTGCAATTGATTGAATCCATAATGAATCCCTTCACCTAGATACCTTACCTCTATTACTGCAAGACCAGAAATATCCTAATAGTCTCAAACTATCACCTGGTAATACCTGTACTTAAAACCAGACCTGATACTCAATGGTCTGGTTATGATTGCAAGGTTACTTTTTACAGTAACTTTCTATGTTTCTATGAGGCCATAGTCAAGGTGAAAGATAATGAAAATTTGCTTTGGTAGTAGCAGCAGAAATGAAGATGTAAAAATGAATGGGCACTGAGGGGGACACTTGATAGGATGAGCACTGGGTGTTATTCTGTATGTTGGCAAATTGAACACCAATAAAAAATAAATTTATTATTAAAAAATAAATAAAAAATAAAAATAAAAATGAATGGAAAAGAAAGGACAATTGAATCATGTATAATTGACAAAAATCAAATGAGTGAGTTGGGAAAAAATAGAAGAGATTATGAGGAGATTTTTTTTGGTAATTCCTTATTGGACATAATTTTAGTTATGATGTAGTACTTGACAATGTAATTATTTTAATATTAGAAACTTCAAATGTAGAGTTAATTTATATATTTATTCTCAGGAGTTACATTTTTATACAAAGGTACTATGCAGGTATAATATGGTTGGGTAACAAGTAGTTTGAAATAATCTTTCTTTGGCTCATTCAGAAAAATTATAAAGATGTAGTAGCATTGAAAAAAAAGATGTAGCATTGAATGCAACTATGCTCAATGTTCTATTTTATATTAAAATATGTAAATTTTTGTCTTTCAAAACATGTATAATATTGGATTTAAAATTATCTGCCTTTAGTAAGATACCCATGCTATATAGGTATATATTATATTAGAATAAAAATTGTATATTATACTGTCTTGTTGTTTTCTTCATGGTCCTCTCCATGGTATCTCAGCTCCAGAGAAATTGTCTTCTGGAACTAATCAGATAAATATTTGGGTGTTCTGTATTTATTCCCCATTATTTTGGGCTAACCAAATGTAAGATTTACCTAGAATAAAATGTATAAAATCATGCTAAAATTTAAGATTTAATTTAATTTTGTTTCTATGAATAGAACACCAAAATGTTTAAATTTTTATTTTCTAGTAAATTAGTTCTTATTTCTCCTTAAAGACAACAACAATAATGGCAAAATATTTCAAACTCATTTCTTCCAATAAAATCAGAGAGTAATTTTTAAAAAGTAGAAATATAACTGGTATACTCCAAAGTAAATTCAGAACTGCCAAGAGCTGTTAAAATCAGACAAAAACAATAGGGGAGAAAGTGAAACAAGTATTTTAAAGTCTTAGGAGGCCCACAAGTGGTAAATCTCAGGGTAGCACTTTGCCCTCTGGCATAAATAGGTATGGAATCTCGGATGAGCAAAAAGGAAACAAACAAAAAACTTTCCTGATACTTGATTTTATTCAGAAAAACTGAGCAGATGAAACTACTCAAGGAATCCAACACAAATAAGCCATATTTGCAGGAAGTAGTCAGTCTATGTGGCAACAAAATAGGAGAAAATCCTATTTTGGAGTAGTAATCCTGTAATGCTGCCTTGTTTCTGCCCCTCATTATAACCCCTCTCCAGGAACATCCTGTAAATAACCAATCTAAATAGAATCAACTCAGTAGGTGATAAGGAGTAAGATAATACTGTGACATTAAAACAAAAATAGTATTAACTGTGGACAGAGTAACTAAGTTTACCAATAGATGAATTACACTCCCCAGAAAAAAATATTGCAATCAAATATATAAAAATAATGAATAAATATTTTGCTACTTGTTTAAAACAAGAAAACTTAACGTAGTATCACCTGTATGAGTGAAAGCCATAAAGCATAAATGCCAGAGCCAAGGCAGGAAAATAGGAGATGGAAAATGAGTTGGCAAAATAAAGGAAAAATGTAGACAAAAACCGATATAATTACTGAAATGAAGACAGAATGGAAAGAATGAAAATGAATAAAGATTTAAAAAACAGTGCAAGGGACATTTAATATGAAAATTAGAAAAGTGAAAAAAAATGACTCAGATAAAGGAAAAGTATAGAAAGAGAAAATAATAACTATTGGGAACAAATGTAGCATACACATAATTGAAGTCTCTTGAAAGGAGAGTCTCTCCCTCCTATGGAACAAAACAAATATTTGAAGTAATATTTCAAGAAAAAACTCTATGCATGAAATAAAACATTGGAAATTATATTTTGAAACTCCTGCCAGGGAAAATTCCCTGGAATACTTTAGACTCTGAAATATCCTAGGAAAATTACTAGATTTTAAATAATAAAAATTTCTTTGTACATATAGGGGCAAATATCAGGCCACCCTTAAGACCCACTTCATACTTCTCAGCAGCATCAATAGAAAACACTGAAGTGAAACTTACAAGATAGTCAAGAAAAGAAAGTGTGAACCAATACTTGCTATTCAGCTAAACTCTCAGGTATGAGTGACATTCAAGAATTCAGGAAAGATTGTTTCCAGTAGACCATTCTTGAAACTATTAGAGAACAAAATCCTCTCAATTAGAAAAGATGCTAAAAACTCTGCCAAGGTGTTAGTGAACACTACACATATATAACTGAACAATTAAGTGTAAAGCAAATGTGGCAATTATGGTGACAGTACAATGTGAATGCAGCATGCTCTTATACTTATATAAGATTTTTATATGCTTATATATATGCTCTTATAATTCCAAAATGATAATAATATCAGAAATGAGGAAATGAAAAGGAATGTGGAGCTTTATCTTTAATCTCGAGGTAATCATTTAAAGCTGACCAAGTCACTTAATAAAAGTATAAGCAACTTTAAATAGTTAATGGAAAAAACATAGGAATGAAAATAATATTGGCTAAAAGTCAGTTGATAGAGACTAGGTTTTGGAGGGAGGAATCTTATCATTTTTTAAAATTAGGAAACTATATATTCTGTGTTAAAAATTAGCAAATTGAGGGTATTATATTATTAGTATAAAATATCAAAAGAAATACCTATTTAAGTTTTTAAAAAGCAGCAGACTAAGTAGGAAAATATGAATAAAAAGTTAGATAAAACTAGATAAATGGGCAGCCCAGGTGGTTCAGTGGTTTAGCGCCGTCTTTAGCCCAGGGTGTGATCCTGGAGACCGGGGATTGAGTCCCACGTCAGGCTCCCTGCGTGGAGCCTGCTTCTCCCTCTGCTTGTGCCTCTGCCTTTCTCTCTCTCCCTCTCTCTCTCTCTCTCTTTCTCTGTGTCTCTCAAGAATAAATAAATAAAATCTTAAAAAAAAAAAAAACTAGATAAGAGACCATGAAATAGTATGACTGACCTGACCAACTATATTGGCTTTATCATTAGAAAACACAAAACAAAAACAAATCCTTGAGGTTGCATCTCAAGTCAAGACTCAAGTCTATGCTATATTCAATAGATATGTGTCAAAGAAAATGATTTAGAAAGGTTGAAATAAAAGGGTGGTAATGTAAATTAGAGCAAAAATAAAGCAAGTGGTCATGATGTTAGTAACAGATAAGGTAAAATTCAATCCAAAAGCAATTAAATAAAAAATGAAGGGCATTTTCTAACACTGGATGTTTGAACATCACAATGAAGATATACTACTATTGAAAAGCTAGTACCAAGAGGAGCAAATTTCCAATAGGCACAGTACTAATAGGAAACACAAACACCACGCTCATTCCAAGCAGAAGTTGACAAAGTGTGATAGACTTAAATAGTATAATAATCAATTGCTAAAACATACAAGCAAAACTCTGTACCCTGAAAAGAAATCTTCCTTTAAAGCACCCATAGAATATTTTATGTATGTTTTATACATAATATATATTGTTCATTCTTATATTTTATAACTCATAGATAAGTATGATGTGTAAATGAGCATTATTAAGCTAAAAAACTCAATGTATTTTCTTTTTTTAATAAATATTTTATTTATTTACTTAGAGGGAGTGAGCAGGGGAAGGGGCAGAAGGAGAAGGAAAGAGATAATCTCAAGGAGACTCCATGCTGAGTGCAGAGTCTGAAGCAAGGCCTGATCCTAGCACCCCAAGAGCATGACCTGAGCTGAAATCAAGAGTCAGCGCTCAAACAACTGAGCCACTCAGGCACCCCTCAGTATATTTTCAAAAGAAAACATAATAGTATCAATACCAATTTATTGGTAAAGTAAAGTAAAAAAACAAAATCACTATTTAAACAACAACAACAAAACCCTTCAAATAAGAAATATAGAGGAAGAAACTTCCTTTAAACTATATATTTTTGGAGCAAACAGGGAATACAAACCAAAATAATAGTGTCTGTAGAAAAAGGTGAGGGAGACATCAAAACTCTACATATAAAATTTTGTGGAATTCAGTTAAATCAGGGATAAGTGGAAAAATGTGTTGCCTTAAATACCTTTATCAACAAAAAGAAAAAATTAAAAAGAAAAACAAGGGTTTAAACTCCCAACTCAGACACTTATAGTTAAAAAAAATAATTTAAATTGAGAATAAAGTAATTTTTCAATTATGTGATTTATAAGAATATATATTTGGTCATTCAGATGGCCAGAAGATATTTCTTAGATTTGGTCTTGGTCCATGGTTCCTGGCTCACAGCTCCTAAAATCCTTGGAATTTTCTATGATAAAGATGATAAAGATATTTTTGTTATGTTAACGATGTGACTTTTGAAAAGCCTGTAGATAGCCCAGAATGGGGGGCTGGTTGCCAAAAGAATCAAGCAATAAATTTGAAGGTTGGAAATTTCAGTCCCACCAGCTGACTTCTGGGAGGGGACAAAGACTAGAAATTGAATCAGCCAATGCCAATGACTTAGTCAGTCATGACTATGTAATGTAGTCTCCATACAAACCCAAAGGACTAGGTCCAGAGAGGTTTGGGGTTGATAAACATGTGGAGATGCAGAGAAAGTGGCCACCTGGAGAAGGCATGGAAGCCCCACACCCTTCGCACATACCCTTACCTCATCCATCTCTTCAGCTGGCTGTTCTTGAGTTATATCTTTTTATAATAAATCAATGATGTAGTAAGTAAAATGTTGTCTCTGAGTTCTATGAGCTGCTCTAGTGAATTAATTGAACCTGAGGAGGAGGTCTTGGCAACTTCTGATTCATAGCCAGTTAGTTGGTCAGGAGTATAAGTAATAATGTGCACTTGTGACTAGGGTCTGAAACCGAAGGAGGGAGTCCTTGGAACCTTCAAATCCATAGTTGGTCAGAAGCACAGATAACAGCCAAAGTGGGGCCTGGAGGGCAGCTTTTAGGAATGAAGCCTTAACAAATCTGATACCTTAACAAATCTGATATCATCCCTGGGTAGATAGTGTCAGGATTAAGTTGAGTCAGAATTGTTTAGAGTTGTTGAGGCAGGAGACTTCCTTGCCTTCTGGCCAATATTGGAATTGGGTCCACTAAGGTAGAACAGCACATTTCACAGAAAAGGAACCCTTGAACAGTTGAAAAAAATACTAAACTTCACTCATAATAAAAGAAATGCAAAATAACACTCCACTGAGTCACCATTTTTATCTCTCAGACTGGCAGATTGTTGATGAGGCTGTAAAGAAACAGACACTCTCATACAATGTTTATATAAAACCATCAATTCCACTTCTGGGAAATTATTTTATATACATGAAATGATGTGTCTCCTATCTTATTAACTGCAGGATTGTTTGTAGTAGTGAAGTAATGGAAACAACCTAAATGTCCATCAAGAGAGACTAGCTAATAATCAATAAATTACAGTATATTTACACAGTAGAATACTAGGAAGTTTTAAAAAATAGTGAAGAAGATCTTTGTATCCTGATGAGAAAAAATGCTGAGATGGATGAAAAAAAGTGAGAAAAGTTGGTATAAAACAGTATATGCTGTCATTTGTACCAAAAATGAGGGCAAAATAAATATTTATTTGTGTATGGGGATACATGGGTGGCTCAGCGGTTTGGCACCTGCCTTCGGCCCAGGGTGTGATCCTGGAGACCTGCGATCAAATCCCACATCCGGCTCCCTGCATGGAGCCTACTTCTCTCTGTGTGTCTCTCTCTCTGCCTGTGTCTTTGCCTCTCTCTCTGTATCTTTCATGAATAAATAAATAAAATCTTAAAAAAAATATTTATTTGTGTATGCATGAAAAAAATCATACGTACAATGCTATCTAAAAAAGTTTAAAATGGGAGAGACAACAATGAAGGGAGACTTTTCACAATGTATCTTTTTATATCTTATCTTTGAATATATGAATGTATTACCTATTCCAAAATGTAATTTAGAAATAATTTCCTTTAAAACAGGTGAGTGGCTCAGTCAGTTGGGCTCCTGCCTTCGATTCAGATCATGATCCCAGCATCCTGGGATCAAGCCCCACATTGGCTCCGTACTCAGCAGGCAGCCTGCTTCTCCCTCCCCTGCCCCCCAGCTCAAGCTCTCTCTCATTATCTCTCTCAAATAGATATATAAAATCTTTTTAAAAAAATAAAAATAAATAAAAATAAAAACATGTGTATTTACTTTGTAGTGTTTGTATGTATGTATACATACATCTGATGTATATACAAAAATTTTGCAACATGTAGAACCCTGATGACTAAGAGCAGAAAGCAAATTAGAAGAATTTATAACATGACCTTTTTGTAGTTATATAAAATTGTTTTATTATTTATTTATTTATTTATGTATTTATTTATTTTTGTTACATCTTAGAGATGGAGGCTGTTGGGATGTTCTAGGTAAAATATCCCCACTTTACAGGTATAGAGGGCCAATAAATACTCAATAAATATGTTTGCTGCTATTCTCAGTAGTAGTCTCCTTTGCAGAAAGCCACTGCAGCTAGCTCAAGTAAAGGGTGATTCATTGAAAATATAGGAAATGAAACGTTTCTAGGTTCTCTGCGAACTAGAAAGCTTCAGGAATAGAAGTGAAGTTCTTTATTCCTTGGTGGCCAAAATTGCTTTTATATTTGAACTTTCTCCTTTTTTTTGGTTCTGCTGTCTCCATTCCTTGTCATTCACTTCACCTTTACATGTATTTATTGTACATGTCTCGAAAAGGAGTCCTTAACCCTCTGCAATAGAAGTTTCACCCAAATTCCCCACGGCTGACTACTTATAGGATCTGGGTGGATTGGTCATGGTTGAGGCCTGATTAGGCATTCATCCACCATCCAATCAGTTGTGTTCAAAGGGAGGATCATTTGTTTTGATCCCCATGCAAGACAGGACAGGCAAAGCAATGCCTGTGTCTTCTACATTCCATCCATGTGTCAGCCAGGCAGTCATAGTCTTCATCCAAGAAAGACAAGGAAGCTAAAATTCACCTTTCAAATTGAAAAGGAGATGCGAAGCATGGGCTTCATGATAAGCATTTTATGTTAGAAGGCCCACTGCTGGGATCTATGGCTTTAAGGGGATTGACCCTTTAAAGTCAAAACAGGCAATAATAAACAAGGTATTTAAACTAACTTTCAGACCTTACAGCTAGAGCAACAGAGTCAAGTTTAAGTCACACTTTTCTGCTGTCACTGTATTGGCCTCTGTGACTTTTCTGTAAAAGTGACCATTTTATTCACCCAGGGAAAATTTCCGTGATGCATGGTTCAATGCTAAGGGTCAGGAGGCACATAGCAGTGGCAGTTGTTGCAAATGCAGGCCTTCCTCTAATTTCACTACATCTGCCAGGGAACCTCTCACACTGGTTCAGCCATGTTATACAGCTGGTACAATTAGAGACTCAGATCAACTTCTAACAGAAAAGAAATATGTAAATAAAAATGCCTCTGCAAGGGGCTGAATGTAAATACTAAAGAAAATTTAAATGTGACAAGAGGACTTAGAAAATGCCATGTTCCTGTTTAGTAATGTTTTCTTTAAAAACAAGTACAAAGAGAATTTGTACTTTTTAAATTCTGCAAGTCACTATGTAACCTGGCTTCATTTATATATAGTTAAATATTTTGATGAATTGTCAGTTATATATGCAGACTAGATAAAGGGATATATTTTCTGATGACTGATAGCCTTGGGTTGCTTTTGTTTTGATAGTTAACTCCTTGTGATGTTAGAATATAGTTTCCATCCCTATGTTTCAATTAGGTTGAATAGCATAAGAACCAGCTTTCACAGGACTATCGACCTTATCAATGTCACTCAGAAATCACGTTGACTTACATAGGAACTTCAAGCATTGTCTAGTGATGCATACGTGTGTTTAAGGATCTAATTTGGTCATTCTTTTTTTAATGGATCTTAAGCCTCCAGTGGGCTTCTCAAATTAACAATGAGATAATTGGAATCAATGTCATAGCTGAAAATCTTATTTCTTTGTTTACTTACCAATTATATGAAATTAAATACACACACACACATACACCACTGAAATCAAGGCCCCAGCTTCACAGACTTGAAGACTGCTGTCTTGTTTTTAATGAGACCATTGACTATTTGATACAGCACATCACTTTAATGATCATTAAAAGGGGAGATTTTTTAAACTTTCAGAAAATTCAACTTTTTTATTTATGTTTTTGAAAATGCACAATGCTTGCAATTTCTTTTTTCCAGAACTTATATAATAGATAAGAAAAGACAGTACGGGAAAAAGCAACTAAATATATGTGCACAAAATAACAATTAATATTGAGTACAATACAGTAATTTTGTTTAGTGTCTGAGTCATGGGCAGTAGACAACAGAAGGTAATAGAATAGTATTTTTAATTTAGTACACATACATTTGTTTTATGATAATGGCATTATCAAGAGGAGAGTCATGAGCATTTATTAAATGTTTACATATATATTATATATAATGTCTTCTTAAATCATTATAGCAATCCTGAGAATAGACAGTCTTATCCTTATATTATAAATGAGGAAAAGAAGATTAAATTATTTTAAAACTTTCTTTGAGCCACACAATTAAATGCAGAAAGCTGGTCCATAGCAACCCAGTATCCATATCTTTCAGCCTCATCCACTGCCTGCAGATAAGATTTGCCTTACTACATTGGCAATTGAATAGCATAATCCAAGAGCTATTCTCTGGAGAAAAATATGTGCTTAACCCTTCAAAAGTATATATTGAATCCGTTATAATATTATCTCCCAAAATGAAGGTTATCCCTCACACAGTATCAAGAGCTTTATACTTAATTCTTGAATTTTCTCAGCTGCTTAGCCCATGTCATCAATAATAAAGATTTGGTAAACAAATGGATGGTCTTCTATTAGAAAGCAGCTTCTCCCAGGTGATTTAGCAATCTGCAGCAAGTACTCACACATGCAAAAACATGCCTGTCTTACTCTGTCACACATAACTTTCTAGGACATAGTTCTCAATGAAAGGAAAGTGGGAGTTTAATTTAAAGGGACATGGTGATGTACCATGTTTATGTTCTTCTCTTCCTCAAATCCCACTGCACTAGGTTGGGGGTCAGGAGAAAGTGTGTGCATTTGGAAAAAGGTTACCCATGAAATACTTATCTCTTAACTCTGCCTTCCAAATGAAAACCACTGTTCTAGATGTTTAGAGCAAGGAAGAAAGCAAGCAGCCCCTTTTCTGGAACACCGTAAGTATTTAGTGTTACGTATTAGTGCTTAGAGTAATACCAAGGGCTCATGAGGCAAGTTCAGAGAGATGATGCTAGGCACTGAAAAATTGCTGTTTAGATAGAATGCATCCCAAATATAGAGGACTCTGTTAGCAAAGCTGCTTGCCTTTTCTGTGCTATACCATGCTTTCAAGTCAGTTTTTAATTATAGAATTTCACACACTCCACCGGTGAGGTTAGTATTTCCTTGAGATAATGTAGTAGAATATAGGAAAGAAATATGTGCCAAAGAAATGAAAAAAAAAAAAAGAATGCAAAGCATAGTGGACATCGTCTTTCCTAAAATTTGTTTTAAGCTGTCTGGCCAACACCCTTTATTGAACCAAGTCTTAGCTACTCTTTTGTTGGCTTCAAACAGACACCTACTTCTCTATTTTCTCTTTCCACTTTTTTCTTCTTTTCTTCTTTTTTTTTTTATTTCCTTTCTCCTCCTCCCTATGCCTCCTCTACTTTTTTTTTTTTTTTTTTTTTTTTTGTCTGTAAACAAAAAGCAAATCCCCACCTGGTCTCAGGCACAGGCAAAGCCCTTTAGCCCTTTGTGTTGTTTTCTGTATCCTTGCCAACGTTAGGACACTTTGTATTGCTAGGAAGGAAGAAACATTCTTCCTTTCCTTTACCTTCTTAGGTTTGTGACTGGAGACCTATAAGTTAAATTGACAAAAGACAGATTCATGAGAGAAAAAAGGTATATTTGCAAACACATGGGAGCCAGCAAAAGAAGCAACTAGTTCAATAAATGGCTATAGTTAGAAGCTTATATTCCTAACTAAATGGGGAAGAAAGAAGTAGAAGAGAAAAGGCATCAATGGGAAAAATAAGTAGATCTCCTTAGGAAAGAAATGGGATTTTAGGAGAATAAGCCAGAGATAATGAAGTTTGTAATAATGTTTGTTTTTGCAAGTATGGTGATCTTTCTGATTTATTTATGGCCATGAGGGGAATTTTTGGTAGTTTTACTCTATTTTTTTTTTTTTTTCCTGGCTGTAGAAGCCACTCCAAAGATAGAACTTATGGCAGCCTGATTTCCCAGAAGTTTCTGCTTTTAATCAGCAAGGGATAACTCTGAGAGGATTTCTTTCTTTATCTGCTGCATCTCAAATGTCATTAGCTCAAAATAATCTTTATATAACTTTGGGTTTCAAAAGGGTCTTCACAGTATGAATGGTTCTCCTTGGCATTTTACATTGTGCCAAGTTGTCTATTCATACACCTGGGATTTCTTACTGACTTTGAGTAGGTTTGTCAAGAGAATTCACAGGATGGGCAATGCCCTCACCAAGAGGAGTTCTCATGTCTGGTGTAAGGTTAACAAGAATCTGAAAATTCCACTTGTTACAGACACCAAAGATTTCATACTTTTTTGGAGAGTCATTGAAATCCTTTGAGTAAAAGTTAACATTTGGAAAACAATGGTTATTTATCTAAGAGCAGAGGAAGAGTTGTATGAGAAGAAGCAGAACTTTGCTGTTGATGATAATAATAATGATAAAAATGATAATTTATATATTATGTCTTCACTTATCCGTGTCCACTTTCATATAAAAATAATTAATAAGTAATTAATCTGTTAGTAATCCTAAAGGTATTATTGTCAAGCATCAAGAACTTTAAATAAGTTATTCCTAAATTCTCACAGTTTTATTTGATGTAGAGTTTTTTAAATCTATATTTTATTAATAGAGAACATGAAATGAGAAAGGTCAAGGGGACTTACCTAATATCACACAACCATAGTTGGTAGAACTGAGATTCAGCTCATGTATGCGTAACTATAATCCATCACAGAGGTGAGGGATGGAGACCTGAAAAAGAAGAGAGCCCATAAGAATGGAAAGGCAAATGAAAGGATGAAAGGGATCAATATTATGACTTGATTGATACTATTACTTTTATATTATTAATATTATATGTATATTATATTGATATTATTACTTTGATGATTGGCTTAGCAACTACCTAGTGCTTGGAGTAAGGAGGTGGGAATAAGATAAGAATGATGCTAAAGGAGCCTGGCTATTTTTTTGACAGAAACTGAGGTAGTCAGAAGAGAATCTAATTTATGGGAGTTGTGACAATTTCAACTTTAGGCATGTTGAATTGATTTAATGCTAATGTCAGTATTTTTCTTTTTAAATTCTTTGATGTTTGTTTGTTTATTTATTTATTTATTTATTTATTTATTTATTTATTTATTTATGAGAGAGAGCGTGCATACCTGTACACGTGCAAGCTGGGGAGGAGCATAGGGAGAATCCTTTTTTTTTTTTTTTTTTTTAGATTTTATTTATTTATTCATGAGAGACACACACAGAGAGAGAGAGGCAGAGACACAGACAGAGGGAAAAGGAGGCTCCATGCAGGGAGCCCGATGTGGGACTTGATCCCAGCACCCCAGGATCATGCCCTGTGCTAAAGGCAGATAGATCCCCAACCACTGAGCCATCCAGGCATCCCCATAGGGAGAATCCTGAGCAGGCCCCATGCTCAGCATAGAGCCTGCCAGAGGTCTTGATCTCATGACCTTGAGATCATGACCTGAGCCAAAGTAAATAGTTAGATGCTTAACCAAATGAGCCTCTCAGGGTTCTCCTTTGACAGTTATTTTTAAATATATTCTATTATACAATATAGAATATATTGCTCTGAGGCTTCATATTTCTTGTCCTTGAGGAATTCCAAGCTAATTGATTAAGAAACACATCCATGTATTTAATAACTGGGGAGAGATAACTTCAAGGCAATTTGGAAGCATATCCATTCCTTGGGCAGGGGCTACCCTGGTGGTCTTAAACTGGTACACACATAAGCCCATGGAGGTGGAGCTGAAGAAGTAAGCAGTATAACTGCTTCCCACACCAACAACTGCACTCTGGCTATCCCTAGCACCTGGTGTGCAGACTTGTCATTGTAGGGATGGAATGAGGAAGATGTTGCAGACCCAAGAAGCAGTCTTGGGCCTTTGGGGAAAGGAATTTCAGGTTTCTAAATGGGAGGAGAGGAGGTTTAGATTCCAGGTAAGCCATAGCTAAACTCCAGGGAACTCCTCACCCTGTGGAATAGAGCCACATTGCTACAGCAATGTCTTCTGAAGTCTATGCCTTTTGAAGTCCAGAGCAAGGGGCCCATGTAGTCTGGGCCTAAAGGCAGTGCCATTCTATCTAGCCTCTTTCTTCAAAGCATTGTTCTCCTCAACAGCATCTCTTCTAGGACTTTGTGCCTCTTCATGTTTTTGAACACTCCCATCTAAGTAAACAGAGCATAGACTGAACACATTCTTTCTGCCTGGTTATTTGCATTTTAAGCCCTTTATCTCTAGCTATAGATTGAAAGGCTTTGTCTCCAGTTAAAGGAATTTCAGGCAATTGCAATGAGATGGAGGAGATTAGATTTGGTCCTAAGGGGCTTCTCTTTGTCCCTAAAAATCCTCCTATTGTCAGTTCTACTACAACCAGACATGAATAGGCTTTGTTCTGACACTATTCTATAAGCCTTGTGGAAACACGTGTGTCCACTTTGGCCTCTAGTATTAAATACTGCAAAATGCTTACTATTTTTTTTTTTCAAATTGGGCTTTTTAGACTCTCCATTTTAGTTTTGGTATCTTTCCTATCTTCTACCTGCTTGCTCACGTTTGTTTGTTTGTTGTTTTCCTTTTTGTCTTCTGCCTGATGGGGTATTTCAGTATCCTAACCAATGATCTCTTTGGCATATTCACAGCAAGAGTTATCTTTTATTTATTTTTTATTTTATTGATTATATTGTATTTCATTATCTTGTGTCATTTTCCCCCAAATCTGTTGTTTCCTTTCTAATTTCCCCTCTTTTTATGTCATCAGTCAGTGGTTTAAGAAAAGTCTATGTATCATTTTGAGCATCTTAGACCTACTTAGTATAATGTTTTCATTAAAATTTTAAGAATTATTTTTTGTGAATTCTTGGCTCATATATTGATTTAATTGGTTTCCTCTCATAGCTTTAGAACCCTTTACATGCTTTAAGGTTTTTCTCAGATTCATTTTAAGTAGGATTCAAAAAAATTATCTTGGTCTTACTTTCCTCTTTCTCCTCATCTGTACTCTCCCCTCTCTATCTGCTATCTCTTATCTCTATCTCTAGTTGCTTTGCAGTTTGCTCACCTGTTCCTCTGGGACTCTAGTCTTGAATCAAGTCTTTGGGATCAGAATATGTCACTCAAAAATATGACACTTTGGCTTAAGAATTATTTTGAATTGAAAACAATTGAGAATCATAGTTGCAGGGAGTTCTATTCTGTCCCTTTATCTGGCAAATAACAGCATAAATTTCCCTTTGTGAAGGTGCTTCTCCTGTCTCCCACCCCCCTAAGGAGGAAGCACAACACTTATCACCAGAGAAGGGATTCAACACATAAAAATACCTTAATAAAATGACCTTTATCTTTCTTTATTTTCCCCATAATGTTTTCTAGTCACTTTTCCATAATTTATCCTCCCTTGAAGACAAAACCCCCTTTCCCTTTATCAAAAGAGTATGTAAACCCCAAGTCTAATTGCTTCCTTGGGTTTCACTTCTTTTTCTGTGAACTCCTGTGCATGTAAACATTAATAAAAATTTTATGACTTTTTTTCTTGTTAATTCATCTTCTGTTAGTTTAATTCACAGTCCCTTAATTACTGAACCTAAGAGGTTAGAAGAAAAGCCTTTCCTCCTTAACATCTTACTATGTTTGAGGCTTCTTCCCCTAATGATCTAATGCCCATGTGGCTGATGTCTTGGTTTGATCAATAGTAAAGAGCCTTGTCTATGCCTAACCATCCTCACTAGGCCTACATTTTAAACTGTCACGGTGCCAGTCAGGGGGTTGGTAATGGATTTGGGTACTTGTTCCTAGCAGGCTAGGCCTACTCTAGACTCAGGCTTTCAGTAGTAGATCACTCATCTTACTTTTAGTCCCCTTTACTCTATGTGTGGTTTAATATTGCTTGCTATTTTGCATTTCTGCTTCATTTTCTGGTCCAAGATGATCTTGTCTTACGGTTGACACAAAATATTTTCTTGTTTTTTTTTTTTTTAATGCAATTTATTGTTGATATAGCCCATGTTTGACCTCACATTTTAGTTTTACCTTTCAGATCTCTCAACTATTATTATTATTATTTGATTTTTATTTATTTACTTATTTTGTGGATGCTCCTGTTCAAAAGCATGTAATTAGCAAGGAAACCAAAGAAATCTGTGTGGCTTGAGCAAATCTGATAGTGTTAAAAAAAGCATACCTGCCACTTTGTGTTAGAATTACTTATATTTTTAAAACCTGAAAGAAGCCAGGGACATTTTTCTTGGTAATGTGCACATTATCTGTGTCCTTAGGCTTTAAAGACCAAACTAAGATTAACCAACAGTAGCAAAAATGTTGACTTCTCTGAAATCATTTTGTACGTTTTATGCTAAAAAAAAAAAAAAAAAAAAAAGCCCATCCTCAAGCCTACTTATGTAGCTTATACAAATAAGAGTAAAGACACCTATATGTATAAGAAAAATACTGGAACTATTGTTTTGACTAAGGACAGTGAGTAGCCATTTTAGTAAAGACCACACTACCTAACATTTTTACCGGTTGAACTTGTAAACTCTTAAGTAGGATTGGAACCTTTGTTTGGTTTAAAAGTTTTTCAGTGAGAGCCAAGTGTGAATGATAAATCACAATAGATACATGTGACTGTTATTCCAAGAGAGATTTTTTTTTCCCGATTATTTTGTGTCTTAAAATATTTTGTTAATCTCATTCATGTCTAGCTTTTTAGCAGGTTTGGCAGTATATCTGTTTATCTATAGTAGTATGACTAATTATCTCTACACGCATTTATTGTTAAATAAACCTCACAGGAGACAGCAAGATTGTTTACTTAAGCAATGTAATACTAGGGATGGTAGATAGCTCTAGAACACAGGATTACTTTGCCAGAATGGCACTATTTATTAAGCTATGATAACGCTAATGTTCCCCTTTGATGTATAGCATGTGTGACTTCAGCTGAACTTGTAGAGAGCCTTAAGGATGTTTCATTGAACATTTAGTATGGCAGCCAGCCAGGATACATTTAGCCTAAGCCCAGATGACGGGCTGGTAATGAGGTAGTGATTGATGACCACAGCTTCCTTATGAAAACCTGCTTGATATGCTGGGGGGGAAATGCACTGCCAGCTCTTTTCATTCCCTCCCTGTTATATTAGTTATTTTTACTGTGGAAGAAGTAACATGGGCTTGTGCTTACATACTCTTGGTGTTACTTTTAGGTTACAACTGAGTGGCGATATGGAATTTTTAGAAGTCCGTCCCTGTGGCTATATTTATGTATAATTCAAATCTCATTTTCAAAGGGGTCTTTAAAAATCATTTTTAAAAACTGTAACTGTGTTATCCATAAAATGCTCTAATACTCTTATTTTGCATCTTTTTAATGTTATAGTTTTTTCTGAATCTTTTATACTCTGTGTTACAAAGATCTTGTCACAAATTTATCTTCCTATGCTCATAACCTTAAAGAGCCTACATTTGTCCAAAACTGCAAAATATATTTCAAGAAAATCCTATTTTCAAATCCTTTTGCCTTTTAGTGGTATATGTGTCTGTGTGTCCTTTTTCTTGAATAAACATAGGAATATTATTAATCTGTATCTACTTTCATTCATGAAACTCTTTTGGCTTAGTTCTGAATAGAATCCTCTGTAGTTCTGAATAGAATTCTCTGTAGAAGCACCTTTTTTTTTTTGTCCATCTCTTTATTGCTTTATGCATTTGCTCTCTTACTCTTTGTCAACATAAATCATTTCTCAGATTGGTTTCACATAAGCGCTTATGATTACAAAATGCCACTTGCTAAAATGACCACTTTGGTTGCCTACTGACCTGGGACAAGGTGGAGCAAAGCCCAAGACTGACATTTCACCCTTAATAAATCTTGCTTGTTGAAATGCCAGCAACAAATAGGGTTTGTTGAGATTGACAAGAGAAAATAAACTATGCTTTGAGCTGGTTTGATTGTGGCTGGCTAGGCTTTCAATTTTGCTGGTCAGAAGAGGATTTGTGCCCTCTTGTGCCTTGCAGCCATTTCTCCTCCGGGCTTGGGGAGACGAGAAGAATGTCCCAAACTCCCTGATCCCAATCCTATCATTGCAGTGGCTCACACATTGAGAGTTTGAAGCAACTGGGAATTTCTTCTGGAATCACCATTACCTCCATTAGGTGTTGTATCAGCCAAATGAGAATTGGTAAGCTACTCTCAGAGGTCTGTTATATACTTAATTTTTTGATGCTGTGTCAGCTACCTCTATTTATTCAATTATTTCAGTTATTAGAGAAACTAGAATGAAACATACTGAAACAACAGGAGTATTAGTGTCCCATTGAGGTTGAGCTTATCTCTTGAAGCTTTTGACAATACTCCTTATTTTCAGGCTTTGTAAAGGTCAGGAAGTTGTATTACCACTGTGATTCTTTGCTGCCATCAAAAAAATAGTAGCAAATTCAGTGTTGTACCAAAGTGGAAGGCTTATGCCTTCCTATTATAGAACTTATCTTTTATTAATAAGTTGCTTACCACTATTACCACCAAACCATACTTTCTTACAGGAGATAAAGAAACTTGTTATTTACTGGGGAAAGTTTCTGGTAGCAAAAACTTGACCTGAAATGAATTATTTACAAGTTTAGAAGAAAGACTTGCTAAGTCAATGCTACAGCTGAGAAATAAGCCAACACTTTCTCCAAAACAGCTTGAAGCTGACAAAACACTAAGCTCCAAGGTCCTAGAGAAGCAGCAGTTCAGGGTCTTGTTAGCTTCAAGCTACAGGAGAGACAATACTGGCAGAGTGCTCAGAGGAAGGAATGAATCCCCCAAGAGGAGGATGTGAAGGGAGCTAGAAATAGAATGACGGAGAAGTCATGGAGAAATAGAGCCAACACCAAATTAGACATGTAAGAGATGGTGAGGCATATAAAGTATTTGAAGGAATTTGAGAAGTAAACAACAAAACAACCAAAGTAAATGGTTAAAGAGGGAAAATGAAAAATGAAATAAAACAAGATCTGGAGAATCTGAGAACAAAATATATATTTTTAAATGTTAAATAAGTATAAGAACATTATATTTGTTTTACATTTATAGCATATTTATCTAGTTTTATTCAATTTTCACAGCCCTGGGGTAGAGATTTTATTATCCCCATTTTACCGGTGAATAAAAATTTAAAAGATTTGTATAAATCATAATGTCTAGATCTTAATTTCTATAACCATTCATGGAATATATTGAATTTAGGACAATGATTGCTAATATTTTAAATAAATTTTTGTCTTTTAAAGGGAATGGAACACTATTTTAAATAGGATTATCAGAAATGGCCTCTTTGAGGAAAGTCATTTGAGTAATTGAATTATGTGAGGGTGTCAGTCATTCTTGCTTTACTACATTTGATAAAATATAGCTGTATCAGACTGAAATATAGGGACAGGATGTGAGATGACATTGGAAAGGCAGGATGTCCCCAGAGAACTAAGGCTTCTTTGAGCACCCTTCAAACTATGAATAATGCCCTCTCCATGCCCCAGTTTCCTGGCCTCTGGGTGGGATAGCTCTGACCCATGGGTCCTCCATTGGCTCCCAGAATCCCTAGCAGGACTGAGCTCATTACTCATAGTATTAACTTGCTTCTAAATACTCTTTGTTTGCTTTCTTCCCTTCCCTGTCTCACCTCCTCATTCCAAACTGGTGTTTCCTGGAATCTTCTCTCAAGTAGACCACTTGCAATCAGTTTCTTGTCTCAGGCTCTGATTCTAGGAGGACCCAAACTAAGACAGTGATAGCAATTTAACTCATAAGAAATTGGGGAAACCAGTGGGTAATTCATAGGTGGGGCTGATAGCATTTATTGCTAGATTAGTTATGGGGTGGGAGGAAAACAGAACAGCAAATGTATCAATGATTTGCACTTTTTTTTTAAAGATAACCACTAATTTAAAAGGAGCAATAATTATATCTATGTGTGTGAGAGCTTATTAATCGCTAGTCACTCTTATCCTATTATACGTGCTAAGTCCAGTGAGTTATGTCTATATCCACATCATCATGATTACCAGTTCATTCTAGGTCCTTCAGTTAGCATGTAGAGGCTGGATTTGAACCCAGGTGTCTAGATTCAAAGTCTGAGCACATAACCACTGTGCTCTTTTACATACATATGTGCTCAGTACCTGAGCCATAAAACAGCACAGCCGTGCATTAGGATTTACTAGGTCTGTTTGCATGATGAAATGATAGTTCTGAATTTTTCTTCTTCTAAGCTTCCTCCCCACCCACATAAAGCTTTTTGTAAGTCTAAGTAGGATTTGGCTATCATTTCACAAATCATGGCCCTTCTCATCTCATAAAAATTATGAAGAACTATTATTATTATCATTATTGTTATTATTGGCAAGATTTCTAAGTGGTACTGCATTTCCTATAATTAACTGTTATTTGATACAATTGTTTGAGAATATTGCTATGTGCTTGATTACAGGACCTAAAACAGCAGGCAAAACATATATGATGCCAAAGGCATTTTCTCTTATTACTTGCTGATTTTCAAATGACAATTTATTAATGTCTGAGAATATTTTCTCTTTGGCATGCACAATGAGAATCACTGTGCATACTGGCTGATAAGTAGGGATGGAATATGTATTACTCAAGGTTTTAGTTGCTTTAAAACCAGCATATAGAGAGAGGAGTGATGAGTACACACAGGGAGAAAACTAAAATAGAGTATGGAAATAGGTTCTTAAAGCAAAAGCCCCCCTGGACCTAGAATGTAGATGTAAGATACTAGATTTATGGGGCAATAGGATGGGTAAACCCAGGAAGTAAGAACTAATGACTCTTTGGTCCATGAAATTGACCAAGGTTTCAAGACTTTTTCTTTCCTTTTCTTTTCCTTCTACATCCAGGCAGTTTTCATATACACAGGCAGAAGGGTTTACTTCTAAATGTCTCTGAAATGGGTCTCTTTCTTTTTATTCCTTGCTCCAGGTGTATGTCTCTTAGATGCTAGATAGTTACAACTCCATTTGCAAAAAGATTTCTCAGGATGGCATTCAAAATCTTTAGCATGGCTCAAAAGGGTCTTTATAATTTTGTCTTCTTGAATCTAATAATATTATAATTATAATAATATATTTTATTTGTACCTGTTATTTACACTGTGTATATACATAAAGTATATTTTTATAATAAAATGCTATTCGCAATGAAATGTCAGATGATAATCTGTTGATAATGTTCAATCCTCCCAGGTCATCCAAGATGGACAAATGTTTGAAGTAGTGTAGAGAATGATTATGAGTGTTATTTAGAGCAGGATTTTCTATCAAAGGTGAGGTAGGCTTTGAGGGAACTTACAAAGTTGCTGGCCCTGTAGCAGATAAAAGCATAAATGGGCACGATAGAGGCACACAAGTCCAGTGTTATAACTAGGAAGGCAAAAGGAGCATAAATTCTTTGGTACCTAGAAACAAGAAATTGAAGAGCAGGGGGTGATTTGGAGAAAATAAACTGAAACAATGTGAGTTACCACAGGCTGGATCCTCATACTCTCAGTTTATATTAGAACAAGGGGTAATTAGGCAGGTAACAGCAATTGACTTACTTAGAAGAGATAATTGAATACTGTGTTTCCGGAAGTGATATTTATTAAATTATTGTTAGTGTTTACATATAAAAGCATCACTGATTATGAAAGGATTGTGAATTAAATTATGTAGTCTAAATCCAAAACATGCATCTGCCACTTCATAAGATGTTTTACCTTGAAGCTCCATTTGAGCTCCAGTTTGGCCCTAAATAAACCAAAAACAATAATATACTTTACCAACGTGATGTGGGAATTGAGTATTAAGTCATCTAGAAAGATACCTGGCACAAAAAATGAATCTCAAGAATTCTGGTCCCCCTCCAGGCTCTTCCCTTTCTGTCTTTTCTTTTTGACAATTGTCAAGCTAATGCAGAAGGAGAATACACTTTGACCTTTTCCACATGTATAATTAGGCAAAGACTAACAAGTGATATCAATTTAACATTGTTTTAGAAGGCTATTGTTTATGTTGGGAAATCTGTACCTCACAATTAGAAACTGTAGATTGAAGTAGAAATATGAGAGAGAATAGAGCCCATTTTCAGTTAGGCAAAGGGTCTTGTAGGAGCTTGTCAATCTAATTTGTTTGTTTTCCTGCCTTTTGGAGTAACCAATTGTAGGCATTGGATGTAGTCACTTCTAAATTAAGTTGAGATTAAAATCATCTTAAAGTAAAGTACTTGAAGTAGCTGGATATTTGCATGAGTTTTCCTATTACTTTAAAAATTGTTTTCTCATTTAAGTTATGTTGGTATCATTGACATTTAAAAATAATTACAACTTTTACTAGAGCTTAAAACGTGTTTTCCATTGATTTGTTTCAACAGATATTAATGAAGCACTGACAAATGCAAGAGACTCTGGGCTTGGCACTGTGGGAAATATGAATTCATTTATTTAACAGATATTTATATATTTTCTGTTATGTTTCAGGATCACAGATAGAGTGATGAATGAGAAGTGGTCTCAGACCTACTGTGTACATAGGCTAGTAGGATAGGAGTCAAGAGGCCAAACTGTCTTATCACTGTTTTTTTTCAAAGGACCCCCAAGAAGACAGTGGTTTATTTGTGTTGAGTGATTCATCATCTGCCATAGTCCACATGAACTCCATTCCTCATTTTCCCAGTTACCTTTAGTGATGTCACAGTTACCAAACTAGATTGCAAAACTTCAAAATTTAGCACTTCTGTTTTGTCACTATATTAGGTAGCTAGGGTTGCCATAACAAAATACCACAGACTAGTGTCTTAAACAGCAGAAGTTCATTTTCTCATAATTTTGGTGGCTAGAAGTCTGATATCAGGATGTCAACAGGGTGGTTTCTTCTGAGGCCTCTCTCCTTAGCTTGTAGATGGCTGTCTTCTCCCTGTGTCTTCACATGGTCTTTCCTCTTTAATTTTCTCTTCTTACAGGGATGCCATTCCATTCATCATGAATTAGGGCCCAACCCAGTAACCTTAACTCAGTGACCTCTCTCCAAATACAGTCACGTTCTGAGATATTGGAGGTTAGGATTTCAGCATAAGAATTTGAGGGGACACATCTCATCCTATAACAATTACCATCCTGCATAATACCTACAATGAGTTTGTCATCATATACCTTTCTTCTCTTCTGTCATGTCAGCTATTATTCTAATTCAGATGCTTAATAAACAACAGTATTTTTTCTTATAGACAGCCATCCTGTATCAGAATTTCTTCTTTCATTTTGTCCTTCCAACTAGAATTGTTTTCTTTAATAGTTTTTTTCATTGTATTATAGCCCTGATCAAAACCTCCTCATCAAAATGCCTCTGTTGCCCATGGCTGACTCTATGAAGTCTTGGTAACAAATAAACGCTCTGTTTCCAAACTTATCTCTGATTATTCTTCAGTGAATAATTTCTACACTAGACTGATATTCTTTTCACTTTCCATAATAGACCACCTTTAACAGCTTTCATTTGTCTACTTTGCAAAAGTGGTATTACGCCATGTTTTTTCACTATAAAGTTACTCTTCTCACCTTTATTTTCACACCTTTTCATACTCTGAAAGGAAGTCATGGTGTGTAGGCATACTCAAGGAGTGAAGAATTATGCTGTAATATATGCATATAAATTATTTGGAATTATTCTGTTTGGAGATTTTTCTGTTCTGCCCATTTATTTATTTATATAAGTATGGACTCATGGGTACTTATTTTATATTGTGGACAATAACCTAATATTACTTTATTTTGTTGCTCAAACTTCCAGCTATAGCCAATAGGAGTTCTCTCAATTGGCTCCTGTGTTCCTTTGATTTACCTCCATCTGTGTGTGTGTGTGTGTGTGTGTGTGTTGTACACACTATATTTCTGGTGGCTGCAAAGAAGCTCTAAGTATATCTTATATATTTTTTGTCCTAGTCCTAGAATCAGTCATTTCTCCAAGGAACCCTGATTCCTGTTATTGGATAATGCTATTTCAACCCAAGATCCTGGAACTAAGTATGCTCATTGCTACTGCAGTTGTTGCTTCTAGGATCTTTCAGCTGACAGAGTAAGGAAATATGTATGTGTATACTCACCTGTGTATATACATATATCTATAAATACTTCTATATATAGGCTTCTATATCTATATTAAGCTAAACCTGAATAGATACTGTTGTCTCCAACTTTAATCTATTACCACACAGTTCATTCTGGCATATTCTTCTTTCTGTAGCAGTAAGAAATTTCTCAACTAACTTACTTTTTCTTTCTTTCTTTCTTTCTTTCTTTCTTTCTTTCTTTCTTTCTTTCTTTCTTTCTTTTTTCTTTCTTTCTTTCTTTCTTTCTTTCTTTCTTTCTTTCTTTCTTTCGTTTTTATTTAAATTCAAGTTAGTTAACATGTAGTGTGATGTTGATTTCAGGTCAGAATTTAGTGATTCATCACTTACATATAATACCCAGTGCTCATTGCAAGGGCCCTCCTTAATATCTATTACCTATTTAGCCCATCCCCCGCCTACCACCTCTCCAGCAATCCTCTGTTTTCTATGGCTAACAATCTCTTTTATGGTTTGCCTCCCCCTCTCTTTTATTTCCCTTCCCTATGTTCATCTGTTTTGTTTCTTAAATTCCACATATGAATGAAGTCATATGGTATTTGTCTTTCTCAGACTGACTGACTTCATTCAGCATAATACACTCCGACTCCATCCACATCGTTGCAAATGGCAAGATTTCATTCTTTTTGATGACTAATATTCCCTATACACACACACAACTTCTCCTTTATCCATTCATCAGTTGATGTATGTTTGGTCTCCTTCCATAATTTGGTTATTGTTGATAATGCTGCTATAAACATAGGCCACCATTGATTTAATTGTTTAATACCAATGTGCATGTATAGTGGTATTCAAATTTACTCATACTCGCATCCTAACTTACTATTATTTTTAAATATTTTATTCATTTATTCACGAGAGATAGAGAGAGGCAGAGACATAGGCAGAGGGAGAAGCAGGCTTCCTGTGGGGATCCCAATGTGGGACTTGATCCCAGGATCATGACCTGAGTGGAAGGCAGACACTCAACCACTGAGCCACCCGGGCATCCCATCATCCTAACTTATTATATTTAAAATGATATATTTAAGTGCCAGGTAGTAATCGTGTTTCTGTATTACTCAAAAAACCTAGAAGAATGATAAATTTATAGTAGGTTCTCAATATTTATACTATTGATGGATTTCCAAAAGGGTTAATATTTTTATTATACTCAATCAAATTCAAATTAATTTTGTTATCCAAAAGATATCACAGCTTTTTGCAATGCTGCCATGGCCATGATTATGAATTTAGGTCTGATATGTAAATATACAAATATGCCAATTGTCAGAGAGCAGAGTTTAAGGTAAATATGATAGGCATCTTAATGGGATGAAAACATCTAATTTTTCAATTTTTATGTAAAGTAGGAGAATTTTTTCTTTTATTAAAAAATGAAAATCAGAATAGACCAGAAAACTCAAATTAAAATGATTAGATGAGGGTGGTAGTATGTAGGAAGGCTAAGAAAACTGTCTTCTTAGCCTTAAGAAGGGACCCTTAGGTTGGGACAGTGAGGAATAAAAGAGCTTATACTAATAAAAGTCATACAGCCTTAACCATTGTATAAAAGGTAAATATGGATTTCTGACCTAATATATGAAATTATAAGTTATTTGAAGTTTTAAGTGAAATAAGTTTTGGCCAACTAAGTTTAATCTTAAGAGGGTGATATGCAGATGATTCTCAATAACCCTTGAGATGTTGCTAGTAAGCAATCTAAATGTGTTCAAAATGGGTGTGGAGAGACGCCTGGATGGCTCAGCAGTTGAGCGTCTGCCTTTGGCTCAGGTCCGGGTCCAGGAACTGGGATCGAGTCCTGCATCAGGCTCCTTGTGGGGAGCCTGTATCTCCCTCTGCCTATGTCTGTGCCTCTCTGTGTGTGTGTCTCTCATGAATAAATAAAGTCTTTTAAAAAATGGATGTGGACACACCAATACCTAGCAGAGCTTTAATTGTTTTTTTAAGGTTTTTATTTATTCATGAAAGACACCGAGAGAGGCAGAGACACAGACAGAAGGAGCAGCCGGCTTCCCACAGGAAGCCTGATGCAGGACTGGATTCCAAGACCCAGGGTCATGCTCTGAGACAAAGGCAGACACTCAACTGCTGAGCCACCCAGGCATCCCCCTAGCTAAACTTTAAGATTCATGTCTGATGTATCCCTTGAGATAGTGATGTAGCCAACTTTCCTTGGAATCTGAGATCCAAGGTAATAATTCTAGAGTTCTTATGTTTTTCCCATTTATACTAGGGGATTTTGCCAAACTATAAAGTTAAATAAAAAAGAATGGCTAAAACAGTTCTCATAGCTTTCAGCTTTCTTTTTGTATTTAGGATCAGTCATGGCAATCACAGATGTTTGAATTTGTTTTAACTTCCTCAAATCTATTTTTCAACAGAGAGAAAGTTGTCAAACAATATAGGCATGAATACCACTGGCAATACTTAAGAAGACTTAAAGCCCAGAAAATAATGTTGCCATATGAAAAATACCTATTTTAAAAAGTTACCTCCAGATTTTCTGAAACCAAGTGAAATTAGAGTTTGTATATTTGATAAACATATAAAAAATACCAAGACTAAGAAAGAATACCAAAACTTTTCAAAGGGATAAGACACATACTGCTGAATCAATTGTTGATGCTAGTCAGTATTATATGAATAGAACTGATAGTTATAACATTCACATTAGTTAATTTCTCTTGCATTGATTAAAACATGGATAGAGATTGAATATGCAATACATTTTAAAAAAGTAAATTATTCTTTTAGTATTCTCATGTGACAGTCTAAACAATTGAGTACAAAATTATGCTTTTTTTCCAATTTCATGGAAAGTAGTAAACTTGTTATACTTACATACTACCAAATGCCAAAGGCAACTGAATCACATAGAACACTGTATTTTATCCTGTCAACTGGCATATCCATTTTGATCATAAACCTGTAGTTGTCAGCTTGATATAAATAAGATGCTTGAATATAATTTAGTGCAAATTGTTTAAAATAGGAATAATTTTGGGTGCATCTCTAACAGTTCTAAAAGAAATGAAAATATGTTGACTACCCACTTGATTTAAAATCAAACAGTCGTTACATTTCAATAGAACATTAGATTTTGTGAATTACCAATCTGTATGAAATAAAATAAAAAAACTTTGTCAAAGTATGTAATACTTATAACAACCCAGTGATGTGTGATGTATTATCTCCAGTTACAGTCTAAAGTATATCATACACCAAATATAAATGAAGTAGAAATAATGAAGGTAAAAACATCTTCATAGAGATTATTAACTAGTATTGCATAACTGAGGCACAGACTATGTCTTCTGATATTTCTAGTCCACTATTATTTCTTCTATGTTGCACTGCCTTATGATTTGATCTGTTTTATTGACAAAAGCTAAGTATAGGTTTATAAGCAAGGAATCCTGTACTCTCGGCTGAGTTGTGTTCCTCACAGGTCAGTGCTGGTGCCATGGTTGAAAGCAGTGGTTCTGAAGCCTGACTATCTATATTCAAATCCTATATTTATTTATGTAGCCTATGGCTACCTTGGTTTAAATTTTGTATGATCTATCAGGCCCATTAGTAGTATAGCCATAGATTGGTGCCAGTTCCTGAACTGGTTGTCACTATTCTGTAATGACATAAGACCACACACTGAGAGTAAGTGTTTAGAAACCTTTATAGCAATTTGACAGAGTAATTTCATGTCTAATGAATCAAATAATAAAATATCAGGGTATTAATTTGTATACTTGCTTTCTTTCCAATTCATGGTTCTAATAATTTTTATATTGTTTTATACAAGTAGTGTTTTTGTTTGTTTGTTTGTTTTAATGGATTGGGATTAAGGAAGACTAGTCCCAGGGTGCTTGGGTGGCTCAGTGGGTTAAGTATCCAACTGTTGATTTCAGCTCAGGTTATGATCCCAGGGTCATGGGATCAAGCTCGATGTCAGGCTCTGTTCTCAGCAGGGAGTCAGCTTGAGGATTCTCTCCCCCTCCCTAGATCCTCCTCCCCACTCACACTCTCTCTCTAAAATAATAAATAAATCTTTGAAAAAAAAGTCTATTCCTCACCACAGAGTTTGCAAAACACCGATTTAGAACACTAAAACAGTGCTTTAATTTCCTCATCAGTAAAATGAGGTAAAGAGTAGAGCAGGGTAATGACTTTATACCAGTCAAGTGACAGCATTCAAAAGAGTCAACTGTACAATTTCAAAAATTCTTTTTTCTATATACTTGCCCATTTGCTTTCTTAGGTCAGTTTTCAGAGCTACAGCAAATCTTAGGTGTTTTTTCTTTCTTTTTTTTTTTTTTTCTTTAATGGAGTGGATGTGGATAGGGAAAAAGAAACTGGGAGACTACTTGGAAACTAGATTTTGTTTTTAAAATTTTTTATTACTGTTATTTAGAGAATGCATGTGTGTAAGCAGCAGGGAGAGAGGGAGGAAGAGAGAGAGAAAGAGAGAGAGAGGGAATCTTAAGCAGGCTCCATGCCCAGGGCAAAGTCCTGCTTGCGGCACCATGTGGGACTCAGTGGGGGACTCCATCTCACAACCCTGAGGTCATGACCTGAGCTGAAGTCAAGAGTCAGTCATTTAATCAACTGAGCAATTCCAGGTACCTTATATCCTACAGCAAGTCTTACTACAATGTGTATGGTGGACCAAGGGGAAAAATGAGAGAGTTTTTGAAGAGAAGGCATCTTGGGACACCTGGGTGGCTCAAGGGTTGAGCGTCTGCCTTTGGCTCAGGGCATGATCTTGTGGTCCTGGGATTGAGTCTCACATCAGACTCCTGGCGTGGAGCCTGCTTCTCCCTCTGCCTGTGTCTCTCTCTGCCTCTCTCTCTCTGTGTCTTTCATGAATAAATAAATAAAACCTTAAAAAAAATAGAAGGCATCTTGAGACTTCTTCCTTCTTTTCATAAAGTTTATTCTTATCTCAAGATGAAAATTGTTGATTTAATAGTGCTTTTCAAACTTTAATGTACATTTGAATCACCTAGAGATCTGCTTCCAGATCTAACTCAGTGAGTCTGGTATTGGGGTTTAAGGTTTTGCATTTCTCCAAATCTCCTGCATGATGCAGATGCTACAGAGAAGTGAGAATTTTATACCTCTGGTTTCTCAGGTATATCATCTCACCTGGTACATGGCAGCAAAACCACTCAGAGAAAAAAAAAAATCTCCCTGCAAATACTCTAGTTTTCCCAAGATCATTTGATACATTTTATCCTCAGCCTGGCCTCTCCTTCAATAATGGTATTTTTCGGTGGTCAGGAGACCACCCAAACCCAAAGATCCAGCAAAGCTGAAGGTCTAGGACTCCGCTGTAAACCTAACTTCATTTAAAGTTAATTAGTATTTTTTTAATGCTATTTACAAATGTGACGAGTTGACTGGTCTAATACAGTCACCATTATCTTAATTGTCTATCACCCTGACAAAAATATATTTGCCTGAAGTAATTAGCCTACTGCCAATTAATTTTGTTTTATAATGGATTGGTTTAGTGTTCTTAAATACTAGCTTCCAAAACTAACTTCTTTGGAGTCTTGGTCTTGTGGCTTTGGTGAAGAGCATGGGGTTTTTTTCTTCATACTTAAGTCTTATCTTAATATGTGAGAATTGGGTCTTTGGATCACTTATGAAAGGAAGGAAGGAAGGAAAAGAAAGAAAGAGAAAGGGTTGAAAGAAAGGAAGGAGAAAGACAGGAAGGGAAGGAAAGATGGGAGGAATAGGGAGGAAGAAAGAGGGAGAGATAGAAAGAGAAAGAAGAAAGAATATTTTCACAGCCTTAACTTTAAAGCAAATCTCTGGTTTAATAATCTTAAGATATTTAATGCAACAGTAGAATATTCATTCTTTAGGCTTTCTTTTTGTCCATAGCATCAAAAATCAAAATGAAAAATTATAATTATTGTTTAGCATTGTACAAATTCATTCACCTAGAATATACATATATTTTTTCTGTTTTTTGTATGAATTTGTTCTCTACTTACTGTGTCTTCTCTTCAGTTATCTAAGCACTTAAGTAATTTGAGCTGATATGTGGGTAGATGCAGTTATTAATATTTGTGATTCATAGATTTTTATTACCGTGTTTGGAAATTATGATTTTAGGACAACATTCAAGTTATTTGTATGAATAAGTAAGTGAATAATAGATAAGTCTCCATTGTCTCTGTATTGTCCATGGTAATCCTATCTTGTTTCAGAGATTTCAAAAATATTTTGAATAAGAATTTTCTTATTAGTATAATTTTCATTCTCATTATCCTAAAATTACATTTTGATCCTTGGATATTAAAAAGAAAGAAAGAAGAGTGATTCATTCATGTATGTAGGAACCTTTCTTTTATGATGCTGAGAAAAATTGGAAAATGAGCAAATAGCTAAATTTACCATTTTTTCTTTGGGATAATATTGATTGAATAGCTACCATGTGTTAGGCAGAAAGAATACAGAGAAAGACAGAGCAGGGACTTGGCTTAAATAATTTACAGACAAAAAAAAATTGGAGTAAAGACTAATAGACTGAAACACTGGTTATAATAATAATAAAGGGGAAAACAGAGTAGGAATCTGATATTTCAGTTTGAGGTGGGGGAGGGGGCACTGGTCTGTAAATCTCAGAGGAGTTTATTTATCATTTGTTTCTTAAAGACCATTTCAGAGACAGCCAGGCAAAGGAGGAAGGAGGACCATTCTAATCACAGAGAATTGGTAGTGCATAGAACAATGAGAGAGAGTGTGAGGTATTTAGGGCACTACACAATGAAATTCAAATTGGTCTATCAAAAGTGAAGTGTAAGAGAGATAAGACTTGAGTTCAGATAACAAGGAGCTTTATGTTTCATGCTAAGGAGTTTAACACTGGGGAGTCCTTGACCAGTGATATTGGTGAATTTTCCATTTCAGAAAAACTCTGTAAGTATGGTAAGAGAATGATTCCAGATATTCTAGAAGCAGGAAGATCAGTTTGGGAGGGTATTTTTGTTAGCCAGAACAGAAATGATAAGGGTTTGAGCTATGGAAGTGAGATTGAGAATGTTAACCTCAGAAATTATTAAGTGAAAAGAACAGAATTTTGTAATTTAATAGAAATGAGATTTGATGAAGAGGAAGATGTGTAGATGGATGATTCCTAATTTTCTATTTCTCTGATAAGCTGAATAGTTTGTGTGTATGTCACACTACACAATTTTTTTTTTTTCCCTATGTGAGGGCTGACCAATTCATTATTGGTCACCATAGAGTCTCAGCACTCAGCACACTATCTGGCTCATAGTAAATGCTCTAAATATATATATATATATATATATATATATATATATATATATACACACACACACACACACACACACACACACACACACGCTCTGAATATTCATAAGAGATACAGAGAAAGTGGCAGAGACATAGGCAGAGGGAGAAGTAGGCTCCGATGTACGACTTGATCCTGGGACTCCAGGATCATGCCCTGGGCCAAAGGTAGAAGCTCAACCACTGAGCCACCCGGATGTCCCTCTATAAATATATTTTGAATGAAAAATAATCTTACTGTTCATAAAAAGTGAATATCAGATCAAGAGTACATTTGGGAAGGAAGACAATGGTAAAATTTTGGACAAATTGAATCTGATGTGTTTCCAGCTGGTGGGGAATGTTTAGTAAGTAGGTGTTTGGGTATATGGATTATTTTTTAAAAATTAATGGGAATCATGGCTTAGTCATCTTTTTCTCTTTTTAAACACCAAACCAGAAATATAAGTCCCTAAATGTGGGTTAACTTCAATCATAGTAAGCAATATTCAAATGGTATTTTGGAGTTTAGCAGTCTAAACTAGCTAATTTAGTCAATATATGAAAAATTAGAAATGGCTCTATATTTTTAGAAACCTGAAATCTTAACCATTTATTCATTAATAGACACTCAGTTTGTTTACATATGTTGTCTATTGTGAACAATGTTACACTGAACATATGGAGTGCAGATATCTCTTCATGACACTGATTTCATTTCCTTTGGCTATATACCTAGAAGTGGAATTGCTGGATCATATGGTAGGGTTTTTTTTGGGGGGGGGAGGGGGGTAACTCCATGCTGTTTTCCATAATGGCTATATGAATTTACATTCTCATTAGAAGCATACAAGGATTACTAAAGAAAATATTTTTATATATATTATATATAATAGAATATTACTGAGCCATAAAAAGAAGGAAATCCTACCATTTGCAATGACGTGGGTGAACCTAAGGGACATTATGTTAGATCAAATAAGCCAGACACAGGAAGACAAATAGTATATGATTTTACTTGTACAGATCTTCCTTGACTTACAATGGGGTTAGAACAAATAAACTCATTGTAAGTTGAAAATACTATTAAGTAAAATGTGCATTTGATACATCTAACCTCTCAACATCATAGCCTACAGTAGGGCAAAATTGTCTAGATCTAACACAAAGCTTATTTTATAACAAAGGGTTGAATATCTCATGTAATTGAATACCCTACTGAAAGTTAAAAAAACAGAATGGCTCTATGGGTATAGAATGATTGTATGTCAATTGTTTACCCGTGTGATCTTGTGGCTGATTGAGAGCTGTGGCCCGTTGCCACTGCCTAGTATCATGAGAGGGTATAATACAGCATATTGCTAGCCTGGGGGGGGCGGGGGAACAAAATTCAAAATTTGAAGTGCAGTTTCTACTGAGGGCATATCACTTCAGACTGTCATAAAGTGGAAAAACCATGTAGAACCATTCTAAGTCAAGTATTGTCTCTGTGTGAAATCCAAAAATTTGAATTCATAGAAACAGAGAGTAGAATGGTGATTACTGTGGACTTGAGGTGGAGGAAATGGAGAGATGTTGATCAAAAAATACAGACTTTCGGGATCCCTGGGTGGCGCAGCGGTTCGGCGCCTGCCTTTGGCCCAGGGCGCGATCCTGGAGACCCGGGATCGAATCCCACGTCGGGCTCCCGGTGCATGGAGCCTGCTTCTCCCTCTGCCTGTGTCTCTGCCTCTCTCTCTCTCTCTCTCTGTGACTATCATAAATAAATAATAATAATAAAAAAAATTAAAAAAAATACAGACTTTCATTTATAGGATGAATGAGTTCTGGGAATCTAATGTACAGCATGGTGTTTATAGTTAGTAATAAATGTATACTTGAAATTTGATAACACAGTAGATAAGTATTCTTACCACATACCACACACATACGAAAGGTGACTATGTATAGTGATGGTTATGTTGAGTAACTAGACTGTGGTAATCATTTCACAGTATAATATGTATATTAAATCATCACATTGTACACATGAAATATATGCAATTTTTATTTTTCACTAATATCTCAATGGATCTGGGGAAAATAAGTAAATCAAAGCCTGCTTAGAAAAAAAAAAGAATAAATAAGGCAGAAATAAGAGGCAGCTCTGATTGTGGAAAGTGCACGGATGTTTGAATTAGAAGATCTCCAGGTATTAGTTTGCCATTAATTAGATTTTACTAGCTAAAAATATTTCTTTTCCTAGGCCTTCATATTAGAAAAACTTTCAGGCCTACTCTGCTTTGTAGGGAAAAACCTAGTTTTCCACCTCTTGTGTTCCTCCTATATATCTCTTTTCCTACTCAACAACACTTCTGGTACCAAATGTGTGCGTGTGTGTTTTTTTTTTTCACCACACCAAGAAATTCTCTGCAACATCTGCTGAGTGTCCTACAATTTAATTCAATTATGAGTTATCTACCTGGAGATAGTGTCAGATCTCACAGGTTAAGGACTCAGTCCCACAAGACTGTTCCTCACCCTACTTCAGATACTAAATTCAAGTAGTAGGTCCTAGGTTACCCACAACTTCTGTAGGACTTATCTACAAATCAGAGTTTGCCACCACCACCTTCTCAGGTATGATTAATTTGCTAGAGTACCTCACAGAATTTAGAGGAATCCTTACTTGCATTTACCAGTGTGTTCAAGAATATAATAAAGGATACAGATGACCAGTCAGATGAAGAGATATAGAGGACAAAGTCTGAGAGGGTCCCAAGTGCATGAGCTTCTGTACCCATATTACCATCCTGGTATGTAGATGTGTTCACTCACCTACCTGGGGGTTTGACGGAGCCTTCGTCCCATAGGCATGATGGATCATTAACTTCATTTTAGCCCTTCTCCTGTCTCAAGAGAATGGAAGGAAAGGCCAAAAATTCCAAGCTTCTAAATCATGGCTTGGTCCTTCTGGGGACTAGCCGCCATCCAGGAGCCCACCCAGAGTTAACTCATTAGAACAAAAGATATTTCTATCACCAAGAAAATTAGAAGGGTTTCAGGAATTCCATTCCATTTCGAAGACTAAATATTAGAACAAAAGATGCTCCTGGTTCCCTATCATAGGAAATTACAAAGTTAAGTTTCTATGTTTGATTTTACTCTGTCATACTTATGGGGGAAATCACCTTAGTGTGTTCAAATGTGATTTACTATAATATCTACTACAGTAACTCTTGAACTACTGAAAACATACAATAGACATACTTAGATTATCTGGAGAAACACTGATGTCAGATTAATTCTTCTAGCCCCAATCCTCTATCACTTATAATTCCCTAGCACTTTACCCACCCTTTGTTTTTGTTGTTTTTTTGTTTTGTTTTGTTTTGTTTTTGGTAAATAAAATCTCCTGAAGTTATCCCGATTTGTGTGAAATCTGTTTCTTGTTTGATACATCGTGTTAGAAAACTTTTTTAAAAATTTAAATCAACCTTAAATATTTGACTCACTTAAAAACACTTATTCTGTTTTAAATCACTGTATTTCAATACCATGAGTGGAACTATGTGGGTGCTGTATAAAATTTCCATGTATCTGTTATTTGAATATCAACCCCATGAGAGATACTGCTGGGATTATGAGTAAGGTCTAGCCCTCTCTGGCTCTTCCTGAGATAGAGAAAAAGAAAATCTAGTAACTAAAATTCAAAGACAATTAAAATGTTGTATGTGTACACAGATAATATAGTGTAGCTACCCTTTTATGGTGCTGGTAGTTTCTGGCTCTGTGATATCATTTTCTGTATGTTCAAAGAATTTCGTTTTTTCCTCTTTCCTATACTTGTTCCTTTACTGAGTAGTGGTGTTTATTGCTGTGTAATACCTAGTGTTACTTATTATCATATTTATATATCATATCTTTTGTGCATAAAATTCATTCATTATGTGAGTTTATATCCTGACACTTTCTAGTTGTAATTTTAATTATTAGATATATATTAGATAAGTGGACAGATTTAGACATACATTGGCAGTTAGGCATTGGAAACAGATGTTTTGGACAGAGTTACCAGCACATATCATCATGTTTTCTACTCTGTTCTCTACTCCTTTCCCACTCACCTCCAACATCATGGGATCTCTCCTCCAGCTGACTCATTCCTTACCTTAACCTGCTACATAGTGAGAAACATTGATCATATTTGTCTTAGGTTATTTAATGAGAAATGGTATATAATCCAAATTTCTAGATATAACATCTAAATGCGGTCTGCCTTTTTGTGATTGAAACTATTTAATAGCTTATATAAAACAGGTGATCAACATTGTGTTAACATGAGATGAATAAGAAAAAAATTACTGAAGATTTTAGTGACATGCCTACTTTTTCCTAATCATTTTTCAGAGAAGTATGATTGATTTCTCTGAGCACACTGAACCAGGAGTTTGTCCCCTTGAATTACTAAGACATAAAATATTTTTCCTTGGGAAAGAGAGTTTTCAGACTTACACTCTATCAACTATTGACAACTGAAATTATGTTCTGATTGTGCAAATAAACTTTACATTAAATTAGTACATGATTTAAACAAATCTGGATGAATTTTTCCCACAAGAGAACAGTGCCTATCTTATCAGGGCTGCTTAATAAATATTTGTCGAAAGAAGGAAGGAATCAAAGGAAGGGGGAAAAAAGGAGGGGAAGAGGGAGAGAGGGAAGACAAATAATGGCCTAACTTGGCTTCGGCCTTCTGATTTTAACATATCACATTTTCAAGAAGCAATGGAAATTTGATTCATAGCATTCACTAGATTGTTCAATACTCAACATTAATCAATAAAAATGTGTCAAAATTAGATACAAAACTCTTAATGGAAAAACATTCATATAGTGTCGTTGTGCCCTTGATTGTCTCAGTATTTCAGAGAAGTACATGCTCATAGAAAGGAAGTTTGAGGTTAATTACAACCTTGTTTAGCACTGGGGGTGGGTGAATGGTAGTGGGTAGAAGGAAATAACCCTATTCCCATGGCATGATTTGTCCTGGGGTTTTGGAAGATGTTTTTCATATAATCATTAAAGCTAAAATTAAAGATATATTAAAGCCAAAATTAAAGATATAATTTGCTGCTTAATAAATGATATACATTTTATAACTTCATTAAGGTTGCTACTTTCCTTAATTTTTGTAGACCATGAGATTTTCAGTGAGGTGCATATTAACTGCAGAGATAATAATGTTTCTATATGTTAATAATTTTAAATGAAAAACACTTGAGCTATTTTCCAGCCTCATGGGAGGAATCATTTACATCCTTAAAGGCTTATTTTACCATTAACCCCTTCATTTGAGTAAAGTGGATAGCCATATGTAAAGTATTAATTCTTTTTACATTAGTGCTAATAGCAAGTATTTTAGACCCACTGGTGTGAGAGGATTAAAAGCCACAGCATTAGGCATGCACCAACATTTCTGAGATTAATCCTTGTTAGAGAAACCTAGCGGGAATATATAACTTGATTTTCTGTTTATTGATCAGATGCTTCTTGTTTCTTTTATCATGTGAAATGAAACTCTGCAGAGACAATATCATATTGCATTAATATGCTGAACTTAAACAATATAACACTGGAGTAAATTGGTTTGTGTTCCCCTTTCTGCTTGTATTACTATTTACTGTAAATGCAGATTTTAGGGATAGATCTGTGGAGATGGGATATACCCTATATATATGGCATGATGGTCCAAATAATAGATAAGCCATTCATGCTTTTTCTTGTCAGAAAGTCATGTTAACAACAAAGCTCTGGGAATATTTACTTCTATTTGTTAGAAGGGATGATTAGGGATTCAGTGAATAATAGGTACATTCTGAGATTTCATTATATATTTTGAAAAGAGGAAAGGGATAATATTTCTGTGTCTTTTCATTTCTCTGTTACTCCCACCCCCACCTCACCTCACCCAGATTTACCTTGGTTGCCATGTTAGCTTAGAAAATATTTCCTGGCTTCTCATCCTCATGTTCACTTTAATTTGGCTGGATCCCAGGAGTGACATTCAAATATTGACTAACTAGCAGAGCATAGGCACAGACCAATCAGGAGGTACATCAGCTATAAATAGCTTGGTGGTGAATGAGCATTCAGTTATTTGGCTAAAACTTAACCTGCTGTGGTGATTGGCTTATCCCTAATTTATCTGGTTATCTTAATTCACCTTCAATAATGTCAGCCAATGGATTCTTAGTGATTTCTACCCTATTAGGAAAGAAGAGAGTTGGAGATAAAGGTTGGAAAAGGGAGAGACTATTCTACCTAAAGCAGTTGTATCTGCTGATTCTTGTGAGTGGTTTTTGAGTTGTTAAAGGGACCCATATAAGTCAATAAATTGTCTTATTTTTTCATAAAGCACACAGCTTATTTTAACAAATATGCACATTTACATACATAGCATACAGATATATGGTTACATATAAATCTTACGTATCTGTAGATAAGTTGGTGAACATGTGTGTGTACGTATATAATATATATTACACACCTATATACATGCACACACATATGTAAAGTTTGTCCTTAGTTAATGGATGAGTTGGGTCTCCCCAAAGTTTTATATATATAAGTAGGCATTTATAATAGTAAATTTATATTATGTTTTTTATCAGATACTATAGTACTTCTAAGATATCTAAAAAAAACTGTTTTTGGTTCCATGAAAGCTTCCCTGAACTAATCAGTGTTCAAGAAAAAGTTTTATTTTGCTCTGAGTTCCAGTCTCTTTCCCTCTTCCCTGTGCCTTTATTGATCTGTGCCAGCTCTGGTCTCTGAATATCATGCTATTCCACTCGGTTCTAGGTATCTTTTACTTGAACACAGTGATTAGATTTATCTTTGTCCTCGCCGCTTGACTAGGTCTGATATTCACCAATTTCTTTCCCATTTCAAATGCTGGAACAATCTTGGTTTCTTTCTCATTATACTTTTACATTTAGCATGGCATTACCTATGGAAAAAAATGAATGGCTGGTGGTATTACCCTCATAGGACAGCCAGCTAGAACTCAGTCGTTGAACTCTGCCTTTGGCTCAGGTCGTGATCCTGGGGTCCTAGGATCAAGTCCAGCATCAGGCTCCCCACAAGGATCCTGCTTCTTCTGCCTATGTCTCTGCCTCTCTCTGTGTCTCTCATGAATAAATAAATAAAATCTTAAAAAAAAAAAAACCACAAAGACTGATCAACTCTGAGTGTATATGGAATGGGATTTGATTGGACTGGCACACTAGATAGGTTTAAATGTTATTATGTTTTCAAATCAATATATGTGTTTTAACTATTTGATTAATATTAATTTTAAGAGACAGAATAATACAAATGTTCATTACTCAAATTCACAGAGAAACAGATTCCATTACTAATTCACTTCTGTTGGCAGAAGCAAAGTCATTGTTCTTAAAATAAAAATGTCAAAGTGATTCCCACCTCTTTATTTTCTTGCTTTCTTTTCAGAAACTTTTTAAACCAATCAAATTTTCATGGACTACATTAAATATTTAAAAATCAAATGATAAAATAAATCACCCTTGCCTGGTAAAATGGTTTTAGAATATCAGTTGACTACCACTACCAAGTTTGGGCTTTTCGAATTGTGAGTCTGTTACACAATTAATAAACAAGGATAAGACAGCTCCTGTGAAAGGAACATATATTTAAAAAAAAATTTTTTTTTTTTTTACATTTTCACTGTATGTTGATTTCTGTGTTAGAGGAAACAAGATAAATGTACTTTTTGCCAGAAGTTCATGTAAAACCTCAAGTTACCTGTTGTATTTCAGATTTTTAGTCTAGTATGATTTTAATTTTACTTATAAATGTGTGCTCTGAGCTGATGCCTGATTGATCTGCTCTTATTTTTCCCTGACCTGAAGCATAGCATATATCCATCCATCCATGTATCCTTCCATCCACCCAGTTCTTTGTTCCTTCATTTAGTAAACATTTACTGAACATCTTTTATATGTAGAAGGCATTATGATTGGCACTCTACATAATTTCTTTTGATCCTCACAAAAGTCTTTCAAGACAAATACTAGTATTTTAATTTTGCAAGTAAGAAGGCTAATGCCCAAAGTTAAACAATTCGTCAACATCATATTGAGTATTCTGCTCATCTTTGTTTCCTGGCATTGTCCTTGAAACAGAGCACTTAATGGTTAGAATTGAATGAATAAGGGAAGTACAATACATTTTACTATAGCTGACACCTATTTCGTGCCGATTAAGTACCATAAACATTTCTATGCTTTCCTATATTCTCTCATTTACTCCCTACAAAAGCCCCAATAAGCTCAGTGCTATTAATTATCTTATGTCTGTCTTATACATGAGGGGCCTGTGGAAAAGGTTAATTAATGTGCTCAAGATCATACAGCTGGAAAATAGCAGTCAGGAATTTAGGCTGTGGCTCTGGAGTCCATGACTTGACCACCATTTTTTTTTTTTTTTTAATCTATCACTATACATGTTGCGTTGTGAATGCTCAAAAACTGCTACAAGATGATGGTAATGATGTGGAATGGGAAATTTTATCTGATGTACTGAAAACCTATTTTACAGTAATTATGAAATTTTCAAATTATAGTTACATGGATTGTCTCTTTAAATCCCTAGAACACCTTATATTCATTCTACTTTTAACAACAAAATATCTTTTTTTATCTTTAAAGAAAAAACAGTATATCTGAATGTATGTATAAATGATTGTCATATATATTTATATGTATATATACACATTATTGTATACATACAGAAAGAGAGGGAGAATGAGGGAGGGAGAGGGGAGGAAGATATGTATAGATTGAGATGTAAAACTAATATTAAACTGGTGTATTTTCTCTTTTTGACATCAGAGTCAGTTTGCATTTTAAATCCCCCCAAATGTGCCAGTGAACCTGGATATATGCTTGGAAACAACTAATCATTATTTTAGAAAGCAATGCATTCTTTTATTGCTTAAAAATAAAGGTTTTTACGTGAACATATTGGGCACAAAATTAAATCTTTATAAAGAAATTTGAGATGGAAAAGGTAACTTCACTTCATATCCTGTAGCAGTAAAACAAACCCCTGTGGTGTGTCTCTCTTGTAGCTAGTTGATCATATGCCCACAAAGATAGCTTTGCTTTATAACCCATTGTATACACATTTTTCAGTATTTAGTCCTGTCAATAGAGGACCCTGAAAGCAGTGAGGGTAATGAAGAGGAATGATAGTTTAGATGTATTCTTTCCTGGAATGCCAGTTGAATTAAATCTTTCATTCCCACTGCAGACATACAAATCTATAATCTCCTTTCAAGATGAATCCAGAATCAGGAGTCTGCATTCTTTTATTCTTGGTCAGGAGATTAAAATTGATCACAGGCCACACAAGGGAGTCAGCTGTAGTATCACAGCTCAATGTGGTTAACGAGGACAGCACTTGCCTTCTGTTCTCCTTAACAGTGCACTTACAAGTTACAAATATTATTGATTTCAGGGGTCATCTGAGGCTGTGGGGAGGTTGTGTGACTTGACAATATTTTGCTATTTTTAAGGGATAAGAGCTATGAGCCCTGATAGCAACGGGGACAGGTATAGTTTAAGTTTGACAAATGAAGATTTATACTTTTTGAGCTGGCAAAGTCCTTCACATAGAAATAATGAATGAAAATTTGATAGTTGATTTAACATAGGTCAAATGACTTGCAATGAAAGAAGGAAAATAACGCTTTAATTATTACCCTTTCACCAAAATGAATTGATGATAGGTTTGTCATTGTAGATCTGTGCTTCAAACAAATGAATAGTGCTTAGAAGATACTTTTACAAGACATCATTTAAATTTAAGTAGGCATAGTTTACCTAAAATCATTTGAAACTGTAGTGTAGGTGGGATGATATGTGAATAATTACCTACTAATCTTTAAAGCCTTTTTTTTTCTTTCTGGTGAATAAAACTACTGTATTAACATTCAGAAAATTAAAGGTGCCACAGATCATTGAAAACTAAATTTTCAAAGACTAGGTTCAAGCTTCTTTTATTTTTCTCTAATAATAAAGATTATATGCTATCCTGAATATATATTTTATGTAATGGTGGAAGAAACACTATCTTTAAAGAGTTTTTATTAAATTAAATTTGGCTTAAACACTTACTAGTTATGAGATTTTAGAAAACTTATTTTACTGCCTTCAACCTCAGTTTGCTCATCTTTAAATGGTCATAAAGGTGTCTAGCTGATAGAGTTTTCATGGGGCTCAAATATACAAGAAATATTTTTAATAAAACACTCTACAAGTATAAACTCTTAAAATATTATTACTGAGCCTACACTTAAGACAGTTGGTAGTAGAAGGATTTTCTAAAACACATTTTCTCTCTTTTTCTTCGTAATCTATAGAACACATTGGCAAGATAACAGTTAGGGTTATAAAAGAGTCCATTGGAGCTACAATGTAAAACTTATTGGACTAGATTAAATTATTGATATTGGCTTTACATACACCATGCTCTAGAAGAAGAACTCAAACAACTTATTAAAATATTACTTTTAAAAATGAAAATATTTGTAATTATAAGAAATGGCTCTAAAACCATATATTATATAGAAATCATAGTTCAGAAACTGAAATATATATGTGATATATATATTACATGTATCATATTTTTATATATATATGTGATATATACATGTGTGTATATATATACACTATATATATATATATACATTATATATAGAGAGAGAGAGAGAAAGAGAAAGAGAGAGAGAGACTGCTGTCATTAAACTAAAGGTGTTTACGATAGAATTAATTTATTTTTTGTTGATTTTTTTTTTTTTTTAAGTAGGCTCCACACCCAGCATGGAGCCCAACACGGAGCTCAAACTACCACCCTGAGATTAAGACCCCAGCTGAGACCAATAGTCAGACGCTTAACCAACTGAGCCACCCAGGCACTCCAATTTTTTGTTGATTTTTGAAAGTGTAAGATTTTTATTGATATTGTTAAGATATGTACTCTTTACACTATAGTTAGAGTGGTACAGGTGTTTTTGAGTATAATTTAATTTTTGAATTTGTTTATAGTTCATAGGGAATTTAAATAGTTTCCAAAGAGCAAAACAGAATCTCAGTTTGATCTTCCTGATTAATCCACCATCTACTGTTACTGTAATTTCTTCATCTAGTAGTAGGAAAAGAGATGAGACCATTTGCCTATATAATGGGCTCCAATTATAATGAAAATAATTTCAATTATTATTAACTAAATTTCTCATGTCTGTATAATACTTCATGATTCAAAAGACCTCAGCTCAAGGGAGGTGGTGCTAAAATCTTAATTTTACAGAAGAGGAAAATAAGGCATGGGGAAGTAGGCTAATTTGCTAATCACATAGCCAGTAGGTGAGAGAACTGAGAACAAACCTAGGTATTCCTGCTTTGGCCATGCATTTCATCTGCCTGGGAGTATTTGGTTTTGCTTCAGAGGTCAGAAAATTTGTTGCAGCGTGAACCACACAAGAATGTGCCCTTTTGCAGAATTTCCAAACCCAGTAGAGGTGGAACAACACTTCCCTAATTCAAAGCTTCAGTTTTCAGAGCAGCCCTTCTAAAAATTGGTTTTAATCAAATGTATATTATATAAGCCAAGTTATATCCGTTTTATATTACCCACACACCAACTTAATTAACGTGGAGCTGTCATTACTGACTAATTCTTTCTTTTTGAAAACATTCTATTGTGAATATATTCTCCATTAACACTGATTCCTGGAAGCGCATGTAGTCTAGTCCTCCTCTAGCAAAATCTTTCTGTATTTTGGCTACATTACCATTAGAATACTTTGCAGTGTGGGTATCAGCGTAGGGTTTATCCTGTTGCCTCTTCTGATTTGCCTCATTTAATTAAATTTATTCTTATAGTTGAAATTTATGTGTTTGGATTTTGTTGTTTTTGTTCTATTTTATACTCTCTCTCAGTAAATCTCCTTTAGGTATATTATTTCTAAAATTGTAGGTCAGTGGCCTTGTGTTATACTTAAAATTCAAGGATGAGTCCTAAAATGAAAAATTACTCTTTTGAGCACCTGTTTCTTTGTGCTTTGTAGTGTACATATTATTGTACTAGATAATTTTTAAAAATTATGTGTATTCTATAGACAGGGAAGTTTGAACTCAAACCTCTCTTATCCTGGCTTCCAGTATACCACTTTCTCCTGCACCTCTCACTTGACTTAATCTATCCTCAATCTATTTGAGTTCTTCTTCCTCTTTCCTTCTTTAAATATTGGTGTGTTATCTAGTGCTCTACTCTTAGCCCTCTTTTCTGTTTACTATATACACTCACTATAGGATTAGCTTATTAGCATTCATAACTTATAGTACAATCTTTTTTTAATCATAATTTTCAAATCTATTTGTCCAGACCAGATTTCTCTCATGAGTTTCAGGCATGAATTTTTACCTGTTTATTATCTAGAGAACAACTCTCTTTGATGCCCCACACTCCATTACATATATCCAAATGGAACAACATTGTTCCCCTAAGACTTGTTCCTCCTCCATTGTACTGGATTTGTCAAGCACACCGCCCTTGAGGTACCATCAAAACAGAAAATTAGGCCTAACATTTTCCTTGTCTTTCCCTCTATTCTGTATAACTACTGGGACCAAATTATTTGAAATTAACTCCTAAATATCGATGGGGTCTGTTTTTATTCTCCTGTATCCCCACTGTCAGTATTTCAGTGTGAGTCTTCTTTTCCCATTAAAATTACTATAATAGGAGAAGAGAGTAAAAGCATACCTCAAGGGAATGCCAGAGTCACAGTTTCAAAGGCCATATAGAGAATTTCTTTGAAGTATTAAAATTTCATTCAAAATTTGCATTTCATTCCTCATTCTCTCCATATATGACCAATAAAAACACCATAATTTAAATTGCTTATCTTTGAGTGAAATTCTTGCTCTGGGAGGGTAAGCTATGTTTCTACACCACTGTGTAAGGCTGTTGACCCTCCCTGCAATGCCATGCTAATGGAGGTTAACTAGTAATCCAGGTTGAGAAGTATAAAGTAAGCATTCCTTTCTTATTTGGAGTTTTGCAGCATCCCCTTACATGATCTACTCCTATCACTCTCAACTGCCTATCAGTTGTACACACTGCTACCAGTTTGTCCTTCTTGATATTCAAAGCTGATTATATAAATTCCTGCAGTATTTTCTCAACATAAAATCCAGATTCATTGGTGTGATTTGCATCATCTTTCATGGTCTGGTATTTGCCTATTTGTCAGATTTTAAATTTTGCTATTCCCTGTCCCCTCCTATCTGCTCCCCTAAACCCTAGTCCAGTCAGATGGAAGTCTTACCCTTTTATACCTTTGTAAATGCCAATCATCATTGCCTTTTTTTTTTTTTTTTAAGATTTTATCCATTTATTCATGAGACAGAGACAGAGACACAGGCAGAGGGAGAAGCATGCTCCATGCAGGGAGCCCGACATGGGACTCGATCCCGGGTCTCCAGGGTTCAGCCCTGGGCTGAAGGCGGCGCTAAACTGCTGAGCCACAGGGGCTGCCCTTTTTTTTCTTTTTTTTTAAACTGCTGGAAATGTTCATCTTTCAAGACTCAGCTAGAGCATCCTTGTCTCTAGTCTAGGTGAAATATGCTTTATATGTGTTCCTGTTTACTTACCTATGTATCCCTCTACCATAGTGCTTATTTTGCTTTATTCTAAGTTTCTGATTACATGTTCTTCTCCCACTAGATTGGAAACTGTTCATCTATGTATCACTAGCACCTTGTATGTTAGCTAGCATAGTATGCGCTCAATAAATATCTCCCCATAAAGCAGATTTTATAGATAAGGAAATTGAGACTTAAAGTAACTGTGATTATGCAAGGTTACATAGCTAATACATAAAGGAGTAATTATATGAACAGAGTTATCTTTAACATCAAAACCATTACTTTCTCTTACATCAGGCCTAACATACTTACAAATTCTTGTATACAATGGAATTTATTCATGGTGTGTAGTCAGTGTCAAGTGTGGATAATTACATTGCATTTTGGCATTTACAGGCACATGCTGGGCATTTGGAATGGCACTTGGATAAATAGTAATTGATTTAATCTTGGTGAATGTGATTCTTTAACCATTTTTGAGTCACTTAGAGAATGTAATGAAAGGTACACATACACAGTTAAATGATATTGAAGGGGCTCAGAATGGGCCTCCCCAAAATGTGTCGCTTTGGCATGTGGATTACTTTGAGCTGGTATCAGTCAAGGCCCAAAAAACTCTGGAACAGCTTTTACTTCCTACCTAACTACATAAAAAAAAATTAGAGGGCCTAGTCCAAAGAAAAGAATTATCACTAGAGATAACTACAAAAAATATGGTCTAGCTCTCTTGGGTGGGGAGTGGGGGGGTGCTCAGCAGGACTTGGAGGTCAAATTCCTCTCTGTGTCCCATTGTTTCTGTGTGATAGGCTATGACAAACATTTGTTTACCAAACATTTATTCTTCCCATCTTCCTACAAAATTATCTTTCTCTCCTTCAGAGTCTCAGACCCCTATTCCTTTAGTTAATTCAGGATGGCATTAATAAGCCTGACTTCCTGTGGGTTTCACATTCCTATGAGGGGGCTCCTGTGTGTATGTGATTAAGTTTGTTTTCCTCCTGTTAATCTGTTTTATGTCAATTTGGTGAATAGAAAAGTTAGAAGAAACCTAGACAGTTAAAGGAAAAATTCTTCTTCCCCTATAATACATATGCAAAAATGTACTTTTTTGATAGCCTTGGTTTTCTTGAGAAACTCAGGCAATGTTCGGAACTCCATTTTTAGATTATTTCCCTATTGTGTAGATGAACAAACTGAAGGTCAAGGTCAATCACATGTTTCTGGTTGACCATAGAAATGGTTGACCATTTCTATCCATCAAGAATGTCTTTTGGAGGGTCACCTGGGTGACTTAGTCCATGAAGCATCTGCCTTTGGCTCAAATCACGATCTTGGAGTCCTGGGATTGAGCCCAATGCTCAGCGGGGAGTCTGCTTCTCCCTCTGCCTCTGTCCCTGCTTGTGCTCTCTAGCTCACTCTCTGTCAAATAAATAAATAAAATCTTTTTAAAAAATGTCTTTTGGAGAGGAATTACTTCAGGGAATTTCCTGAATTCCTAGAAAAGTATTCTAATTTTGAGACTCTTACTCGGCAACATGTTAAGAAGACTAAATACATTACATGTATAATTAAGGATGGAAATAAATTAAACTTTTTCCACATCATGCAGATTTCTTGAAAAAAAATGTATTGAGATAGGTGTTTTCTTGTAAAATTTACAGAATTATAGTAGTGATTCAGAGTAAGATAAATTTGCACAGAAATGTATTGCTTACGTATAAGTGGAAAAGCATAATTAAAGTGAAGTGACTCTGAGGTGTATCATTGCAAGAAAAAAGAATTATCATAGGAGTATAATAAATATCTATGATGTTAATTTGCATTTTCTTGTAACTTGTAAAATTATTTCAACAATATAGAGTATATTATGCTTACTTGTCTGCATCACAGTTTTATAAAAAAATACATTTTTGTAACTCTTCTCATTTTAGAGATAAGCTGAGGTTTAATGACTTGGAGATAAACTTATACCTAATAACTGATAAGTAACAGAGTCAGGAATCTGTTGGAGGTCTTCTGATTTGGAAGCAAGCAGCTCTCCATTGTTTCGCAGACATGCCTGGGGAGAATTGCACAGACACAGAAACCAAGTTCCAGCAGCTGAGAGAGTCACCAAGCACAGTTAGTGCATGATCTTTATTTTAAAGTCTGCCACTTGCTTCCTCAGGCTTGCATTGTTTCACTTTGTAGAGCTCTGAAGGCCAGAGCATCCTTGGGTAACTCAAAATGATTCTTAGCTTTCATTTCAGTTTTAATCCATGACCCTGGCTCTTGCATTATGTTTCACCTTATTTTATTCCAATAATATAGCAAGGATCCGTTTGGCTTTAAAGGAAACAGTTTAACTATATCACCCAAATACATGTTATGTTAAAAATTATTAAAGTTTTTGATACAGAATACCTTGGCCTCACAATATAGTTGTAAATTCTCTAAAACAATTACAAATTAAAAGGCTACCAGTGCTTGTATCTAAGAATTTATTTGAATAAAAAATATTAAAGTACAGTTTTTATAAATACCTTTGAGAAAGTAACTAATACAATGCAATGAATGTATGGTACCTTTACTGGTGATTAACACATTAGTGATACTTTTGAGATTACATTTTTAAAGGGGTCTTCTCCCTTCTACAGAATGTGTGTTTATGGTGGCAGCTTTAATGCTATTTCCTGCTGTGCAGTTCAATAGAGTATGTTTTTAGGTGGTTGGTTGAGGGTTTTTTTTCGTTATGTATGTCGATGGAGATAAGTGTTTTAATTACTTTTTTAATGTCTGTGCTTTTGTATTTTTCTCCTCTCTTCCCTTTTATTTCCTGCTGTTGAGATTACTGCCTCATCTCCACAGCAGGTGGCTGTTGCAAATTTGTTTTCTTTGTAAGCCTGGTAGATTTATTTTGTAATATAACTGTTCCTTTTTAGTATTTTATTATTAATGATTTCTTTACTTTGGAATATAGTATACTTACATAGTCCTAAATAGTAATTTCCTAACACATCTAAGAATTCCAATCATTAAGGAAAAAAACCTTTGCCTGAGGCATATTGTTTGAGGTTTTTTTTTGCTTACCCTTACTTCGTGATGTGAAGATTAAAATTTAAGGAAATTGTTTTATAGCAAAAGCCAAATGAGAGTTGGAAACAGAGAAAAGAGAAGAGAGGGAAATGAAGAGAAAGGGGTCCAAGAGATAAAGCTTTAATAAATATTACCAAAAATCAAAGTGCTAGGAAGAGTTTTGTGACAGAAATAGGAAATTGCACTAATATATCTTTTCTAGAAGAGAGATTTTAACGAGATCTTATGTTTCTATTAAAATTAAAATTTAATTACTAAAGGAACTTTGGCTAATTATAAGAAAATTTTAATATTACAAAAGTGTAAAGAAAAATACTTAATCTTTTTTTGGTACAGTATTTTGTTGGTTTGGTTCTTTCATAGATCCTTTTATATAAAAAGAAAAATAAAGAAGATGGATCCTGAGTATAAGGAATTATTTGTCAAGAATGTAAAATACATTCAAGGATATTTTGTCCATTTTTGAATTCTTGGGCATTATTTTATCAATTAAAATAATCTCTGTCCTCTATTTTATTCCAAATGTATAAAGGGAATGAAACATTGGAGACCAAAATGCACAGAGAACCATCATCTCATTTTGTTATATGGAATTGCTGGATATTTTATGACAAGTTAAAAGTTCTCTAGAAAACTTTTAACTACTTAGAATCAGTTTATTTCATATTATTCCACTTGTGAATACATTGCTTTCTTAACATATTTATATTGTTTTTCACTCGTACATAGTACTTAGAGTTGGAGCTCGGTATTCAGTTCTCATACAAAGTTTAGGAATTGATCTCATTGGTGTGATAAAATTTGTGTATATCTTCTACATGAAGTCATAAAAAAGAACTGAAGTACATCTGTAACAACACTAGGAAGTATCATCTTTCGTTATTTCATTCTCTTCTCTGAGGCTTTTTAAAATTTACTGTTTAATGACTTAATACAAAAGAAGACCTTAATTCTGCATCTATCAGATTTTCAAAATTGTATGGATGCTTAGTACTTCTCTTGCTTCTGGATTTCATTATCTGTTACATGTGTCTGTATAGAAAAATACCATATGTAATGGGAAAAAATATGATTTGAGATGGTGACTTCATTCATAACATTTTTCTAAAGTCTTCATCTTGTTATGCTCTAACCGATTGTGTGATACACACGATTAAGGCATGTGGTCACATTGAGAGAGAAACTAGACAGCAGTTACATGAAACAGATGTTTAATGGGGATTTGAAAAATCAATGAAATGAACACTATTGTGATGCATGGTGATCTGATTTCATATGTGTTATATTGAATCACTCCATTCTTTCTGAGTTCAGTCTGAACTAAACGTATTTACAGTGGGGCGTTGGGGAAAAGATAGGGAGTTTTATTGAGAAAAGAAGCACAATAGGGCATCATTGATCTGTTCTCTTTCTAGTCAATATATAGATCCTAGAATGATAACCCATATGGCACTGTTGTCCCTTGGAAATAAGATATAAATCCTTTGAATCATATAAGTGATTTTTAAGTGCAGATGAAAACCTTTATAATCCATTTTGGAATTCTGAAATACTTAGGTCCTTGAAAGGCATATTTTACTTCTATGTTGTAATCTGAACAGTTTGGGCTTGATATAAGAGTAGTTCACCTTTTCTAATAGGTATAGAAACACATTTAGATACATAGGTGCATCCATAAATACATATATTTATTATTTTATTCCTATATTCACATATCTTACATATAACTACTTAAGTACCTTTTTATGATTATTCACAATAGCTTCTGTTTTGGAAGTATTTACTGTGAATCTTTTTATCATGTGAATCTTTGTTTTCCATGGTTTTTATACTTTACCCAAGACAGTAATAATAACTACATTTCAGTGGTGTTTTAGATTGACCAGAGTGCTTTTATGTGCACTTTTCTAATTTTCAGAACAACTCTATACGTTAGGGAGAGTTATTTTCATTCTAAAATCAAGGAATTTGAGGACCATAGTATTAAGTAATTTTATCTGAGTACAGCTAGAAAGGAGAAATAGTGACACTAGAACCCAGTTCTTCAGACTCCTAGGTCAGTGCTCTTGGAGTCATGATGTTACTCTAAACTCCTATTTGAATGCCAAGTTAAACATTAGAGGGTCTTAATCTTGCTACTTTCCTGATCTTGAAACACATGTGGTTTGAGTCCATTGTAATCTGTACAATGAATGAGGTCAGAATACCCTGGTTTGGCCAGAGTCTTTTATTCTAGCCAAGGTTGCTAAGTTTTGTGGACTCTGATATCAATCTGCCCAATATTGACCACTTAAATGTGTAATAATATTAATTGTGTATATCATGGATTAGATGAACATTTAATTTACATCTATCCAAATGTATCATTTTATCATATCAAACAAAGGCTTTTTTAAGGGAGAAAATGCAAATAAAAGGAAACCTTTCATATCTGTGCAAAGAGCTTCCCATTTGTATTCATTTTATTCTCCTAACAATCATATGATGAGGTCTCTGTTGCTCAGAAAAAGTAATTTACTGGCCCAAGGTCATAATAGCTAGTAAGTGCTAAAACTAGAATTTTAATGCAGAAAGTCTGACTTTAGGAGGTTTTGCTCTTACTCATATACTCTGTTTACCAATAATGACAGAAGTCAGTTGACATTAAGATTTTTTAAAAGGTCTAGTAACCAAAATAAAGAAAAGCAATGTTTACACAGGCACATTTCTTTTACAAGGACATGCATGGATGGCTGTGGTAGATAGGCTGAGGTATATAGCTTCGGTTAGGGTTTGTTTAATGAATCCATGTGTAATCTCACATTTCAGTGTTCTTCCTCCTGTAGCATTGTTTCCCAAGGTAGGCTTAGGGAATGAGGACTGTGAGCACACAACATGCTTTCTTCTGTGACAAGAAAGTGAAATCTCAGGTACAAAAGTACTTGAAAAAGTGAAAAACTTAGGACATTTGCCATTAGACTCAATATTCTGTTTTTAGCCACTTGTGAATAGTGACATAATCAGTGGGATTTTATTTGTCTACTAACATCTTCTTACTGAAAAAACACTAGTGTGGAATAACAAGAATTGATATACCTGTAGAGAGTTTGGTATGCTCTCTCCCCGTTTCTGTGAGCCCATTTCAGTAAGCTATAGTCTTTTGCCAGGAACTTGAGACAGTCTCTCAGTGTTCTCTCTATGTCTGTGGGATTCGTGAGGCTTTCTCCAGTGATGGGTGTATCTGATCACTGTCTTTCCCAGGACGGCTTAGCTGTCATTCAAGTGATGCCACTGAGAATGAGAGGCATCACATGAATGCTTGTTCCATTCAATTAACACCAAATAAGTGAGCCCGTGAAGTAACACAGGTGGACATTATAAGCTCTCGGGAGTTCTTAAACATGTCCTACCATATCTGTGAAAACCCAGCCTTAAAAGCTTCTTTCTTTCTCCTTCAATACATACTAGATGAGGACATGAAACAGAATATTTAATATCCTATTAAGGTTCATTGAAGTTGTGCAGAACTTAATATGAGCACAAAAATTTATTATATACACTGCTGTTATTTATTCTATAGTTGTTCCAGAGAGGTGCTTTGGAAACAAAGCAGAGATACATATTTCAAAGAATATCAAATATTGGAAAAATAACCAGCAGATACCCAAGAGGAATACACTTAAGAAGGAAAACAATTCAAAAAGGAATTGTACTAGAGAAAATAATCACAAAACAAAGATACAGCTTAGAAAAGCAGCCTATCTTTTCTCTACCACTAGATTGGAACCTGGCCACAGACACATTCTGTGCTGTGTGTATCGTTAGCCTTGCAGTGAGGCATTAAATGCATATATGTTAAATGATTTAGATATCACTTGTTAAGTAGCAGTACATTAAAACAGGGCTTAATTATAACATTTTATATGAAAAAGGCAGCATTTTGAAGTTAACACATAGACTGTATAACCAGACTGTCCAGGTTAGAAATTGGTACTGCTTGCTACTTATTTGTTCTGTGACTGTTGGCAAAGTTACTTATGAACCTGTATGTGTCTCAAAAAATGCAGAAAATAAAAAAAAAATGCAGAAAATAAAAAAAAATGCAGAAAATAATGTCAGTTGTCTCATAGAATTGTTTTGAGAATTAAATGAATGTATGAAAACCACCTATATGCTAGGCATTAGAACAGTGACTATAATATAAATCATCAATACATGTTTAATTAGACTTTCTGTAATATAAGCAGACATTTATTTTAGGAGAAGCTGAAAATTATCATTTTGCAATAATCCTTTTTTGAGATCAATTTTTTTTTGAGATCTTATTTATTTATTCATGAGAGACACACAGAGAGAGGCAGAGACACAGGCAGAGGGAGAAGCAGGGTCCCAAAAGTGAGCCTGATGCGGGATGCACTCCCAGGACCCCGGGGATCATCACCTGAGCCGAAAGCAGAGCCACCCCTGAGCCACCCAGGTGCCCCATTTTTGCAGTAGTTCATAAGGTGGTATTATTCCTTTGTATAGATACATGTTGAAACACCAAAAACTTCATTAACTATTCTAGGAAAACATAGAAACTATCTGGCCTTCTTGAAAGACAGAGAACACTGTACATCTAATAAGCTGAGCTGTTTTGTTTGTCAAATCTTTGTCAATTCTTCTTTATTCATAAACCTCCTTCTTCCCACTGAAAGGTGAATTAAAAAGTCATTTCAGCGTCATTTTGAAATCATTCTGATAGAGACACATACCTTATTTATTAATATGCCACCTACTCTCATGGAAATCTTCTTTGATAGATGGGTATTTGCAAGTTTCATTATCTTTCATATTTCACTTAAGATTGCTTCATTTTTCTTTTTTTTTTTTCTTTTGTAGCACTTTGTTTAAATTTGCTAAGGCTTAATACTTTAAACTCTTTTCTTTCCTTGCCATAAGATGTGAAATTTGATGGAATTGATAAACTACATAATAAATAAATCTATCTTAATATTAATAGCTAATGTTTAGTGAGCATTGACTATGCAGTCTCAATGCTTAAGACAGATGGATAGATTCCTTTAAATCTCACATCAATGAAAGAAGATAACTGTTGTCCCTAGCAGAATCATTAAGAGACATATAGATCTAGATATATCATATTATAGAATTTATTTCAAGGAATTGGCTTATGTAATTGTGGGAGCTGGCAAATTCAAAATCTGTGGGCTGGGCCTGCAGGCAGGATTTCTTCTTCCTCAGGGAAACTTCAGCTTTATTATTAAGGCCTTTCCACTGACTGATTGGATGTGGCCTACCCACATTGTCAAGGTAATCTCCTTTACTTAAAGTCAACTGATTATAGATGTTAACCATATTTACAAAACGCCTTCATGACAATACATAGATTAGTGCTTGATCAGATCATTTGATAGTCTATCTAAGTACATATAATCATAGGCACTCACACAAGATCACAGAGCTGGTAAATGGGAGAGGAAGACCTCACACCAAGTCTGGCTAATGACAAAGGTCCTGCTCTTAATCACTGCACAGCATCATGGTTAGCAGATGCTAGGGTACTTTTGCCAGCTGGGCCAGACTACCAAACTGTCTGTGAGGAGAGCTTCAGATGTGCTGCCCTAGGTCATAAGGGATGACCTGTCACCCACATGGCCAAGAAGAGCTCAGTGGACCTTGAGACTTTAAAAATATGTGTATCCTGAGGTGTGGCTAAATAGACTACAGGAATAACATTATGAGCCTGTCCAGTTTCTGACTCATTTTTTTTTTCTCTCCTTAAAGCCATTATCCATAAGTCAGGACATCTAACCGGTGCCCTCTTGAACACCTACAGAAAGAATCTGATCCAGTAAATGTTAAATCTTTAGAGGGATAAATGCAGAATGGAGTAAAAGCACAGGAAATTCACTTGTCCTTGTCAATCTCTTGATCCAAGTGAGAAAAATGAAATTTAAATTTTACCGAAGCTTTTTTCTTGTAAAATAGTCCTTGCAGGATAGGAAAAGTCTTCTCCATAGATCCAGTGGTGTATTCGATAAGAATGTCTTGGATTTCTTTAAAGGTTATTTTTCTTTATTTTATTCTAAAATTTTTATTATTATTTATTTGAGAGAGAGCACTAGCAGGAGGAGGAGGAGAGGTAGATGTAGACAGAGAGGAAGCAGACTCTCCGCTAAGCAGGGAGCCTGACACACAGGGCTTGATTCCAGGACCCAGAGATAATGACCTGAGCCCAAGGCAGCCTCTTAACCAATTGAGCCACCCAGGCACCCCAAGAAGTCATTTTAGCAATGGATTTATAGAAAGTAATCACAGATATAAATTTCCCTCTCTGCCTTAACCATGGCAAGTAATGAAAAAACCTCAGATTAGGAGTCAGTAAAGGGAGGATTTTAGACCTCATTGACAGTAAGTGTGGAACTTTTATCTGCCACATGCATTTTCTGTGCTTTGTTTTTGATCTGCTTTAAAGATTTTTGTTTATCATATCTCCTTCATATTTCATAGCACTGCAGGTTATTTTTCTTGTGTGTGATTTTTTTTTTTTTACAAGAAAATGAAGTGCTATAGAACATATGCTATCTCTGTCATACAGTGGTATATATAAGAGGGGAGGCAGGTCCTTATTTAAATTTTGGTATGTAGCATATGTATGTATTGGGTAGACTAACCAGGTGTAGCTAAAACTATAGTCATTTTTAATAGCTTTCAAGAGAAATTGTTTTGTTATTAGAGTCTTCAAGTACATATTCAGCTATTTTTATGTAACTGTGACTTCTCTATCCCAATCTTTCTAAAGAATTATATAGATAACCACACATTTATGTAATAGTTTCCATGTTATAAATATACCTAAAGAGTAATCCTTTATGTCAGAAAATGAGGAAACAGTCTTCTCACATTTCATTTATAAAGAAGCCAAAGCACACTATGTTAACTGACATTCCAGTTAATTTAAGTAAAAACTTACAAGGAAAAAAAAAAAGAAGCCAAACCAAAGATAAGTCAAGTGACTTGCCTCACCTTCCTAGATAAATAAAATACTTTTAATAACAAGTGATCTTAAACTAATAATCTATGAGCAAAGGGCAAATATTTGAGAGGAAGTCATGCTGTACAGGGAAGGAAAATGTTTGATTTAATTTGAAGGGAAACAGCAGTCTTTTGTTGGTTACACTTCCACTCATTCCACAAACACCTTCAGCTTTCAGATTTCATATGACATCTACCTTATTGTACCTAAGTCATTCTTGGGCCATTCTTATTACTCTAGATGTCCACCACAACTACTCATTGCTCTTCACTTAACAATAAAATGAAATCTTACCTCTCTAGGATAACCCAGAGTTTGGGGAAGTAAGTAAAGTTAAAGTATAAGCTTTCTCCTGCATTTGTGGAATTGAGATGAATTAATTCTACTCTTCTATGGTAGTGCGAGGGGCTGGGGGGCAGTGATTGTTATCAGATTTGTTTTGTTTATGCTTTGAAAAAATTTAGTCTGCTATTCATTTTCTTTTCAGAATTTTGGTAATTATTTCCTAACTATGTGCTTAGTGCATGCATGTTGTTGAAATTTTGGAAAATAAAGAAATAATGAAAAAAATAGACTATCCACAGTTCCACCATCAGAAATGATCATCATTCAGATTTCATAAAACTTGAGTCCTACTATATAGAGTTTTGTATCCTGCTAGTAGTTCATTTAACACTGTATTTTGACTACAGTCCAGTGTTATTTTTTTAAATATTCATTTTAATGGCTGCATTGTGTTCTATTCATTTTATTGGCATTTTGGTTTTCCCTCATTCTCTCTCTCTCTGTGTTGACCATTTTTGCACATTAAATCTTTATTTCCATGTCTTAGTGTTTACTTAGTATAAATTCAAAACTATTTTCTAGAAATTGAGCACCAATGTGTATTTGCATCAAGAGTATAACAAGTATCATCTTCACCTTGCCACATAGTCTAATTTTCTTAAAGCCTTTACTTCTTAATAAACAGGATAATATCTCATTGTTTTAATTTATAGTTCTTAAATTACTAGTTAAAATGTTGGTGCTTAGAAGTTATTTATATTTTTCAATATCTCTATTTTGTTATCTATTGTTTATGTTTCTATTGAGAAGCTTATATGTTACTGAAGTTGAGAAACTTTTTTATATAGTAAAGATCTTTAATTAGTTAATATTGCTCTAGTTAATCAAGTATTTTTTTGTGGTAAAATACATATATTCTTTCAAGTTTTTAAATTTTTTCTTAGAATTATCTGTCATAACCAGGAACTAGATACATATGTATCCATATGGTGTTTTAGTTTTGTGATTTTTTTTATATTTAGCACTCTAATATGCTAGAAACTTATTTTTATTTATGACATGAGGAACTAATATAGCCTGATTTTCCCTTTAATGCTATATGTACATATATGTGTATGTATCCATGTTTCTGTATACCTATATGTGTACTTGAATACATGATATATGATGTGTGCTTAGTTATATAGTAAAGGTATACACTGAGGTCTGTAACAATGTTACATACATTTTTATGTTGATCTGCTTATAAGAATTCTCCCCCGCCCGGAACCACATTATTTTAATGATCTCAGCTTTCTACTTTTTAAAAAAACACAGTAGGAAAAATCCCTTCTTCTGTTAACAAGATTTTATAAATTTGTATTATTTAGGTTTGCCAGACCCCAATAAAAACCATATCTTCAAAGACCTGACGCAGAACCATGGATTTTATACATCCAAAGACTTTTTGCCACTGGTAGCCAAAAGCAGTAAAGCAGGTATAACATTGTTTTGTATTCTTAATGTTGCCTTTGTTGTTTATGTATCATAAATTTGTATTAAATCCAGGCTTAGGAGGACAGTGTTCAGATCTCAAACCATTTTTGCTATGCAAATATAAAGTTAAAAACATGTACGATGTAATGGTTTTCCAGGATCAACCATTTGTTCATTCTTCAATCAAACATCATCATAAGGATTTTTTCACTCTTTCATATAGAGGTCTATATCCTACATCATGTTAAATTGCTTCAAAGTGAGAGTCTTAAACAAACAGTGAAAGATGTTCTTAAATAGCAGGAACTTTATTTTAGGAACTATCTTACATTATATATTTTTTTCCTTAATTTTAAAATAGGATAAATTTTCACATATCTTACATAATTTGTGTCTAAGCAGGCAGAAAGAGACAGCAATTTTATGAAGTTAAAGGAAAACACTTTAATAGACAGATCCTAGTATGTAGGCTCTGTGTATAATATCACTTCATACAACCTAAGAGGAGCAATCAGAAGGTAAACCAGCCCGATGCTTTGGTTGGATGAGAGTCAACTAATTATATGTAAAAAGATATAAACTTACTTTTTTTAACCTGTAAGCTAAAAAGATAAGCTTTCTCTATTAGATCATTCTGCAGAAGTTTATAGCTAAACATGTTTACTGTCTCCACCTTCCTCCTACTTGGAGAAGGGGATTCTATACTTGCAGCTCTTTCTAAGGAAGATCATAGTACATATAACATATTTGTGAGGATTACAGGTACACTGGAATTCCAAATGCACTCTTCCAAGTAAAATGATTACACTTATAGAGATTATAGGCATATGCTGCCCATGGTATAATTTCATTTATAATAATTTAGCTTTCAGCCCAGGGATTGATCCTGGGGTCCCGGGATCGAGTCCCACGTCGGGCTCCCTGCATGGAGCCTGCTTCTCTCTCTGCCTGTGTCTCTGCCTCTCTCTCTCTCTCTTTCTGATAAATAAATAAATAAATAAATAAATCAAAGAAATCAAATAAATCAAATAAATAAATAAAATAATTTAGCTTAGCAGTAGTTTTATTTAGTCTGATAACACAGTGACATCTAACACATAGAGAAACCTTCGTTTTACTTTTTTTACAAGAATCTTCATATAGACATCTAATCCCCATATACATGTCCTTGAGAAATGGACACTTAGAAAGTCATATTTCTTTTATAGCTCTATTTTACAAACAAAACCAGGGAAAAACTGTAAAGGAGAAAGTTCATTTTAACTATATCAAGAAAACAGTTGTTAAAAATTCTTCAGTTTCATGGAAAGCATTTATTCAGTGCGTAAATTTTCAAAGTTTCCAAAATATGATATATAGTGGGGCTATATGTTAGAAATCCTATAGAATAATATCTAAATAAAGTATTTTCATGAAATGCTGTGAATTATGTTTACCCAGATGATGATCACTTTTTTCTTCTAACAAACAGAAACTTAATGACACCAAGTTAAAAACACATATCTGACTTTGACCAAGCATGTTTTAATTGATTGATTCGTTTGTTATGACCTAAACTCTTCAAAATGTGTTGTATCTATCCTTCTAGAAGGAAAAAGAAGTTAAAGGTACTGACTATGAAATTACATATATGAGCATATTTTTAAAATGGGAATAAAACTGTCTTTCAATGAAGCAGAATAATTTGATAGTGACACTCCATCCTCGAAAACTGCAAGATGCAATTTTACAGTGCTTTGAGTACAAGTATCTTTTGAGCTGTCATGCAGAAATGGTTTCTCTACTTGAAAATGGGGTTTTCCTTTCATCATTCAGGAATGTGCGCCTGTCACTCTCCATTGCCATCGATACGGGGAGTCGTGATTGTACTCGGAGCTGGAGACACTGCTTTTGACTGTGCAACATCCGCTCTATGTTGTGGAGCCCGCCGCGTGTTCATCGTCTTCAGAAAAGGCTTTGTTAATATAAGAGCTGTCCCCGAGGAGGTAAAATGGAACCATCAGAAAATATGGAGTTGTAATGTGACGGATTTTAGGAGATGAAACTGTTAATGTGCAGTCTCCTAGTTAAATCATTAGAATGTTCTTGAAATTGTGAAATGCAAATTTAAAAATTTCCAGGCTCACCAAGGTTTTTTTTCTTTTTTCTTCTAATTCAGACATTCAAAGTAAAAGAAAGTTATTTTATAATACTTTATTTGGATAAAATGAAAAATTTATTTTTATCGGTACTGAGTGCTTCTTATTCTTACTGTCAGTATCTTTGAAATGTATTGTATTTAACTAGTAACAGTGGAATGTGCTAAGTTTTCGTTTCGTGAACAATAGGTACTCATCACAAAATGTAGGATATTAGGGGAATGTGGTAATTAGAGACATTTGGAATTCTCTATAAGCCAAGTTTACAAGCTGCATTCGAAGTCATATGCCTTGGTTATACTTAAAGTCGGTTCATTTTGCTGTGAAGCCAATAGAACAAAGAGATTACCATTTATTTTTTTTAAGAGCTCTCGTGTAAGCATTATTTAGAATTAATAATGAGTTAACTTACTAAAATGACAGATTTAAAATGATTTCATTCTTACAAGTGACTGGTGACTAATCTTGGGTGAAGCATTGGCTGGGTACATGTACCACGGACTTCTCAAATTTTAATGCTATTAGCAGAAGATAATGCCTTATAAAGGATATTAGTCCTGAGAATAAGAACAAAATGTATTTATAGAAAGATAAATTACTCATGTTATCCAAATCAGTATGAATTTGATTTACTTTAGAATGCCTTAATATATTTGGAGCCTGTATACCAGGTAAAAATTATAACTGTAGTCAATAGGTAATTTGCCACATGTAGATTAACCACAATAGATTAATCTCACTAAGATATGAGATCACCACTGGTTCATGATTGGATTTCAGATGTCAACTTTGTTCTCTGGGCTTTTTTTTTCTTTAATCCATTCTACCCATTCAGACTTTTTTCCAAAATCCAAGGTGGAGATGGTCACATAATTTTGGGAGTTTGTTTCTGGAGTCTGATCTATAGCATCAATCAGTGCGATTTCATTATGTCATAAATAAAAAGAAAACATCCATACTGAAATTAAGTGACTTGCCTAAGATCAAAAAGGATGGGAGCTAATTTTATTCATCTGTGTATCTCCATGCAGAGCACAGGTTCTCAGCAAAGAATAAATAGTTGACACATATGTTTTGAACTAAATGTTTTAAATCTTGTTTTTCTGAATAAGAAGTTTTCATTGGAAAAACTTCACCGTGAGAATTAGAAGGGAAGATGACCCTGGATGGAAATGACAGTTTATACTTTATCTTATAGCCATCTTCTGTTAACACAGATAGCTAGAAATAAGTGATGGCTATTCCTTCTGCCCTCAGTGGAATACACACAAAAAATGAGACCAGATAATTACTTAGAAGGTAGAGGCAGACTTTTCTTTTCTTTTCTTTTCTTTTCTTTTCTTTTCTTTTCTTTTCTTTTCTTTTCTTTCTTTTCTTTTCTTTTTTTCTTTTCTTTTTTTTCTTTCTTTTCTTTTCTTTTCTTTTCTTTTCTTTTCTTTTTTCTTTCTTTCCTTTCCTTTTCTTTTCTTTTTTCTTTCTTTCTTTCTTTCTTTCTTTCTTTCTTTCTTTCTTTCTTTCTTCTTTCTTTTTCTTTCTTTTATTCTTTCTTTCTTTTCTTTCTTCTTTCTTCTTTCTTTCTTATCAACCAGTATACATTGAGCCCATTGTGTACCAGGCATTGTCTTGACAACTTTAATACAGCCTGTACCTAGTGAGGGAAGGCACTTGATGAACAAACAAATTAACTACACATAAATAGTATATTGAAAGGTAATTAGTGCTATGGAGAAAAGTTTATTAATGTAGAGGGCATTTTTATTTGGGGTGAAGGTACAGTAGAAGAAGTGGCAGGATTTGCCATTGTATATAGGTTAGCCCAGGAAGGCCTCTCTGATAAGATGACTTTGGAGCATAGAAATGAAGACATTGAGGGAATATAGACATTCCAGGCAAGGCAATTGAAGAACACTGTTAAACTTCTGGGAGTATTAAAAAATAAGTCAGTGTGACTGGACCAGTGTAAGAGAGGACAGTATGTGGCACACTGGGTGAGGTCTTGTAGGCCTTTACTTTTTTTGTATAAAAGTGGAAACCACTGGACTGTTTTGAGTAAGGAAGCACCAAGATCTCAGTTAAAAGTTTAAAGCATCTGCTCTGTTGAAAATTGACTAAAGAGATTTGATTCAGAAGCAGGGAGACTGTCAGGGGCTAATTAAAAGAGTAGACTATCAGTCAGTGGGACTGGCTTATGGGATGGAAAGAATCAGAGTCTAGACATAGCTGATCATAAGGCCAGAGTTCACTGGGCTGAGCCATGGTTTCCAAACTGTTGAAAAATAATGGGTCTTTGGAACAAAGCCCCACATCTGCAATACAGCTTTGGTAGAACTCAGGTGGATCTCAGGCCTAATTAAAACCACAAAAACAAATGTTTGAATGTTTATTATTGGCTTACAAGAAACCAGATTTTTATATGATCTTTAAATTCCTTGACTGTGAGCTCCATAAGGGCAGGGACCATGGTCAGCTATCTTGGTTCCTTTGTTTCTTCCCCCTGCCTAGCACAGTGGTGCCGCAAAAAAAGTGTTCAGCAAAGAATTGTGAAATGAATGTTTCCTGAAGGGAATTGGTATCCAGGGCTTCTGTCATTAAAAGAACTAATACTTTTGGGGCAGCTGAGTGGTTTAGTTGGTTGAGCATTGGACTCTTGATTTCAGCTCAGGTCACAATTTCGGGGTTATGAGATAAAGCCCCACGTGAGACTCCATGCTCAGTAGGAAGTCTGCTTGAGATTCTCTCTCTCCCTCTTCTTCTCTCCTTTTGCCCCTCCTCCTCCCCCGCTCACTCACTGTCCCTCAAATAAATACATAAATAAAGTCTTTTTTTTTTTTTTTTTAGAAGGGCTAGTACTTTCCAGGTTAGATCAGTATGACAGTAATAGGCCTTTGAAGGTTAATTTGGTAATTTTTGGCAAAATTCCTCAGCATGAGAGAAGGAATAATACATAATACATTATCAGAATACGCATAGATTTTAGGGTTGGGTTTTTGGCCAGTGCCTATGTTTTATGGGATTGGAGGCTTTTAGTATTTCCAGAGGTTCTGGTATTAATGCCTCATGTCCATCACATGATTTTGGTACATCAAAAGAGAGCCCATGACTAGGCAGTGCTAACACTTATGAAATGGGAAAGTCAAGAGGAAGTTTGTACTTCAAGACAGGGTTTTTTTTTTTTTTTTTTTTTTTAATTTTTATTTATTTATGATAGTCACACACACAGAGAGAGAGAGAGAGAGGCAGAGACACAGGCAGAGGGAGAAGCAGGCTCCATGCACCGGGAGCCCAACGTGGGATTCGATCCCGGGTCTCCAGGATCGCGCCCTGGGCCAAAGGCAGGCGCCAAACCGCTGCGCCACCCAGGGATCCCAAGACAGGGTTTTGAGAGAATATATTCTAGGAAAAAAATGATAACCAACATGAAAGATTTAATATCATTCCCAATTTCTCTGTAATTCTCGTATTCTTTCTATGCTTTCTACCCCTAATACACTCAAACTACAACTATGCTTGTTTTCTTTAAAGTCAGTGAAGAATGGCAAAAATGGGTATTTAGGGTTTTTCTCATGTATGTGTGTTGTTAAATGGGTTTGGGCTCTTGGATGGAATTTGGGGATAACATGATTTTTTTGTTGGTAAAGGTCCCCCTCATTAAGCATGTCATTGTGCATATATGCAAAGCTTCAGTCTGATTTTCAGATGGTATTAGAGGGAGGGAAATGCAGAACAATATAAAGTTCTCTCATCCTTTCCTGGCAAATATGAATTATTATAGAAGCCAGTTACATTTAATGTTACGTTGTTAGTAAGAAAGAACAGTGACTGGATCCAGAAATGCTTTAATCTGCTAAAGTAGGAGGCAACACCCAATAGATTCAGCAGTGACACCCAGGTCCCATTTTTTGAATGTAGATGTTTTCAAACTTCAGTATGCATCAAAATCACCTGGAGGGCTTGTTAAACACAGCTTGCTGGGCCCTAGTCCCAGAGTTTCTGACTCAGTAGGTATGGGAGGGGCCCGATAATTTGCATTTTTAACAAGTTTCCTGGTGATGCTCAGACTGCTGATCCACTGCTCTTACATATCATCAATGTAGTTTCCAGCTGTCTAATTAGAGCCATAAGCAGTGTACTGTTCAGGGGCACTTTCCATCTTAGTTAAGAAAGCATTAATATATGTGATACAGGTTTGATGAAACAAAGATATGGAGGCATCGTCAGCATATTGATGTAATTCTGATTCCAAATGTCTTTCAGTCTCCCTTGTGGCCTCACACACATGCTAAATAGGATGCTACTGACAAACTAGCTCTTCTCAGCACTGGGTCCTTAGGGAAACCAGCCAATCACTCGGCACTATCCTCTAAGAAGATGAGGGAAAATCTGTTAATAATTCCCTCCAGTACTTTCTGCAAGCTTAAATAGGTGAGATTAAATTTCACAGGATAACAGAATCCCCCAAAATGCTGGTATTAAAAGCTGTTGACAGATCAGATAAAACTGCAAGAATGCTTTAGGCAGTTGGGAATCCCTAAAAGGAGGCATGAAGGTCAAGACTCAACAGACCTGCTTGAGTAGGTAAATTTAAAGGATAAGGTTATGGAAGGACTTTGTAGTTCTTATTAATTATTACTGAGAAGAATATGGTACAAAATTAATTTAATAGTACAATCCCACACACAAATTTTAAGAATCTGTTGTTCATGTATTTAATTTCCCAATATCAGCAAAACATGGATTTCTAATTCTGCCATATTATAAATGGGCTTTCTATTGGCTTCCCCCTGTTCATCTGCCAAAATATTAACTGATTTACCTTTGGTATGCCTATTTCCACATATTTGAGCTATTCAGAGGGAAACTATTTTGATAATTCATGCTACTTCATTATTTTTAATAATAAAAATGACAGCACCAGGTTGCCTAATCAGTCAAAAATTTGTTACTGTAACTCTGAAATAATATATTTCCTTTTTTTTTTTTGGAAATAGTATATTTTCATGTGTAAGAATGTGACTTTTTGTTGACTCCTAATACCCCATAATGGATCCTGTATATGGCACAATCTGTAGGCCTCCCCTCAGACATTTTTAATATCAAATGATGTTTAAGCTACATCCATTGATACTTCTATTATATACATCTTACTGGCTAAGCATCCATTTTATACCAGTAAGTAATGCTTTCCTAAAGTTAAATATAGGAAATGTGAACTTGGGACTGTTTTTAGAAAATAACCTCTATATGGTAACAAATTTAATTTTACTTACTAAGGGTGATACTTTTAGCAGCACTTCAACATTTGGCACCTGCACATCATTTAAGTTTGTATTCTTCACAGAAACTAATCAGAACCTGTTAGCATGATGGGCAATATGAAGATACCTGAAAACAAACAAATAAATAAACATATAGGGATCCCTGGGTGGCACAGCGGTTTGGCGCCTGCCTTTGGTCCAGGGCGCAATCCTGGAGACCCGGGATCGAATCCCACGTCAGGCTCCCGGTACATGGAGCCTGCTTCTCCCTATGCCTATGTCTCTGCCTCTCTCTCTCTCTCTCTCAGTGTGTGTGTGACTATCATAAATAAATAAAAATTTAAAAAAATAAAAAATAAACATATACAATTGCCCCCAGCACACAGTTAATTAGTGGCAGCTAGGGGCTCCCCTGGTACTAAGATATTAATAAGTATACCTTAAATAGTTTAATGATAGCATGGGAATGACATTTCAAGAATCTGTGTGTGTTTACATTTTTGAAAAGGGTGAAAATTCAATGTCACATGAGAAAGTAGAATGGAACAGTTGAAAAGCTTTTAACTAAAAGTTGGAGAACTTGGTTCTAGGTTACATATCCTAGCCTGAGAATGCCCATCTGTTGTAATTAGATGCTTCTGAAAGCTTTTTATATCCCCCAAATTCTGTATTTTGAACATTGAGAGAAAGATATCTGAATGATGTGGAATCTGGATAGGAGCTCTATCTCCTCATGGAATGACAGCAACTCTATACTGAAAAGTTTGGCCCTGTCTAGAAATATTACACTTGAAACAAATTGCAGTTTTGTTATCCCAACCATTTGGTAAGGTAAAAATCTGCTGCATTCAAGACATGGATATCAAAGAAACTGGCAGGTGAAGTTGTCAGAATTCTCCCCTGCATGTGATAATTCAAATGGCAAGTGGGACAAAAAAAAAAAAAAAAACACAACAAACAAACAAAACCTGTAAATAGTCCATAAGCCAACAGAAGCCCGTGCTCATCCAAGATTATATACTTTAAAAGCTTACCTATTTTCAATAATTCCAAGGGAAGGATGGTGAGTATATTATGTTGAAAGGGATATCTTTAGAGCTGAAAACTATGTATCTCTTAAAAAGGTTTAATAATCATTTATGATTCATATGTATATATGTATTTATGTATATACATATCTATGTGTATGTTTACAGACGTGGACATATAAAACATTAGCAGCAAAGATTTATTTTATCAAATCACTGTCAAGCTTTATTACATAGCAGTGTGTTATTACTCTATTAACTTTAATGTGAAAGCTAGAAGCCCTTCTCCCATTAGTAATATTCCTCTCACTTTTCCAGTGTCTTCTTTTCTTGTCTTATACATTGACAATATTAAAAAGTAATTTGCATAATTTTAAAAAATATGCATGTTGGTCAGGCACCAAAACCAAAAGATAAGAATAAATGAAAAAGATGCATGAATTAATATAAAAACAAATGATTGTCATTTTTTAAAGATTTTTTTTTTCTTTTAAAAAGGTGAACTTGTCCTTCAAGGCCTGCTCCAAATGTCATTTTTTTCTTTGACGGCTTCTTTAGTTTCCTCCTAATTAACGTCTCCCTCCTGTGAGATTTTATAGCTTTTATGCTTCCTGTATAATAGCACTTGTCACATAGGGTAGTTATTACTTTATACTCACCCCACAAATTAAAATGCAAGCTTCTTCAAATGGGTTGGTTCATTCAACTTGTATCTGATTCAAAGTATAGAACAGTGCTTAATCCAAAGCATCAAATTGGTGAATCATGTTGAATAATATTTTCCTTATAGGAAGACTTTAAATGAAAATTAAATATTCAAGATATATAATTTATACATATATACATACATACACCTCAGGATTACCACTGATAGCTTTTAAATAAGTAATACTTTAATTTTTAAATTTTAAAAAATATATCACATTACAATACCAACGTAACATTAGAAGTTGATTGAAAAAAATTAATTGTTCCTGCTCTTCAGTCTTTTAAAAGATAGCTAAGACTTTAAAAAAAAAGAAAGAAAGAAACTATAAGTAATATAAAAGGTACAAATTAATAAACATTTTTAGAAATAGGATTAGAAGAGAGGATCCTTGTTTAACAGAATTTATTCAAAGAGGGATTTGAAAATTGAAGAAGATACTGCAAAGGCACCAAAATTATACAGAAGATAATTTTGTGAGCTATTCTGACAGCAGCCAGGAATGCTTAACTGTAGCAAAATCTAATATGAGGAGTGTTAAGAGTTAGTCAGATTTAAGAAAATGTCGTCAATCATGAGTAATATTTAAAAATACACTCTTCTTGGGGCGCCTGGGTGGCTCAGTCAGTTAAACATCTAGATGCCTTCAGCTCAGGTTATGATCTCTGGGTCCTGAGATGGAGCCAGGATTGGGCTTCCTGGTCACAGGAGAGTCAGCTTCTCCAGCTCCCTCTATCCTTCCCCCCTCCATGCACTCTCTCACTTTCTTTCATAAATAAGTAAAATCTTGAAAAAGTAAAATCAAAATACTCTCTTCTTGTTAGAAAAGATGTATTTTGTGATGCCTGTGTAAATGCATTTAAGCCTCTAAATTATCCCATGCATTGTGTTTCTTGTTTTCGCAGCTCAATAGTGTCACAATAAAACAGTTAGGGGCCACTGTATCCACTGTGTTGTACAACTCTCTCATGGAAAAATGTTTATTTCTGCTCAAGATTCTTCCATTTTTAAAAGCTTAAAAACTTTAAAAGCTTTAAAACCCAATGCCTAGGGCAGCCCGGGTGGCTCAGCCCAGGGCGTGATCCTGGAGTCCCAGGATTGAGTCCTGCATCGGGCTCCCTGCATGCAGCCTGCTTCTCCCTCTGCCTGTGTCTCTGCCTCTCTCTCTCTCTCTCTCTCTCTCTCTCTCTCTCTCTCTCTGTCTCTCGTGAATAAATAAGTAAAATCTTAAAAAAAAAAAAAAAAACACAAAGCCTGTAACATCATAGTAGGTATTAAAAGGAACCTCAACTTGTGGTTTCAGCAAACTTTTTTTGCCAAAGAAAAGAATAATTGCAGAATTAGCTTATATATTCTAGAGAGTTGTAAACCTATCAGAATTGCTCTGCTCTCCACAACTGACTGTGTGAGTCTATATAAACTAAAAAGTACAAAACAGGTTAAAAACTGTTTAGTAAATTAAGGAAGATGAGATCAAGAGTGAGTAGGCAGGGACGCCTGGGTAACTCAGCAGTTGAGCGTCTGCCTTTGGCCTGGGGCGTGATCCCAGGATCTGGGATCGAGTCCCATGTTAGGCTTCTTGCAGGGAGCCCTCTGCAAGTGTCTTCTTCTGCCTGTGTCTCTGCCTCTCTCTCTCTGTGTGTCTCTCATGAATAAATAAATAAAAAATATATATTTAAAAAAAGAGTAGGTAGGCAGAATTTACCGCCTTTTTCTTGATCTTTCTTCATCTCCTTGGTAACCAAATTCACCAGAAGATTGGATTGTGAAATCAGACTCAGACCAACTAGAGTAATAATCTGCATCAAGCATTCTTAACAAGTTCAAGGACATAAGTAAACCTGAAGTATGGTGTAAGCAGGGAGAGGTGCAGGACTCCCAACATGGTTTCCCAGGTCCCATCTTGGTGCGTCAAGATGTACTTCAACCCAGATTAATGTAGAGTCTCTAGCATCAGTAGCTCTGTCACACAAAAGGAAGCTGATGCAACTGTAAAATATCTCCAGTTTATATTCAGTTGCATAGTTTATGACTCTTTAAGAGATTCATGCCCCATAAATCCAGTTCCCAGGTTTTCTTTCTCATCTAGTTTTATTTTGTTTTTACCATAGCTATCCTAGACTATCAGGCATATCTTGCCAAAAGCATGCCACAGATAAGGGCTCTCCCACTTTCGGATGCTGACTGGTAATCTGTTTCCCAATGGCGTGTTTACAAGGGGATTTAACCAGGTGTCTTTCCTTCTTCCTTTGTTGAAATAAACTCTTTTACCTTCCTACATCTTTCCTCACCTAAGGGAAATAATCTATTGTATACTTCAATTTCCCAGTAACTAATTCCTTTCTAGTAATTGTAATTACTTCCTACTGATCTTTCAAGATTAGTTCATATAGTACCTTTTCCAGGCTTCTCTTTCTTGACCTGCACTGCTGTGCAGAATGCCTCTTTATATGCCATGAGTGCACACTGAGTTTATATGTGTTATCACACTGAATATGATTGCTGATTTGTCTGCCTCTGTGAGAGTTTTGAAAGCAGGGATCATTTTATTAGCTATAGAACCTAGCACCATTTTTTTTTTGTAAAAAATAGATACTTAATAAATGTTTTATAAATTCATGGGTGAATGGAACTCTTTTTGAGTGGTTATGAATGTTTGTGGTATATGCAATAATTTAGCAGTGATGAAATAAAATAATTTTTCAGGATTGTCCCTGACCAAAGCAGACTACCAAACAATGATTTGAAATTCCACCTCAGAGGTCCTCATGTTCATATGGAATTGATAACTTGTTAAATATCTAGCTATTCAAGGATCATCTTTACAAAGAATATTGTTTCTTCATATTATTTCTCAAACTTTGTATAGTAGAATTTAATGTATGCTGGGTTTGAGTTCTCATTATAGTCTATGCTTACTTTGCCTATATGCAATCTAAAAATGAGTTGACATCATGCTTTTAATTATAGTAAATTAAGTTGTTTCATAATTTCCACAGTATGATGCCTATAATATTAATCAGACCAAATCATCACATTACATAAAGTTAATCATTAAAATGATCATCATTACTGCATGCGATAGCATTCTATTTTTATTTCACTCAGCACTAACCATGTATCTTCCCTGAATATGGAGATAAAAATCAAAGCTAAGAAGGTTTTTCTTACTTTCCTTATATGGTATGAAGAGAGACTATTAATTTGGTTTATTGAGCCTCCAAAATGGAACCTTATAGATGTTTTCTCCTTCATTCCATTGGTGAAAATAAGGACAAGAGAGATTTGTATATTTGCTTAATGTAGCACTTGTCCCTCATGAGAATAGGCACCATCAGACAAGTAAATATGTGTGCCATGAACACAAGTGTTCATGTACCAAAACTACAGAGTTGCTGATTATTGATGGTCATTAAGAAACATTAGGTATTAAAAAGCGCTGAAATCTGTGAACTACTTAGTACAGAATGCCGATTATTTTAAACAGTATATTAAGATCCACTGCATGAGGCTAGACCACTGGTCAGTCTGGCCCATATTTTCACCATGGCAGTGTTACTGACAGCTGAGAAAGAACATCACTTACTTTTTATTTCAATCTCACAACATAGGTTGCTGTGGTCAGGTAGCAGCATGTCTTCTGCATGCCCAGTGTATTTACTTTGGGATGGATGTTTAGCAGACATTGACTCCTTATACTACTAATTATCCTTTCATTAACTTGAATGTACTCTGGGTTTTCATGTTAGTAATTCATCTTGGTAAACAAAATATTATTCAAAGTCTACTGCGTGCTAGTCACTTAATGTCCTTCCATGTGGCATATTGGCTAGAGTATATTCTGATTTGCCAGGCATCTGTCTGACCATTCAATCATTTGTTAAATATTTATAATAAATATAACTCCTCAACCCTGGGGATAGCAAATTAGGTAAGTTATTCTTTCTGTACTTAAAAGAGTTTTGTGAAAGAATTTACTAACAAATAACTTTATTTAAATTCTATTTTAATATTTTACTTTTGTATCTTAAAATTACATGTTCTATGTTTCTACTATCCACTTTATGAAGTAGTACTTCTTTGTCCTAAGCTTACACTTTCTCTGGATTCAAGGAGTTACCATTAATTCATTTATAATATTGAGTTCATAAATCCATCACTTGGTTCCTATATTTCATTATTTTACTGTACTTCTGAACTTACTTAGAATAAGAAGCATGAATCTCTTCCTACAGGGCAGCCTTTATCAAGCCAACCCCTTGACTTTTAATTTGCCTTTGACTAGATCCTTTCATATTCTAATTAACCTTGTTTTGAGATTCTATAACTAGAACCATCCAAAGTCTTATTCTTTCAAATATACAAGAGTTGCTGTCTTTGGATATTAATGAATATCACCCAGGATTTTGTTCAGGCATATCAGGATTTTAGCTAAGTTTTGTCATTCCTTAGTGTATTTTTGGTTTCTCTGAGCCTCAGTTTCTCTTCTTAGCAAGGCAATAATACTTCTTCCCACCTGGGATTAGTTGTGAGGACAGCAAGCAGCAGAGTGCCTGAGGTTGGGTGCTAAAGTTGTAAATCATGATACCTAGTATATTACTGGCTTTTTGCGTCATGATAAGAAGAAAAAGTTGGCTTAAAGCTTAAATACTTTTAAAAAAAAGCTTTAATATGTAAGTATCATAAAATATGTTTTGTGTGAAAATTAAAATGAGCCATATGTAAAGCACTTAAAAGAATACCAGCTCTCGTGGCTTCTGGGTGGCTCAGGTCATAATCTCAAAGTCTTGAGACTGAGCCCCCATATCAAGTCCCATGTTGGGCTCCATGCCTAGCGTGGAGCCTGTTTAAGATTCTCTCTCTCCCCTATCCTCTTGCCCCTCTCTCAAAGAAAGGAATGCTTGCTACCTAAGTATTTATTATTATTTTTGTCCCGTTAGGTATCTTAAATATGAAAGTAAATTCCTCTGTTGTCCACAAATAAATCAAAGGATATTTCCCTTGACACATGACTGTACTTACTTTGAATTCTCATTTTCCTAATATTTCCCTGCTGATTGAGATAAATCTTATCATCTCAAAAAAATCTTACAATCTCAGCTCTTCTTTTCCCAGTATATCAGTACTTTCCAAATAAATACATATGTTAAAGTGATATCTTCCTATCTTTCCTTTAAAAGTTTTTCCATCTCAATTTAAAAAAAAAAAAAAAAAAAAAAGGGATCCCTGGGTGGCGCAGCGGTTTGGCGCCTGCCTTTGGCCCAGGGCGCGATCCTGGAGACCCGGGATCGAATCCCACATCGGGCTCCCGGTGCATGGAGCCTGCTTCTCCCTCTGCCTGTGTCTCTGCCTCTCTCTCTCTCTCTGTGACTGTCATAAATAAATTAAAAAAATAAAAAAAAAAAAGTTTTTCCATCTCTTGCATACAATGAAAAATATCTACTTGATAACAGAATAGCAAGAAGTGGTATGATTTATGTCTGCTGCCCAGTTGTAAAGTCTTACATGTTTTAGAGAATATAGAACATGTCAAGTTTCAAAAGTTGAATTTCATAGTAATCTTTGTGGAGGCCACTGTTCACACTCCTCAAACTTCTGTGCACTATCACATAGTTGGCACAAATGCTGAATATTTAAATATAAGCTATTAATCCTAGTGCATATGGAAAATTATTATGTGAGCTGAGGATATATTATAGTTTCTTCACGTTCATAACCATATAGTTTTTAGGCCTTCAAAAGTCAAAACCATGGTAAGAATACTTCTAAAAGCAATTTTTCAGGCATTAAATCATTGATAATCATTATTTTAAAGGTTTTGATTTGCTTGCAGTGTTCAATTTGGTTTTAAATTCAATGCCTAAAAAAAAAAAAAAAAAAAAATTCAATGCCTAACTTGCCAAAAAGCATATCAGATTATCTACATAGAATAATAGATACTAAGTATTAATAGACATGAAAAGTAAAATGAGACAAAACAGACCTTAAATCAGTCTGAGACATTCTTCCAATATGTGCAGCATAGCTCAGGTTTTTATTTCTGCCCTTCACAGAAAAGAGAACTATTATAAATATGCATCATGTATTGATTTATTCAACCCATAAACATTTGTCATTGTTATTCAATCAAGTTTGGCATTATCATTAAAATTTAGTATCACTTGACATTTTTGAAACATAATAAACTGGTTTATATTGATGAGTTATAAGGTGCTATATAACGCAAATGTGACAAAAGTGATACAGAAAACATATCTTATGTATGGAGCCATATTTATTTTGTAATTAGAACTATTCAAGAAATAGTTTGCTTTCTAGAAATTACACATTTTATTTTGTAGGAAGTTAAGAGTCTAAGGTTCTTTGGCCTTTGCTCTTGGGCACCCTTTCTATTGGAATCATAATCCTAGTGGTAAGTGATATTGAATAGTCCGAAGAATGATGGGGGGCAGGGAGTGAATTCAGAGAATTGCGACTGCAAATAAATACTATTTACTTGCACTTTTTATATGTTAAGTTCCTTTAGGTGGTTTACATTTCTAAATTGCTTTAAATAACGGCACAAACCAACTAATTAGGTATTATCCCTATCTTACATATAAGGAGCCTGATGATCAGAGAGATTTACTTAGTGACTATCTCAAGTAAACAGTAGGATGAAGTTTCAAACCTTATTCAATTCCACTTATCCCTAATTTTTCTGTGTAAACAGTGAGCAATTTGAATCTGTTGTTTTGTATATTTACTACCCGTGATATACCAAATAGCTAGTATTTTTTATATCAATAATCTCTTAATTTTATAAAGAAAAGGAAAATATTGTATAATCATAATTTTTGTGGTCCAGTTTTTAAGGCTTTATGGCCAGTATTCAACACATATCTTGTTTTTTTTTTTTTAATTCTATTTATTTATTCATGGCAGACACAGAGAGAGAGAGGCATAGACACAGACAGAGGAAGAAGCAGGCTTCATGCAGGGAACCCGACGCAGGACTCGATCACGGGTCTTCAGGATCACATCCCAGGCCTGAGGCAGTGCTAAACTGCTGAGCCACCGGGGCTGCCCTCAACACATATCTTAAATAAGACAGAGACTGAATAGTTTTATGCCAAGATAGAGTAATGGCCAGTGTTCCTCAGGGTTTTTTAAGGTTGTATTTATTTATTTGAGATGGAGGGAGCTTGTGTGTGAGTTGGGAGGGGAGGGACAGAGGGAGAAGCCGACTCCCCTGCCTAGCAGGGAGCCTGACTCAGGATTCGATCCCAGGACCCTGGAATCATGACAGGAGCTGAAGGCAGAAGCTTAACTGCTGAGCCACCCAGATGCCCCATGTTTTGTTTTGTTTTTATATTGTCCCTCCAGGGAGTTTAGAAAAAAAATTTTTTTTAGTTAACTCCCCCCACACAAACACACATGCAAATACACTGTAATTTTAATACTACAGATACCCTGTATATTTGTTTATATACTATTTCTTATGGGTGGGGGGGTGCCACAAATTATTGTGACATCTAAGATTCCTTCCTCAAGAATCAGGTTTTGCTCCCTTATGGATGATTACTGTCATTGAGAATGCATGGTATAGACCAACTAAGTTCAGAGCTAGTCAGCTATAATCTGATAAGACAGTGGTTCACAAATTGTCATTTCTAGACCAACCACATAGCATCATTTAGGAATTTGTTAAAAATGCAGACCCTCAGGCCTCATCCAAGTCCTATAAATTAGAAATTCTGGGGGTGGGTCCATGCAATCTGTTTTAACAAGCTCTCTAGGTGATTCTGATACATGCCAAAGTTTGGAACCACTAATTATGGACAGAGTGCTGAGATATGGGTCTATGGCTTGATCAGAACATTAAGCAAGTCATTTTCTATCTAAGTTTTTCCATTTTGATGTTGCCCAGACAACTCCTGGTTTGGAGCCTTATACACACACCTTCTCAACCTCACTTGTCCTACTGAGAACCCACCTCTGTTCCATGAGGGAGGGAAAAAATGAGACTTAATACCCCCTCAACCTGTTCCGTAGTACATTTTTTAAAAAAAGACGACTCCGCATACTAGTTAGGATTACATTGACAATGGCCCCTAAAAACAGTAAATGTAAAAATGAATAGATATATAAAGAATTAATATTCTGTCTTGATAGGCGTCACATTATGGGCATGAAAATGAAAATAGCAGAATAAATGAGGTAATAGACCTGGACAATGGAATTTGTCAAGAAGAGCATCCTTGTTTCTCTTTCTTAAATTTTTCATTTGCAGTTTTATGAAGGGAAGATTAAATGTTATTTATTTCTTGATTCCACAGTTTCTCGATCTTTTCTCCTACCCACCATTTTAATCATGTACTTGCAGAGATTGGCTCACCCACTTGATTGATATATTTCCAGTTTAGATATATGCAACCCAGTAGTATTCAGAAGTATTTATTTTCACACGTGGCATGATTTGAAAAAGAATTTAACCTATAGAAATGAAAGCTTATAGAAAACAAGGCCACTATAGCCAAACCCTTATACGCCACCAGCTGTGGGGCATGCAGTCCCCAGAACTTGAGAACTTGAGAAATATCTTGTGATGCCATGCTCTATAAACTTCCCCATGACACCTCCAATCAATTTAAGACTCCCCTGAGTCAGTGATTTGCAGAATGTAAATAGCTGATAACTTGAACCTCAGCTTTGGTGAAAGAATAGGCTTCATGTTGATTTAACATGTTTTAAGCAGCAGCATGTCTAACTGAATTAAAAACCAAATATTAAATGGAGAAGAAACATTTTCAAATTTTTCTCTGTTCTTTTGTTCTTTAGGTGGAGCTTGCTAAGGAAAAAAAGTGTGAATTCTTGCCTTTCCTGTCCCCACGGAAGGTTGAATTAAAAGGAGGGAGAATTGTTGCTGTGCAGTTTGTTCGGACAGAACAAGATGAAGCTGGAAACTGGCATGAACATGAAGATGAGACAGTCCGTCTGAAAGCCGATGTGGTCATCAGTGCCTTTGGTTCAGTTCTGAGTGATCCTACAGGTAGGGTGTTGAAAGCTGAAAGGTGTTAGGCAATTGTCTGCTATTTTAGTGCCATAATAGTTTCCAGCTTTCAGGGCATTGTTTTTCACTTTAACATTCATTTTCTTCTTCTAGTTTGAAATCCAAGCAATCTTGATTTAAAAGGCTTAGGAATGGCATTTAGTGCTTATACAGAATTATTTTTAAAGTGGTGGGAATTGAAAATAACATTAATTTTCTTTTAAGCTGATAATCAAAATACATATTCTATTTTGTAATAACAATTGCCTGTTTCCTCTCTAAGAATGGCTTTTTCTTCAATTAGACCTTGAGTAAGAAAATGTGACAGAGAAGTTATAACAGCCAATCTTCAGTGATTCAGACAAATTAAGACCTAATGAATAGGCAAAAATAGAATTCAGGTGTACTACTATCCTCATGTTAAACTATCACTAGAAACATCAAAATTATCAAATTAGAAAGTTTGAACTCCTCTCATTTCAAATGAATGGCGTAAATGGACATGCTAAGGAAGAACAAAATGCTTCTTAAAAAAGGATAATAGGAAAGGGAAGTGTTTTACATAATATTCCAACTGAATAATAAGTTAATCAATCAAGGCTATTTTGTGTTACATTTTCGCCACACTGTTTTTGTGGGTCATTGATGATGAAAGCTTAGGTACCTATGTGCCTTCATTTTGCAAATTCTTTACCTTTTAATACATATTGTTGAAATGATGATTAACTCTCTTATATACTGAAAGGAAAATAAAAGACATTTCTCCAAGTCAGAGATTCATTATGAATAACAGTAACAGCAAAAAATCTAAACCTGACAATTCCTATACTTCCTACTATATCCATGTTAAAATTACATTTTGTGTCTGAAATAAGAAGAGATATATGTATGCAAATGTGCATTTTTATGCAACAGATAAGTAAAAAATTCAACCAGTCATCAGGATATTTTATCTGCAGGACATCAAACATCTTGGTATTTGGAAACATCCAGATGTTTAATGTCATCAAGATAAATGTTTTCAAATAGCTGGATGATGGCCTGAATTTGTCACTTTTCATCTAGATGTTTATGTGATATGTAGACACAGTCACAGTGTGGTTTGTTTATTCATTAACTGAGTTCAGGAAGAAAAAAAAGAACAACGCGTAAATTGCATCCTATCATCTAAAAAATACCATTCTTACTGCTCGGCACATCACCAGAAACTGAGTAAAAAGTTGAATCATATTTAACTAGCAAATCTGTTGATGATTCACTTATCAAAAACTAATTTAGTATACCCATCTAAATTTATGTTTCACAACTGACATCTCTAATATTAAGAAAAATGTATTTTTTCCTAAACAAACCTAAGTAGATATGACTCAGATCATAGAAAAAAAGCCTTTGCAAAACTTATGCTCATGTGTGTGAAGAGTGATTTAACTTAGTATTTAAAATATGAAGTACAAGAAAATTTGATCTAGTCATGTTTATTTTTCAAACTTATCCCAGAATGTGTTTATGTACTTACGTATTTTACTTTTGCGTGTTTCTTCCAATGTTTCACATCTACTACTCATAGACATTTAGAGAAATCAAAGAAAAATGATGGTTCACTTTACCTTTTTTCCCTCCTCTTCCTGACTTGAAATAACATAGTGCTTGAAAAAAATCATACTTAAATAGAATTACTTGCTTTTCCAGGGCCTTTCAATACTTACATTAATAAGCTACTTTCCAAGTGAGAGGGGACCTGGGAGAGATGGAAGGTTAAATAGTATCCATGCCTCTCCTCCCATCTAAATGTTTCAGGACCATTTTTTGAATGGAAAACTCTAAAGAAAGGGGGACAGGGAATCTAATTGTTGTAATTTTACTGAAAAGATCTTTACCCAAATGGCATTTAAAATTTTTTATTGTTTTTTAAAGATTTTATTCATTTATTCATGAGAGTCAGAGAGAGAGAGAGAGAGAGAGAGAGAGAGAGAGAGAGGCAGAGAGAAAAGCAGGCTCCATGCAGGAAGCCCGATGTGAGACTCGATCCTGGGACTTCGGGATCACGCTCCGAGCCAAAGGCAGATGCTTAACCACTGAGCCACCTGAGCATCCCAAAATTTTTACAAAATAATTTCAAAGTCAGCAAGTTTTCCTATATACACAGGTATTAGCTATAGTACAAATCAGTTTCCAGAAAGCAAGTTCTTCATTTAGGTAAGAAAAGAAACTATTCATGTCTCCTTCAACCTTAAATCTCGTTCCATCTTGATACCTATGTGATGCAATTTATGTGTGACACTTTTGTGATCATCACATGTACGATACTATGTGATTTAATACATTTATTGATAACACCTTTCTTAAACCGTCAGCCTGCCTTTCCACCCCTCCCCTTCCCTCCTTCCCAGCATCACTTTGCACAGGCTGCGATGAACTGCATGACAAACCCCATGACATTTTTTTAGTCCTCATCCTATTTTCTGCATTTGACAATGTTAAATATTTTTCTCTGAAATGCTCTAAGTCACTTAACCTTTCTGAGCCTCAACTTCTTCTTCTATAAAGACACAAACATAATAAAACCTTCTTCCCGTACCTTTCAGGACTGTGGTCAGAATTAAAATGAAGTAACATGAAAGTGCTTTGGAAATGTAACACGTTATTATTGTTTATGACCCTCCATTTTCTTGGTTTTTTTCTTTTAAATATTCCTCTTCTAAGCCTATCACTGAGTACTTTTCTTCCTCTAGCTTATGACTTTTTAGTACTTTCCCAAGTTCAGACTTTACCCATTTTCTCTTAATATATTTATTCCTTCAGCGATCTGATCACCTCATTAATTCATTTATTATTCATCCACACATTCACTCCTGTAAGAAAGACTTAATAACTTCTATGTGCCAGGTCAAGGCTAGACTTAGAGTAGACACTATTTCACTTCTGTGTAACTGGTTCCAAATTCTCTTTCTAGTCTGTGTCTCAGAAGACGTTTCATCCTTTATTACATGCTATGCATGTAACGAGCATTTACTGAGTACCTAATGAATGCCAGGTACCAAGTTGTGTTCCAGAGAGTACTAAGACGAATGAGGCATTCCTTCTACTTGAAAACCTCACAGTCTCAGGCAGGAGGCAGAGTTTTAAACAAATAATTGCTTTACGAAGCAAAGAATAATACATTTAGAGACACTGCACAGCATAATGAAGGATCACCTCATGAAGTTTCCCTAAGGCAGATCGCACCTCAACTTTGTTGTTATTTAAGTGGTACTGTAGTTCTCCCATCACTAAAGTTCAAAATGTTATCCCAGATTCAAATATCTAATTCCAGTTTTTCTTGTCATTAAATTCACCAATGTTACCCTATACTGTAGAATGAAGCACTTGAGAACTTCATCAAATGGCTTTATATATACACTATGTATTCAGCTTTATTTCCCACTCTTCCCTATGGGATTATTCTTCCCAGTATCTTAGCACAGGTGGGTTCCATACTGGTAATTCAGAAAGTAAGTCCTTGGTAAAGGCATTTTATACATACATATGCTGAAGTATTCAAGGAATGAAATAAACATGATAAATTATAAAGTATGGTGATAACATATTCTCAGCATTATCTTATTACAATATTTTAAATGAAAATACCTATAGCATCTCAGTTATACCAAATAACATGTATCTGTAAAAGTAACCTAAACTGGGAAATTTCAAGGAAATTAAATTTGTAATCTCAAGGATTTTTTTTCCCTTCTGTATACTGTGTTACTTTTGCAAGTCCTTTGTGTGTTTCACAAAGAATATAAAATAACTTTACTTAGTATTAAGCACTCACTATATCTGTAATAAATATTTCCTATTGTAAAAACAGTGAATGCCTTAAAGCTTATAGAAAAGATAAGTATTATCAAATTTACAAAACAAATATGGATAATATCCTCAGATTATAGTTGCTAATTATTTCATTTCTACCAAGGCTAATAACATTTATGAGTAATCATCATTTTTTTATCTAATTCTATTTTATTTCTATTTGTTTTTTTGGATTGTAGCAGTGAGTAGGAAATAGGAACAAAAGACTCTCTATTCCACATCCCTCTGCATGGAATATATATGTGCTTATTAGGAGCACAATTTAATTGAATCCTTCATTAACTACTGTCCCAAATTCTAAAGGCACTGTGGTGTTTGGTTCCTAATTTGATTGAGATAATAAAGTCTCAGCCTTATTTGATATCTTTCCTGTGAAAAAGGTAAGAGTGGTTCCACCTTTTAAAAATTCTCATCCATTCTAAGTATGTAAGATTTCAAATCACATTAAATTGGGATTTTATTGTTCAAGACTGATTTTAAAGGCTCTCAGTAAATTAAGCACAAGCTACCTGTACTGGAATTTCTAGCCCTCAAACATCACCCTTCAGTGGAAACTTTTAAACTTTTTTTTTTCTTAACAATATGTATTTTGTGATACATGAAGTCTCCTCTTCTGCTAAACACCAATGTAAATGTTTATTGAATTGAATTTTCTTTTTTTGTTTGTTTGTTTGTCTGGACAACTTCAGGTTTAAAAGACTCCTTTCTTATTTTATCTTCCCTTCTCTTTCTGCTTGGGACCAAATTGCCAGTTGTGAAAGTGTGCATATCTTTTCTCTTAGTTTGGAATTGATGAGGATAATTGTTACCATTTTCACCAACCTCACAGCTTCATTTTTCCTATGGAGTTAGTAACATTGGCCTTGTCCTCCCATTCCCAGAAGATCTAGATGACATAACTTTATGTGACATAACTTTTATGTGTATGCTTCCAGACAACTGAAGGAAGGCATTCTGGCCCATGCCGTGACCTCTGTGCCTCTTCCATATGCTGCACCACAGCCATCCTCTCATTTGTTTCGAAATGTTGACTTTAAGAAGAGCTGTGTGCTTTGATCTTCCAGAACTTACTGCAATTTGTCTTCCAATTAGATTGTAAACCCCCAAAGCACAAAGATTTTACCTTTATAGTAGTAAGTTGTAGTCCCAATAGCAGCCAGCATATTAATGTGCCTATAGTACATGGATAATATATAGTAGTGTTTTGACTTGACTTGATTCATATTAACGTATTAGTTTTACTACACTATTTGTTATTTTTTCTTACTATGGGACCAGTTTGGTTTTTTAATTTTATTTTTTGGAAAATATGAAAGTTAGAAACACAATCCTATTTTTCAGTTGCTATTGATTTTTTTCTGCTTTGGCATAAGTTTTTGCATTCTTTATAATCCAATAAATATTACACTAATTAGAGGCCGTCTGGTGTAGCAGCTTAGAGCAGTGGTTCTGAGCCAGGCTGCCCAGCTGGAAACCTGACTTCCTTAGTCTCTCTGTACTTCATGGTCCTAATCTTTTAAGGGAAGTGTGATTATAGTATCTACCTTCTGGAGTTATTTTAAGAATAAATTAAAAATATGTGTAATGCACTTAAATATATGTCTGGCACATAGTAAGTATCTCCCAAGCTTTAGATGTTACTCTCCTTATGTTGCAAAACATATTTTAATAATTAAATTGATTTATATTACATCCTTGTGATAGTATGAATGTTGACTAGGAATAAAAGCATTTGACAATCAGGACTTCATCTCGGAACTTACAGGTTCTATAAACATGTCTTTGTAAATAAGTAAAGCACATGTTTTTACATTATGATTTTTTTAAATATGAAAAAGTTTAGTATGTTTGATTAGTGTTTTACAGAAAAAGATTGCACAACTTGTAACTATCATATATTTAAAAAATGTTTTGTTATCAATTCTAATGTTTTTCATACCATCAAAGGGAATGAAGTTTTTCTTTCAATCAATTTTTAGTAATTAGAAATCTCCATTTTGAGTTTCTACAAATCAGGTGTTTTTTAAAGATTGATTTATTCATTTTAGAGAGAAAGAGAGCACAAGTGGGAGGGGCAGGGAGAGGGAGAAAGGATCTCAAGTAGACGAACCAATGATCATGACCTGAGGCAAACCAAGAGTCGGACACTTAACTGACTGTACCACTGAGGTGCCCCCATAACTTTTTTCCTCTTAAAAATAGTGAAATTGGGCCAGTGTTTTGTTTATTTAATTTTTGTTTGATTGATCATTGTTACTTTTAAGAAAGAGAGAGAAAAGCACCTTGGGAATACAAAGTTTGAGTTTTTAAGTGATTGAAAATTATGATATAATTAGGATTGTATCATAAACCTATGTTTATGGAAGGAAGAGATAGGATGAATGGTGGCAATAAATCCGACCCAGCATAGTGCTACATGGCACTGCTCTGGAGAGCAAATGACAAAGTGGCTGAACTCTCTGGGTGTAGCAAGGAATGTGTAGTCCTTCTTCTAGGAAAGGAGTTTATATTCTTTACCCAGTTGCCTACATTTTCTTTCTGTTCATCTCGCTAGAAGTAGACAAAGCCTAGTTCTTTCTGAATCTTTAGTGAAACCCTAAGAAACCAACTCCTTTGATGTCATTAATTGCAGTTAGTTTCATAAGGAGAATGTTTTTTGGGGAAAAGGATTTTAAAATCACTACCAGTTGCTTTTATTGGACAGCTCTCGAAAAAGTTTTTTAAAACCTCATGGAGTAAATCAAAGGTTCTTCCAATACTATTCTTGAGTGTAGCTTTGATTCACTTGCCCCCATACTGGGAAAAAGTGCAGGCCATGGGTTAATGTGCCTTATTCTGGCCTAAGTCAGAGCTAGAAATTGTCAGTTAGATAAGAAATGGTGTGCGTGAGCCCCTGACAATGCTGACATTCAGGAATTTTTCAAATGTGTCCATTTTTCCTCAATTACTTAGGTGTTAAAGAAAACCTAGGAAAGAGTCTTCTAAGTGAGCTCTAGATAAGCCTGGTAATAATAGTTCTCTGTACTTTAAAAGGCATAGCACCATTATGTTTTATTTGTTTTATTCCTTATTATGGTAATTCTCTGAGGGAGTTGAAAACACTATGACATTTTAATAACTACCCCCCCCTCCCTTAAACTAGTGTCTTTTACTTTTTGAGCAATTAACTATCTCCTCCAGAAGCTACTCGTTGCAATTAGAAGTTGAGCAAATTTTCTTTGAACAATTGTCTGTTCTTTATGGCCTTTAGCTTGCATAATTCCTTCTCTCCCTTTCCAAAAATAAAGAGGAGGGGAAGGAATGGGTACTGGGTTGAAACTATGCCATAGTCAAATTTTCACTATTGTATGCACTTTTTTAATAAAACAGAAATACTTGTAACAAAGTTTCAAGGAATAGGTTATGGAATACCGGACTTTACTGGAGACAGGAGAGCTTTTCGGTTGATGGCACAAATGTTAGAGGAAGGTGCTTACTAGTGATTAATATAACTGAGAATGGATGAGATAGAATTGCAAACTAATCAGTCCAGTGTAACTTACTGTACGTGTTATACAGCACAGTAAGTTGCATGGGACTTTTCTTTCTATTTCTTAACATGCCCTATTTCTAAACAGAAGGGACTTCAGAAATCATATATTCTAGTCCCCTCATTTCACAGACTTGTTTTAACTAATAATCCAGATATCCTGCTATTCCAGGCACTGCGCTTAGGTTCTAGGGATAAAGTGGTTAAAAGGCCAAGGCAAACCTTGTCTCCAGGTATGTAGTTTAATGGGAGATGCACAATGATGATAAATTGTGCTGGAGGGAAGCACAGAACACAGTCTGAGTGTTCAGGGAAGCTTCCTGGAGGAAGTGGGTTGTAAATTGAACTTTGAGGGATATGTGGGAGTTTCCAGGTGGAATGGGGGTGGAAGGGAGAGAGCCCCAGGGAGATTATGCAACTTGCTCAACACCACAGTTAGATTAAGCAGTCATTTTACAGTCATCATAAAAAGCTATATATATATATTTATATATATAAAAATCATGTCTTTCGAAAGTTGTCATCAGCCTACTTATTTCATGCATGTTCTCATCTTTATAAATGAAGGTCTGAATTTTCCATTTTTATTTCTAAATTGAACTTTTTATTTTATGATTTTTACCCTTTATTCTCTCATTATTCATCATGCAGCAAATATTTCTTACTGTCTAATTATGTTATATGCACTGTCCAGGTGCTAGGAATACAAATATGAGTGAAAAAGAGTCTTTGCACTTCAGGGATTCATAGGCTAATGGGAGAAACAGACATGTACATATGTATACTGCAACATGATGTGCTAATTTTGCGATCACATTTGGACTCAGTTTTAGAGCTTCAGTAGGAGTATATCTGTTAGAGGAAATATCATACACAAACATATAAGCTGGATCAGGATAAGATGGCAGGAAATTTGGCTACAAGCTTATGTGGAGTCAAGAGATTTGTATGCTAAGTTAGGGATTTTGAATTTTTTTTTTTTAAGATTTTATTTATTTGTGAGAGACACACAGAGAGGGGCGGCGACATAGGCAAAGGGAATAGCAGGCTCCTCACAGGGAGCCGGATGTGGGACTCGATCCCAGAACTCCAGGATCACACCTTGAGCCAAAGGCAGATGCTCAACCGCTGAGCCACCCAGGCATCCTGGGATTTTGAATTTTATTTTGTAGATACCTACATGAAAAATGGAAGGTTTATATATGGGAGAGATCTTTGTTGTTAATGAGATAATACTGATAGGTGCTTGGATTTTGTGCCATTTGTATATTCTTCGAATAGTGGGGAATTAGAAACCATGAAATCATCTTTGAGGTGGTGCATATCAGAAGGCAAATGTGTTTTCTAGTGTTGAGCACCTGAATTAGGCAGTTATTCACTCAGTCATGGGTATGATCCCACAATATAGATTCCCTAATGGGAAGGTGCCCCACCAGGATTGTTAGTAGTAAGGAAGGAGAGAACCTCTACCCACATGGGTAGCTCCCAAGCTGTAGATATGACAGAGTGAGTTATGCATGCCTAATTTCTCCTTCCAGATTCACAAATTAAGATTACTAATTTCTGCTTTTTGAGGACAGGTAAGATATAGAGAGACACCCTGAGTGTTATAACAACAGTGGTCTCCCCACATGGTAAGATGCATCAGGAATATGAAATAAGCATGTTGTTCCACAGAGGCTGTGATGTTAAAAAAAAAAAAAAAAAAAAAGATGACCTGGAATCAAGGTAGAGTAGTGTCGACGAAACCAGTTAAAAGACTGTTTTTGTTAGTTAGAGTGGCTACTGATTAAGGCCCAGGTTAAATTAAAGGAGGTAGAACCACAGAACATTCAGAGCAAGACATATTTCTTAAGTAGAATAGTCATGCTTTGGTCATCCCTTTGATTACAGAGCTTGAATGTGGAGTATCTATGTGGCAGTTTGATCAGATGTTTGTAATGCTGATTGCATTCGGGAACACAGCAGATGGAACAAATTTGAGGGAAATGGTGACTTGTTCCATTTGGATTTGCTCATCCATTCAACTGGAAATGGGACTAGAACTCAGAAAATAGGGAATGATTGAAAACAGACATTGGGGATTATTATGTATCATTTGTCTTGTTTTTTCACTCTCATAACCCAGAACTTAGAACAGTGCTACTCATTGATTGAATTAAAGATTGAAAGCTGTCCTAGCCTGTAGTTTGGATAACCCCTTAAATGTATGATAAAAGAGGATGTGTGGCATTTCTTCTGGAATTCCAGAAACATCTCATCTACCACATTATGAGCGGAATAAGTCAATTTATGATACCACGGGGTGTCAAGATACTTTATTCCATGATTCTGTATCTTTGCTCTTGTACTAACCTGTGTACAATGAGGAGCTAACAATGGTAGCTCCATGCTACCATTTCATTTTGTAATACCTGAGCAACAAAACATTAATATATACTTTGTAATATATCTCATCCCAGGATGAGAATGAACTCCTTTTATTCTTCTTTTACACTGTCTTGCTTTCAAAAATATTTTGGGAAAGAAGCATTCTCAGGAACCCAGTAGAAAACCGTACATGTTTTCTTAAACAGTGCCTTAATTGTCAGATATTTTTCTGGCTGAAAGTAAGGATGAAGTGGTGGATTTTAATGCAAGTCCTGGCATTTCTGCAGAATAACCCACCAAAATAATAGAATCTTTGCACAGTTTTTCTTTGGAATTATTTTGAAAGGGTGGAGGTGATGAGGAAGGAGGTCATACTGATAACAGTGTTAAAAGTGATTTAGAATCAACATCACATCACTTACAACTGCCTTCGACATCCATTTGAAGTACAACATGATATTTCTGTAATTATTTTACTTCCCTCTAATAACTGCATAGGAATAGGTTTGTCTCCCCAGTGAATTGCTCTGTTCAGAGCCTCCCCTTATCTTTATTTTCCAGGTTTCACTAGTGGTTGATATCATATGCATTCTTATAGGGAGACAGTGGATAAATCAGTAGTTTTCCATCAAATCAAAGATTACATTCAAGAGGTAGAGCAGTGGCATGAAACAACTTTTGCTGGGGAAAGAAGGTAGAAAATGGAAAAATAACATAATTGTTTCAGAGAACAGAAATCATAAAACATAGCCAGTGTTATTTAACATATAGTGAATGTAATAGATGTCGGGGGCTTTATTGACCATGGCCTATTATATTTGTCTTTTAAATACTAGTTGGCTATGGTATATTAAAGTTTATTCTGAAACCTAATATATGTATGAAATATTAAACTACCCAAAAGTGCTGTGCAAAGTAAAATGAAGATGTGAAATTTAGTTAAATTATAAAGTAATGATGTATATTTTATACTAATGCTCTTAGTAATACGTATTTTGTATTGCAGATTATTTTGTTAGTTACTTTGCATTTATTTTTGGCTCAAAGCACAAAATAAAAATAACTGTGTACTTAATTTAAGATAGTCTTTGGTTAAGCAAGTCACTGACCTGTAAAAGTGTAAGTTTTAATTGTATAAGTTGGAAAATTACATTGAATCATATTTAATATCTGTATCCCAAATATGGAAAGCTACTCAATTCAAATGGAATATGTACATATAATGGACTTAGTATCCCAAATTTGCTGGCATTGCTAAAGGAGAAAGCCAGTTTTAATATTAACATCCATTCAGAAGTCCCACCCAATGTTGATACAGACTAATGCCAATCTCTTCTTCATGCTAACCATATTTATATTTAGTAATTACAAATCTCTTTTAAGTGTTTTCAGAGGACCTTTACTTACTAGCCATTTATTTTTATAGATGAGTGCATGAAAGAATGTCAAGATTATTATGTACTATATGCTTAAAAAATATCCAGTGATTTTCCATGTCCTCTGCCAAATGTATTGATAAATCACTTGGTTTAATATGGCCTAATATTTTCCCCTATATTTGCACACTGCTGCCAAATGAACTTCTACATCACTAGTATTATGGCATTATCCTCATACTCAATTTTAGAATCTAAAATTACTCCCACCCCTCCGATGGTGGGATTGAAACCAAATACCTCAATTTAATTTTGACACCCTTTTAATCTTCCCTCCTACATGCCTGTGGGACCTTATTTCCCATTCTTTCATTCTGTATTTGCTAAGTATATCGGGTTCTCTGTTAGGCTGTCCTGGGTACACAAAAATTGCACCTGACATTGTCTCTGTCTACAAGAGTTTTCAGTCTAATAGAGGGCGAGAAATAAAAATGCACCGAAATAAAAATGCCATTAGATAGAAAGTGACATGAGGAGAAACAGAAAAACTATGAGTGTGGCACTTAGGGTGGAGAGATGACCTCTAGCTGGAAGAATCAAAGAAGGTTTTACGGAACCAATGGCATCTGTAGGGGAGGTGAGGATAGGATGGGACTTAAGAGAGCAAAAACAGGGAAAGCACATTTCATCACAGTGAATAGATAGAGATGTACATGGAGTAGTTACTAGATCATAATGTATACAATGAGAAACTATGAAGGTAGAAAAACATAACATTGCTAATTCATAAAGTGTTTTTAATGTATAGGCTAAAGTATCTAAATTTTATTCAAAAGTTGGTGGATACTAGAAATCTAAAGGGGCATGCTGATTAAATATGTTTCCTCCTACACAGTGGGAAGATATAAATATGTGTGTCCATTTTGGCTCTGGGTCTTCTCCTCCTTCTCCCTGTATATCTTATATACTTTAAATTATATTGACAGTAGGACTATAGGGTAGTTTGTTCATATTTCTAAAGTTCCCAGCCACAGTCCCAAGTATTCACTGAAAAATGGATGAATGAATGAATGAATGAATGAATGAAGAGGTGGGTGAATATTGGGATGACCATATTGCGATGACTAGAATAGAATGAAATGATTGCTTTATTCAGAATGTCCCTACAAAAAAACCCACAGTAAAGACAAAAGCATATGAAAGTGGCATTTATGTAAACTGTCATTTGAAGGCCAGAAAATCTTACTTCTCTTGAGGGAATGGTCAGATGCTGGATACTTTCACTTGCATTAAGAAGATAGCCTCTTAAGTGGTCATCTTGCTTTTCCTCTTGTTTCCATATAATCCTACCAGAATCAGCCCTTATAAAATAGAAATGATATCATGTGATTCTCCTACTCCAAACCCTCCAGTGGTTTCCTACTTTATTTAGAATAAAGTTCTCAGAGCTTATAAAACCATCTCTGATGAAGCCCCTACTTTTCCCTCAGGTCCCCTCACCTCTTACCTAGCTTCTTTCACCCACATAAAGCTTCCCTTCCTTCTACTCCTCAAATGCATCAACTTCACCTCACCCTAATGCCTCTGCAATGTTTCCATCTGCCTACAAAGATCTATCTCAAGGTCTTCACACGCTGGCTTTTTCTTATCCTTCATGTTTTAGCTCAGATGGCATCTCATTAAAAAAACCCTCCTTGATCCTCCATCTCCCTAGATCTAAAGCACCTCTCTTCCTTCTTACTTCCCTCAGCATATAACACCCCCTTCCATGTTAAGAAGGCTATAGTGCCTATAGCAGGGTTTAAAGATGGTAAACAATAAATAAATGCTAATTGAATGAATGAATGCAAGCTAATACCTTATTTTTTTTTCCTATGCAATCTTTATTAAACTCCTGAAAGTGTCCTGTATGCACTGCTTGCTGTCTTTGCAGGTCCTCTGTCCTTAACCTCTTTTAGTTGCCTTTTGCTCTCATCATTTATCTACAAATCTCATCTTTTTACTGCTCATTGACCTTCAAGTCACCAAATCTAGTTACCTATCTTCCATTTCTCTTGTATTTTACGTTTCTTGAAATTATCTCTTCTTGGCTTGTGTGGCTCAGAAATGCCTTGAGTCTCATGAAATGTTGATGATTTCCCTTCTGGCTTTAGTTTAGGTTGTGCTTGCTGCCACTTTAAAAAATAACTGGTTGACTCTTACCTGGATTTATGTTTTTGATTAACTTTATCCATTCTTATGCCTACATCTAATCCCAAGGTACAGAGCTCTCTCCTGAGTTCTAGGTATATATCTCCAAATGCCCCCTGAAGACTGCCAGGCTTTTCTTGTTGGTACATCTGTAGATAATTTGTAGTTAGGTTCAGATCTTAAGAGTGTGACTTGAGTAACTTACCTCACTCTCAGTTTCCTTAACTATAAAATTGTAACAACAAATATTCTATGAGGATTCACAGACACAATATATATGTTGCCTAGGTCAGAACCAGCTACGCATTCATGGAGGCATTCTCAGTAAATGTTTGTCATTATTATCATTCTGAAGGCAATAACCTTGGCCAATGCCAAAGATATTTCTTGACTGCATGGTAATACAACCCATGCTCTATATAAAGAAACTACATTTTTGAATTATGCATTTACTTATGTACTAAAATTGTTTAAAATATATTCTACTGTATGTTTTTAGTTTGCATTGAAGTATGCCTACAGCCGATTGACAAGGGAAAAAAAAGTCGTAAGATGGATATCAAAAAATAACATTAATGAGCTGCTAAAGCTAAAATTACAGGAACTTATGAAATTGGTTAAACATAAAAACCATTAAACTGTTTACTGAAGCTTCACAGATATACTGCAGCTAATGAGCATTTCTGCTATTTAAATAAGCCCAAATTGAACACACATTACATGGATACATAATTAGTCATGGCAGTCAAACACACATAGACTTACTTTTAAAGCTCTATTTAGGGAATCTTTTCCATTTGATTTATTTTGTTAATTAAAATATTTTTCAGTATTCACTTATATTTTAATAATATTGTTTTCACCAGTAGTATAATTTACTACTGGCTTTCTATTTGTTTTTATTTATGCTTTAAATGCAGTAAATGGGGATTTTATATTAAACATTTTTCTTAATCCCTTTCTTTAATTATTTATATCACTTGATGGTATCATTCAGCATTTTAAAAGGTTCTTTCACTAGGGAGTATATATAAAATATTTCAGTAGCCTCTCTACTTTTTTCACTGACTCCTAATTATCAAGAAGTATTAAGCACCCAAATGTGCATAGAATTATGATGATTATGGTCCAAATCAGATTAAAGGATGATCTATTCCTTCCAGGAGTTTGTAGCCTTAAGTAGATGGCATCATTGAATATAAATAAGCAAATCAAAGTACAGCATTTGGGAATCCAACAGAGAATTTGAAAACAATCCCCATATATTTCCTTCAAGGACACTGACCTCCTTGTGGAGATCTCTTTCAGATAAAATGAAATCAAATCTTCAAGGAGTTTAGGGTTTTAAATAGATGGAATTATTGCAGAGAAACAAGCAAATCAAGGTGAAGTGCTTGGACAATTTTAATTCTTAATTGATTAGTTGGTCAGTTTAGGAAATGAGAATAGGACTCCCTGCAGAATACAAGTAAAACAAAAGGAGTTGCTACAGGCTATTATTGACATCCTTTTTTTTTTTTTTTTTTTGGTATTTAACTTGGGGAGCCTAAGCTTGTTCTAAGTATAGAGGGGAGGAAAATTAAATCTGTACTTTCCCACTGCCTGAATTCTACAAGCATATATAAACAACATTATTTAACTATAGCAGAGAAATTGAATAGTTAAATCAATCAAAAGAAATAACCAAGTACATATTCTTCCCTAGTCAGTGTGTTTGTCACTATAGAAGTTTTTTAGGAAATTTTTTTTTTAAGGAAAATATTTGGATTTCCTTTCTGCAGTCCTGTAATTACAGTCTGTAATTGTGGCAGTATGATCTGCAAGAAAAATAATCACGACAGGATAACGTCAGTGCTAAATAAATGGGATGGACAACTACTCTATTTTTTCAACAAATAACATTTATTGAGTTCCTCTTATGTGCCAATTTGTGTAAGATGCTGAAGAAGGAACTGACTCATATATGGTCCCTAAGCTCAAGGAGTGGTGGACGCAAAGTAACTAAAATGAAGTCACACAGTGACTAGTTTAACAAAAAGTGGTTATGGTTAATTTAACAAAACGGGAAAAGATAATTTTTCATTGGAAGAGTTGACCTGGAGGTTATTATCTGTAAAGCTGGTCAAAATTAGAATTCTTTGCTATCTCTCTAAACCTCACTCTGGTTCATTTTAGCTATTCCAGGGGTCCCCATTGTGAAACTTGAAGAGACTATTTTTGACTCATTCTTGTCTTCTTCTTGTCCTTCTACCAAAGGTCAGTGGCAAGGAGGAGTTTGGAGTCAGAAATAATTGGATTCGAATGCTGGCTCTGCCATTCCTTGGCCATATTTAAGATGATAATACCTACCTTAAAAGAGTTGTTTTGTGGTCTAAATGAGATTATTATATGGAAATGTACAGCCATACCTGCCTCATACAAGGGTTCAGTAAATGTTGATCGCTTTTCTTACTGTTCTTCATTAGGGGAGGATGATAAAAATGAGGAGTAAGAAGTAAGTAGGAGAATCTCCTTTGCATGAATTGTCAGAACATAGTAATTGGTTAGATGTTGAGATCATTAGAAAGAGAAGATTCAAAGATTATGCCAAGATTTTAAAAATCTATCTCTAGCTCCTTTGAGAAAGGAGACTAGAAAAAAAAACAATAGTGGAGATTGAATAGTGATCATGGAGGCAGGTGGAAGATCAGAAAGTGTGGTATCACTGAAGCCAAGCTTAGGGACATTTATGAAGAGGAAGTGGTTATCTGTTGAATATTGCTGAGAAATGGAGGAAGGCATTGCTACAGTTTGGGTGAGACAAGTGAAATGCCTACCTGTACTTGAGCCTAAGGTCCTGAGCCTAAGGACCTTCATAAGTTTTGTTCATTGGGTGCCTCACTCCACCTTAGCCTGGTCCTGAAACAAGGTGATCACTGAGGAGAGTTGCTGGATGTGGCAACCTGGAGCTAATCAGTCATCTTAGTGAAAAGAGTTTTAGTGAAGTTTTTAGAGGCAAATGCAGATCTAGAATGACCTAAAAATTGAGAATACTGTACATTTATGTACATGCTTATAAGAAACATTTAATTCAGAAGGAGTGGTGAATAATAGAATATATAATCTATGGAACAAAATGCTGAATGCTGACAAAGGCTCATGTGGAAGGACTGGCCTTTGTTACGAGAGAGAGGTTTTTTGTTTGTTTGTTTTTTAATAAATAAGGAGAAAGGATACCTGGGTGGCTCAGTTGGTTAAGCATCATCCTTTTGATTTCAGCCCAGGTCATGATCTCAGGTTGTGAGATTTAGCCTCCAGTTGAGCCCCAGGTGTGGCTCTGTGCCCATGGTGGATGTGGAGCCTGCTGGATGTGGATCCTCTCTCTCCCTCTGCCCCTACCCCCCACCCTCTAGACAATGGGATGACCAGAGAGTTTTATATAATAGATTTGATGTTCTTTATGAAATATAAGGGAAGTCCTTCTGACAAAAATATAAGCAAGAGAAAGGAGCTTGGTCCATCAAAAGTTTGAGGAGAAGAGAAAAAGTATAAATGATGATCACAATGAGTAGAAGACATGAAAGAGCAAGCTTACTAATATCAATCATGAAATAGTGAAAGGCCCAGAAGAAGTTTGTAAACTGGGCTTTGGATGTGATGATTTGGAAGGAACAGTACAGAAACAACACTGGAATCTGAACGTGCCAGAATAAAAGAGCTTGAAGTCGTGTCTAAAGTCATTTTCATAGAAATGAAGTTAAAGGCATATGACTTGAGTTGGGAAGACGAAGATGAGATGAATAGGAGCCAAAGCCCAAGACAGACCATTTAAAGATAAACAGAGCCTAAATAGAGTAGCATTCTGCAAATCAAGAAAGAGATAAAAATTAATGCGATAGAAGTCTTGGATGCTACAGGAAGGCAGAAGGGAGGAGGACTGAGGTCATGGGATTTAGGAACCATGGAGATCATATTTGCATTAGAGGGACAGCTTAGAAAAAGCATACTTGGGTAGTGAAGAAAGTAAGCAATCAGTGTAAGTTACTCTAATTAGGTAAAGGAGGAAGTTAGAATGAAAAAAGAGAACCATGCCAAAACTAAAGTTTTTCAAAATAGAAGATGAGATGAGAGAAGAAATATGAGAAATGCAATATTCTAAAGAGAGTCAGAGATGATATTTGAGGTCCTGGAGAAGTGGGAAGATGCACAATCAAGGTTCACATTTGAGAGGTTTACAGAAGGACAATGATAAATCTCCACTGTGGGTTCCATTGTGTCTGTGAATGGACTGCATATTGATTCAAATACTTAGAGGCAGAAGGGAGATGTGAAGAAAAGTCCATGGCATCCAAACTTGATATTCTTAGTGGAAGGCATTCTTTGGATCTGTCCCTTCTTTACCCCAGATTATTTTGTTGAGACAGAACTCTCAACAATATCCTGGCCCTGTAATTAGAATTAATTTGCTCTTGGTGAGATTGTGCTTTCAGCTCTGAATTACTGAGATTATTACCTCAGCTTGCCTTTTTTGTTTCATTGTGCTTCGGTCCTATTGGCTAATAAGTTATGCAAAATTAAACAACAAGTATATAGATGAATTCATCCACGTTTTCAAGATATCATTTTATTATAAATGTTGAAATTTTTTAGCCCCCCATTGTTTTATAGTATATAAAACACTCCAAAAGAATATCAATAATCCTTCTTCATTATGATTTCTGTTGTATTGTTTTATTGTTTATGCAGAATCAATTTATATTTATGTACTAAAATATAACATTCTTGACATCTTTTTATAAATACTGAGAAATATACTTGTCATATGCTTGTGGGTTTCTCTTCTATGTATATGACAGCACAGCTACATCAGTTTAATTGACCTTGGCAATCTGCATCTGCTAGTGATGTGTCCCTGAGGGACGGTTTCTGCAATTTTAAGCTGTGGCTTAGTGAAGAACTTGTGTGTCACAATACAATTAAGTCTATATAAAAAAATCATTTCATGCATAACATTAAATTGACTAAAAGTTCTTATTTCGAAACCATTTCTTGTTTTAAAGCTACCTCAGAGTGTCTTTGTTTTTTAAATAAGCTCATTCGAACATAGTAGTAATTAAAGCAGAAAATTAACATAAATCTTGAATGTTTGGTATGAATTAAGGATGTTTTTGTTCTTTTTAAAGACTGCATAAAATTCCAGGCACCATATCACTTAACACATTTCTCTCCCATTTGCAGAATAATATAGACTGTGAATAAGCATGTTTTAGGGTTCTTTTTCAAGTTCTTTTTCTGTTCAACCAAGGAGCTACTGGGACATATGCTGCAGTCTCATGGAAATCCGTGGGAAAAGTGTGCATATCATAACAGAAAATCCCTCTCCCCTCACTCCTGTTATTTTATAAACAAGGAAGAAAAAATACAATCCTTCTATTAATATTCATTTAACACTTCATAGGAAATGGCAAGCAGTTATTTGGTTTGCAAATGTAAATATACATTTTTCATCCACTTATGCTTTCACTCCTTCCAAGCTCGATAAAGGCAGAACAGAAGATGTGCTTCTGAGATTTATTTTATTGTATTTCAAGTTAAATGTATCAGCAGAGATGTAAGTGAGCTGTGAGGAGTTTATAGAAGAATAGTTACAATGATGAGGAGGATGAAAGTCTTCCTCATAAGATGTAGCTAAATAAATGAACTTCTTTCTGACAAATTATGCATAAAATATGTATGCATTTTTTTTCACTTAATCCCTGATTTGAGTTCTAAATTGAATACTTTGGAGCTTACAAAATAGGGTTATAGAAATAACTACTATATCTCAAGAGTCATTGAAATCATAAAAGGTGTTATTTGGATCCGTAATCATAGCCGATGTTTCAATAAGTTAATGGATTATCCCCCTTCCTTTATCTCTATTTCATTATAAATGTTGAAATTTATATATATATGTATATATATACACACACACACACACACACACACACAAATGGACACATATAGATCATATATTTAAATATTGAGTCCACTGTGCCAACAGGGAAATGATCCGAATCATTTGATGTTCAAGTTGTAATGAACAGTCATTCTTGCATTAGCTGCTTAGTGCCACTGATAGAAAACATTTTTTACCTACTGTAGCATTTCTTTTATATTCATATAAATTGCCCATGTTCTATTTTTCCAAAGATGCTTTGTAGATATTGACAAGTCAACATATTAGATATTAAAGTGGAAACAAATGATCTGCATTTTGATCGATGTAAGCTTTGCTGTAATATATTAATATCACAACCAATTGCTTGACCTCATTGTTTTTTCTATTTACTTTTTAAGTGAAACTATGTACATGCTAAACTTGAAGGCCTTTAGAAATATTGGGGGAGAAATTTAGTAGATAGTTTTTAAAAGGGGGCTGAGATAATTTTCAATATGAACGAAAAATCCTTTTCTTTTTTGGTACACAGTGTCAGAGTGTTGTTTGATTATTAGTGAGGTTAGCTGGATATTACAAATGATAAAATAATTAAAACAGTTAATATTCAGGTCCAAGACTTCAAGATATAAATGAATAAAATATTGAAGAAAGAGCATATTTTCAAAAGTAAACATGAGTATGTATGAATGTTTAGGGGCCTAAAATCATACAATGCATACATAATGGAAGACCCGTGAATAGAATAGTGCTTTTGAATTCACAAATAAATGCTCCTAGGGTGGCTTATGGTGTTGGTGCTAAATATTTTAAGAAATGCAAGATTTACTTATTAAACTTAGAGTAACATCTCTTGACTACTTATTGACTGAGTTAGAGATGGAGCTCTAATATTAAAGTAAATCATACTATTTACATTTTTTAAGTCATTAGAAATTATAAAACATATCACTTAAGGACTTCAGTTTAATTCAGCAAGCATTTAGTCAGCACCTATTGTGTTTAACACACAGTACTCCAGGGTTAAGTCTAGTTTTGTGAGGCCTGAAGCTTATATAATTTGAGGACTCCTTTATAAAAAAGAAAAAAAATTACAAACTCAAATTTAGGCACAGAACCTTAAAAGAGGACCATGCAAATGAGAGACCCGAGAGCTTAAGCTTCAATAACTTCACGGTATATATGTCTTTGACTCTAATAGCTACTGTGGGAAATCAAAGATAACTAAGGCATAATCCCTACATTGCTCAAGTTTAGAGTGAAATCTGTACTAACCTTCAAGGATACCCCTGTAAAAAAGCATGAGGAAAACGTATAAAAGGGCTTTGATCTCCTCCTGGTGAAATAATTTTGGATTCCTACTCATTTAAAAATCTTTATTTCAATTGTCTATATAGAACAAAGTTGCATCAAAATCTTGGACAAATAAGGTCATTTCTTACAGGAGAATTATTTTTTACTGTCTCTATCTCCATTACATAAAAACCATTCAATGGTGGTGTGTTCCAGTTACCATTATTATCGTAATAGGTTGAATTGACAAACAATGCTTACTATTGGCTTTTTTGCAACTCAAGTAACTGTCAACAGATGGTAGTGATGATCTGTTAGGCGATGGGGAACAAATGATAAAGGTGTCTTTTCATGTGACCTTTAAAGACATTAGAAAAATCTTCTCAAAATGCCATTCTGCATTGAAAATAATTACATGAATATTTAATTTTACTCTCGATGAAAGGTGAAATCACATCAGAGATATAAACACTATTAGATTTTTAGATAAAAACCTGAGCACAATAGCATTAACCCATCTGTTCATTCATTCATTCACTCATTCATCCATTCACTCATGCATTGAATTGAGTGTCTCCTATGCTCCGAGTACTGTAAGTAGGCTTTGTGGTACAGTGACCAGCAACATGGACACATTCTCATGGAACCTACAGTTTTGTGGGGAACATATAATTTGTGGGGAACAGTACTTCCAGGTAGAAAACAATGGCGTTTTATTTTTATGTCTTGTTTTACTATTATTGTTTAGAAGAAATGGTTTTAGGTTTCAGAATATTTTTTTTTTTTTACATTTGGTTATTTTATTTTAAACTTGACTCAGTAATCTATTTAACAACTAACTTTTGTGCTCCAAAATTTTACAATCTATTTAAGTTGTTATACTCTCTTTTCAATTAAATTAAAGAATAGCTCCATAAGTTTGTCCTGAGATGTTTAAAATTCATGACATGAATACCTGGAGAAAACATTTAATCCTAAACACTGGCTCAGTTTGCTCCATTATACATGATATCTTTATGCTCTTCTTCTCTTGATGAATCCTTTTTGTAACTTACATTCTTTTCTCTCTTCCAAATATCAGGATCATATGTCTACTCAAAGATACTTGTTTGGATATTTTTCTTAAAGGAACTCGAACTCTTTCTTGTTTCATGACACATTTGGATTCACTGGAGTACAGCAAATAATTTAAAATTCTTTTACAAAGCAGTTTCCACAAGGAACCATTGGTAGTGTTTGCATTTGTTGATTTTTATAAAATAAACAGAAACTGATGGCTAATGTAGCTATATTCTAGGTCCATTGCTTAATACTCGGTGCAAATATTTCGATGAAAATGTAGAAGACTTTCTCTTGTTTTGTTTATAAAACTTCTGGGAAAAGGGAGAAACTGGCCATTGACCCAAATTCACAATATAACTTGTACCTGTTACACACAGGGACAAGCTTAGGATCATATGAGTAATATCATATTTGTGAAAATAATGGACAAATAAAATCTTAGAAAATTCATTTTAGGGATGCCTAAGTGGCTCAGCGGTTGAACATCTGCCTTCAGCAGCTCAGGGCATGATCCTGGGGCCCTGGGATCAAGTCCCACGTTGGGCTCCCTATGGGGAGCCTGCATCTCCCTCTGCCTATGTCTCTGCTCTCTCTGTCTCTCATGAATAAATAAATAAAATCGTTTTTTAAAAAAGAAAATCATTTAAATTCATTTAGAGGGATGTAAATGGATTTTATACACATCAAAATATTTGAAGGGCTATACTTTCCTTCTTGGATCTGTACTCCTAGACGTATATATCAGATCTGAAATATTGCCCAAATTTGAAGTTTTTAATGCCTGTATGTGAGGTATACTTCAAATTGGTTAAGTCAATATCCTTTGAAATTATTGTTAACTCAGATACTTCATTAACTTTCCATCTTTCATGGTTCATTAAAAACAGTTGTTTGAATCCCTAAAACAATAATTAAGTCATAATTTTTCGTAATTTTCAAATTATTGTTACGTGGTACACAGATTATTCATTGCCTCTTGCCTTTCACTTTTTTCCTACCAGTAAAAGAAGCCTTGAGCCCTCTAAAATTCAACAGATGGAATCTCCCAGAAGTAGATCCAGAAACTATGCAAACCAGTGAACCATGGGTGTTTGCAGGTGGTGATATTGTTGGTGTGGCTAATACTACAGTGGAATCAGTGAATGATGGAAAGCAAGCTTCTTGGTACATTCACAAATATATACAGGTAGGCATTTGCCATCACTTTTAACTAATTTTTTCTAATGTATATGTACTTCGTTTATTTTGCTACACATTCATACAAGTATTTATATATGGTATATCACATATATATTACTTGGCTAACATTTTTTTTAACATGGACTGGAGAGCAGGACTGTTCAGTTGATTAAAAATTCAGTGTGCATTTCTACAGGCAATGCCATGAAGTTATTACTTTTGCTCTGTTCAAAATATCTATCAATGGCTTAAAGACATAGATAATCCATTTGTCAAATCTAGATGGTACACAATATGACAGTATGTAAGATCTATATTCCTAATTATCTTACACAGTCTAGAAGACTATGTCATCTGTCCATTTGAATTAGATGAGTTCCTTTTTTTTTATAAATTTATTTTTTATTGGTGTTCAATTTGCCAACATGTAGAATAACACCCAGTGCTCATCAAATTAGATGAGTTCCTATCCATTTCCCGAATTATATGCACCTAATTGAAAAAAAAAATTTTTTTATAAATTTCAATTGTAATTTTTCACTCTTCAGTTTTATGAAACGAATGCAAAATGTAAAAATGGTAAGATATAAAGTTGAACATGCTCTTACAGTAACTGGGTGGTTGTGGGAGAAAAAGCCATAATTACTAGATCTCAGTTGCCTCACTTTTTGACACAATACTTTGTTTTCTTCTTGCTCTACAATTTAATGAAATGTAGATACAGTGATCTCCTTTATATAAAATGTTTCTGGAAAAGTTTACTCTTATTAATAAAATTCTTCTTTTTTCCTATGTGGGAGAGACTCTCCATTCATAACATGCTGTCTGCTTCTCTGCCTCTTTTCTTTCAGTTTCTTTTGTTTCCCACCTGCCTACAAAGTTCACTTTGTCTTTAATGTTTCCTTGAATATTTTTCTTCCTCTTTGCCATGACCATTTAGTCTTTTCTGGTTGTCCTCCTATTTTTTTCTGTAACCTGTGCAGGACTGCTTACCTACCAGGTAGAGCCTAAACGTCGTACCAATTATGTCATATTTTTTTATGTTTGATTCATCCACCTTTATCCCCTGCTTAGCCCAGCATCTCGGAGTACTAGGGCTTGAAATGTTGTGGTTTGGGCCATAGAGTGGTACCCCAGGGCTCTAAAAATGGGTGTAACCAGCTTATAGGTGATGCACAGAGACAGAAGTGTGATTTAGGAAACAACGTTTTGTGGAGATGACAATTCTAAAATTAAGAATGCCGTTTAAATCCATCATAATTCAAAAGGGACTAGGCTGGGGAAAAATGGGAAAAGCAATACAATTTTAAAAGGCAGAAACCCAGGAACTCAAAGGAGAAAACTAGGTAGTAGCTCCAGCTCTAGGGTCTCTAGCACCTGTACTTTGGGGAGTCTCCATGGCCTCTGAAATACACAGAAGAGCTTAATTCAACTGCCCGGGATGGACTCCTAATTCGGCCTCTGTTGTTCTTTCTGTTGCAAAGCTTATCATCCTATGTTTATAGTTCCTCATTTTACTCTTCTTGGCACAGCACTCTCAGTGGTCCCAGTGGCACCTTCTTCATGACTCCCTCATCTGTGTTTCCATCTGTGTTCTTCCATGATCCAGCTCTCTATTGATGACCTTCCCTCCTGTGCTTGTTGTGTATTTCTGCTTCACTGGATGTCAGTTGGTTACCTGCACTTCTGATTCACTGCTAGTGAACTAAACATGCTTTCCCAAACCCGTTCTGCCTCCAGCATTTAACATTTTTGATACTGACTTCAAAGCCTCAAAATCAATGTTCCTCAGACTTTAGGTTACTGACTTCTAGATTACTCAGATGAATCCAGTTTTCAAAGTCAGTTTTGAAACCAAAATAGGCCTGACAGCTTCTTATTTTTGTGTAATGGCATTAGAGCAAACACTTGAACACAGGAAATTATAACATTTGCTATATTATATATAACAGAAATACATTAATAAGAAAGTTTATGAGAGAAGTAGGGAACAACACAGTCTTGGAATAAGAGCTATTTCTTAAGAATATATGGTTGAAAGGTTTACACTAGAGTGTTTACACACACACATACTTTTCTCATTACAAAAGAACACTGTTGTACACATCTTTACTTAGGAACTATTTATCTACATCTTATTTTCCTCTTCTCTCTCTCTCTTGTTTATAACTCCTCAATTCTATCTCTGTAAAGACCTTTCATATGCGCACTTTGATTGGCTTGTTTTTAGTGCCAAATACAGTATTTGGTTTTACAGACTGACCAGTCTGTTAACTTCCTGAAGAGATGAAAGTAGAATCAGGAGATAAGAGAAGAGGCTCTTGTGGAAGGCCAGATGCAATCTAGTGGATGCGTGAATTCAGTTTGCAGGAGTGAAAATGGTGGGAAGGCAAAGATGCTAAAGAGATTTGAAAGGTAAAACTGAGTGAAAGACAGTGGAGAATAGCCTGTGTTAATTTTTTCCTAAAGATTTAAATCCATTTTTAGGTTTTAGATTAAAGTATATAGAGAATATTTACTATATTTGTGATGATTGTGGTTCTGCAGTACTTCACATTTATCATTCCAAAGGATTCCTAAGGGTGTTTTTCTTTTGACTTTCTTTTTATTTGTTTACTTCCCTGGATCAAATAAATATGTACTGAAAAAAAATGAGCAATCATTTTATTTAGCTTCCACCTACTCAGAAAGGGAAAGAAACAGACTTTTAGGATGAAATGAAAAGTGCACGTGCTTTAAAAATACACATTGTGAGGAACAGTAGTGTTTGAAATATACAAGAAAAAACGCATGACCAGGAAGAGTTTTGTTTTTTGCTGAAGGCTTCAGATATGTCAAACAACGTGTTAAATTGCATTTTTAAAGATGGAGTAGAAACGGAAGGCAGGTAAAATCCCTGTCATGTAAAATCAACACTTCCACTTTCCCACCTATTGGTTGCATAGTGCTAAGCAGTGATAAGACCAAAAAGGAACATATAGACAAAGTGAGATTTTTCTCTCTCCACACTGTCGTTAACTTAGTTCTGGCCTGGTCTATCACCTCTTAAAATTGCCACCACTTCTTCCCTTGTCAAATCCAATGAGCCTATATTGCAACCAGAGTCATCTCTCTAGAGAACAAGTTTGATCCTAATTTCTTCATTCAAAAGCCTTCAGAAAATAAATAAATAAAATAAAGCCCCTTAGATGCTCTTCTTCACACTCAAGATGAAGCCTAAACTCTTTATCTTGCTTGTGATGCTAATTTGAATTTCCCCTACACACCAAGATTTCTTCTGAATCTGGGCGTTTCCCCTACTCCACTCATTTCATCTGTCTAGATCCTACTTGTCCTTCAGATCTTGCTTCCTTCTCTTCCAGGAATATGTTCCTCCTGTGTGCTCTGTAGCACCTGGTTTCCGTGACTGAAGCCTGCCCACTGATGTGTCTCTACCCAAGCCAGTGGCCATGCTTGTTTGTTGTTATGCCTTCAAAATAAACAGTGTATTCATCTATTAAATAGGAGAAATACATAAAATGAGATAATTCATTTTAAAGGAATTTAAAGAGGAGTTAAGAAAACTAATGAGTTTGTTATAAAAGTTCATTAACACTGTAAATAAATAATGTTTGCTTCAGATGGAACATTCGTTAAGAAAAATTTTGTAATGCCTGAGTGTATTCATGAATGAAGGTTTTATCGCTGCTTGTCTTATGTTTTACATTAGTTTTGAGAGAAATGGAACACTAGATAGTATACTTTTAAAAATGATTTAATACACACATTATAGTATTAATTCATGCATACGATCATTGCAATAGTATATTTTGAATTTATTTGTAATATGCTTTTTCAGACACATCGTGATTATTTAAAGATATCCCGGTTTGGATTTCAGTAATTCCCGTAGTTGTCTAAAGAGAGTTTCACTTAAATTTCATTAGTTAATTTGATCAGTTACCATTTATTGAGTACCAGCTGTTGGGCCCAAGACACTTGACTTTGAGAGAGTACCAAAGTGAATACATGAGGAGAGGTAAAATATAGCAGTGAGGAATTTGGGCCCTGAATTAAACAGACCTGATTTTAACCCATATTCAGCACTTTCCAACTGTGTGACCTGAGGCAAGTTACTTCACTCCAGGACATGATCTTTTTAGGGGTAAGTAAATAATTATGAAAGCATTTTAATTAGCTATTTATTTATTTAACCATATATATTCACTTCTCTGTCCATGTATGGATCCATTCATGCATGGATTCATTCATTCATTCATTTTTTTCATTCAATAAATTTTTTAAAAATAGTGCTTTCATCTCTAGATGGTACTAATCAGTAGGTTTATAAATGTAAATTAAAACATGAAACTTGCTATTACTAATCTCACAGTCTGTATATTGTAAGCTTACAGCTAATACGATATAATAAGTGTAGTAACAAAAAATGTAAAAGTACAGGGTAGCATGGAAGAGATAATGATTGGTTCTGTCTGGATGTGGGTATCAGGATGTGGAGTCAGCAAAGGCTTCACAAAAATCAAGATACAAATCAAAAGGGAGGTTAAGACAAACCGAGTGATTTGAACTGGTGGAACATAAAGGGGCCTGCTAGCAAAACTGGATAGCTTGCTTCCTGCCCAGGGAAACCCAGATCAGGGTACTAGCTGGCTGAAGTCCTAACCAAGCTCCACTTACTTAACGGTGGTATCTTTTGTTGTGGGGCTTCTATTCAGAGGAAGGAGTGCGTTCCTTGAATTTTCACAAAGGTGCTATCTGCTTGCTCTGTAAGACTTGCACCTGTGCAGTGGCTTTTTTAAATTTCCCCAGAAGGCATCCTGAGCTAGTGAAGGCCCTAAATAGAGAGAATATGTAGGAAAAATTGAAGAGAAGATGCAATGATACTGCGGTTAGAACATGATAAGAATAACCAGTGTTGGACTTCCAATTTGGGGTTTGTAATGAAGCAGGAATGTGGTAGGAGTTGTTTGCATAAAGAACTCATAGTGTGGGAGGCCCAGGTGGCTCAGCGGTTTAGCGCCAACCTTCAGCCCAGGGCGAGATCCTGGAGACCTGGGATCGAGTCCCACGTCGGGCTCCCTGCATGGAGCCTGCTTCTCCCTCTGCCTGTGTCTCTGCCGCGCTCTCTCTGTGTCTCTCATGAATAAATAAGTAAAATCTTAAAAAAAAGAAAAAAAAAAGAAGTGATAATGTCAGATTGTTCTTTTTTTAAAGGTCTCCAGGATTTCGCCCTGGGCTGAAGGTGGCGCTAAACCGCTGAGCCACCCGGGATGCCCAGCTTTTGTATTAATATAGAAAGAAACATTTTCCCATTTGTCAACATTTCCCTCCTTGAAAACCTTTATTTTATAATATTAAACTTACTTGTCTTTATTTAGTTTTACTAATGAATGATCCAATATGGCTTCACCTTTGTTGTTTTTAATACTATGATGTTAGTAGGAATCCAGGCATATTTGAATTTGTTTCTTCTCCTTAAATAAGAATTACTGAATATCTAAGATAATTTTGACAGTGTACCCAAAGAAAGAGTATATAATTGCAAGAATTATTATAGCTAAACAAAAAAAAAATTTCTATCAGTTTTAAAATTTATTTGCACTTCCTCTTTAATCTTCCCAGTGGATTTATTTATTTAACCAGTGCACATGTATGTCTTTGTGTGTATGTGCACATGTGTGCATGTATGTGGACAGGTGGATAGATAAAAAGTTCTGTACTAGGAAAAAAAGAAATTAACCACATGAACCCATCAACCTTTCTTCTCTAAAGGTGCTTCTAGCAATGTGTGAATGCAAGGATTACCCAGATGAAATAGAGAACAGGCATGATAAAATGGAAAGCTAAATTTACTACAACCAATAAATACTAAAGTAGTCCAAGAGCAGAGATCAATGGTGACTAGAATAATTGGAAAAGACTCACGAAAGAAGTGCTCCCTGATTTTTACCCTCCTTGCTATTATATTTACTTGTCAATCATTATAATAGCAGCTACTATTTGTTTAGCCTCTATTATGCATTGTGTGTGTTTTGGTTACAATGGGTATCATTATCTTTATTTTTAATTTTTTTTAAAAACATTTTATTTATTTATTTCAGAGAGAGAGAGAGACAGTGTGCAAATGAGGGGAGAGGTGCAGAGAGAGAGAGAAAGAGAGAGAGAGAGAATCTCAAGCAGATTCCACACTGAGTTCAGAGCCTGCTGCAGGGCTGGATCTCACAATCCTAAAATCATGCCCTGAGCCGAAGTCAAGAGTTGGAGGCTTAACTGTCTGAGCCACCCAGTACCCCTATGGGTATCATTATCTTTATTTCGTAGTTGTTAAAAAAGTCTCAAAAGATAAACCTATTCTAGGTTAAGTATGGTGTCAGTAACAAAGCCAGGATTTAAACATATTTATTCAAATTAAATATTTATTATTTTCCCCTGGATTGAATTACTTTCCTGATACTTTTTAACTCTGGATTCTTGTTCTTCTTGCTAATCATTTGCAGCCCTAGACACCTTCCCCTACAATGTGTTAAAATTTAAAAATAAAATAGTGCATTCGAACTTTACCTGAGAGTTCCTCTGTAGTTTGAAACTGAAATGAGAAGATCGTGAATCTAGGCTGTAGCTTATGTGTAACTTAGTTCTGGTTAAAATATACCTCAACCAGAATGATTAAGTGACTAGAAAAGTTCTAAGATTATAAACATTCCATATCTCCTAACTTCCAGAGAAGTAGAAGAGAGGGATAGTCAACTTAATCAATATAATTAAAGACCTAAATTTAATTGTTAATTAAGGATAAAGATGAGGCATTTTAATTATATAGGTAAATCCAGAAATTCATTAACAATGAATTGGTTAAATCTAGAACATTCATTTAAAAAACAGAAGATTATAAAGAAGTTCTCTTAGTCTGTGAAACAAAAATCAATAATTAGTTGATTAATCTGGAAAATTTAAAATAGGGAATAATAAAAAGGATACATACATATGTCAAGCCTGTCATAGAAATTTTCTCCTTTCATTTTTCTTAAAAAAAAAAAAAACAGAGACACATTCTTTTTAATCTAATGGTTACAGCTCTATCATGTTTCTTATGTATTTATTTATAATATACTGCCTAAAACTTCTGGTTTTGTGTTTTAAAGTGGAGCCCCATATATTCAGGAAACACAGAGCAGGTTCCTGGATTTTTGTCTGATTGCCTGTCAGTCATTTTATTTGTTTAATCCACATCTAATGTGACAGCAACTTCTCTTTTAGCAACTCACCTTGATTATATCTTTTGAAAATATTCAACTTGTTTTTTTTTTTTCACAGACTCAACCCCCTTTCTTTTTGCATTCATATGGCTCTTCAATTTATATAATTTTAATTTACATTCTTAAACACAAATGGGTGAGAGACATACCACTGATTCAGTAAGCACACAACTCAAGGAGGGGGAGTAGAAAGTTCATAGGCACACAGGGTACCCTACTCATTACAAAGATTCAGCACTCCGTATCCTTCCTCTTTATCTCACAGACGGACAGGAGAGAAAAAATTAGTCCAGTGAGTCTGTTAGGTGCAACCAACTCGTTAAGGGAAATAGTGCGGTGCCTAAGGTCCTTCTTTACCAAAGAGAAGTCTTAATACAAAATATATTTACAAAATGGTATTATTAATTTACAAAAATGTCACTAATTTATGAAGATACAATTGTTTAGAGAATTGGGCATGTACTTTGTTTTAGTATTAACATGCAAACAAATTTAATCATGAACAGTAGAGGGAAAAAAGGCTATATATATTATCTCTCCATGCCGTGTCCTCTACTAAGAACAAACTTGTAAATAGAATACAGGCTAACTGCTTCTAAACTCTGATCCTAGATAAGAAGCTCATTTTCCCTGAAGTATTCATGGTAGTTCTGAGAAGGTGATCTTACCAACATGAGACATTTTGTCAAATAAAATTAGTCCAAATATATGAAAATTATCATCTCAAAACCTACGGTTTTGATTACATCTGTAGAGCAATCCTTAGCCATGTCATTATTCTGTGATTCACAATTCTATTTTAAATTTACTATCTTTTAGATGCAACATTAAAACACCACAGTATTTAATACTAGTAGGGGAAGGGATTAACTAAATTTACATGTTGCAGATAAATATTGAGTGACAAAAGACAAGAGTTATTAGTGGAAAGATAAATATGGAAGGAATAGGTAGAGATAGAAATTCAATGAAAGAAATTATATTAGGGATTCTTCAAATATAGGCAATAAGTGAAAGGGAAAAGAAGACCACTTTTCTTTCAAGTAGAATTCTTTTGTGAAATTCAAACACTATGATAAACTGCAGAGGATAAGAAAGGAGACACTGGAACGTTAAACATATGTAAGAGCACCTGGGTGGCTCAGGCGGTAAAGTGTCTGACTTCGGTGTGGGTCATGATCCCAGGGTCCTGGGGCTGAGCCCGGCATCAGGCTCCCCGCGCAGCTGGGGATCTGACTGTTCTTCTCCCTCTGCCCCTCCCTCTGCTCATGCTCTCTCTCAAATAAATAAATTCTTAAAAAAAATAAACACATTAAAAAAAATTCTGGTTGCTATGTTTACTAGTGACTTTAGGAGTCACTGAATTGAAATTGAATGGTTACCCAGTACTGTTTACTGGCTGCCACCATTCAACAACAACAAAAAGTTTGTGTGTGTGTGTGTGTGTGTGTTTCATTTTTCGTTTAGTTTCAGTGGTTTTACTCTATACCCGAGTTTACCTACATGCATCTTCCCAAATGACAATTCTTTTTGTTTCTTCCTCAAACTTTATCCTTTATTAAACATGCCATATTCCTGTGATAAGTATCCATGTTAAGGAGCCTGATACTGTTTGATTATTTTATTCATGAATCTGTGTTGTTCTTTCCAACGTGTCAGTCGCCCTTGGAATGAATTCTTGTGGCAGAAATATCTTAGAAAATATACACGAGATACACACATAAATATTCTGGCATCATACTCACTCTAAAATGTCTTTCCTAACACTGTAGGATCACAGAGCACAGTTGTCTTTTAAGTTTTAGCTTCTGCAGTGTTTTCCAGCAAACAATGAAGCTTATATGATATTTTAAAGAAGGTCATAATGAAGTTCTCTAACAGTTGATGTGGTTCTACTCAGCTGTATATAGTATATGGGCACATTTTGAAATAGATGTTTGTAAAGTTCTTCAAAACTGTTATAAATTCCTTGCATTGATGACCTATTTTCCTCCTGCTTTAGGTTTTTGTGTGTTTTCTTTTGGTTCGATTGAGGAGCAAAAGAATCAGTAGTTGTTGAGGGAACTAGGTATCTCAGGAGATTGGTAATGAGATACAGAGCCTTTAACCTCTTGGTCACTAGTTCAAATCTGCCCCTGGTCAGGAGTGACAGAAAGTCATTATCATCTGATGGCAGTTCAATAGGCTATGTGAAATGAATTTGTGATTTCAGTACCTACTGGAGAGAGATTCATGGCATAGTCTCACCATTGAGTGAGTACAAAATGGTAGTTGTGATTTTAGTTTGGAGAAAAAGGAGGAGTCCAATCATTGCTAAGTATTCCAGGGCCTTTTATTTTGTTTCGTTTTTTTGAGCTGAGACTTCTTTTAGTGGATTTGTTGATGGAATGGCATAGGAGAGCTAGGCTTGCCCTTGTGTTGGTTTGTGATTTGAGGCCGTGAGATGCACATCCATAGGAATCCGTATCTGTCATTGTTGCTAATGAGGTACAATTCAGCATCTCTAAATTGACTTTTAAAAAGTGATTTCAGTCCCAGATGGTGATTAATTCAAGATTGAAAGTTACATCATTTATGTCTCCTGTTTCTTCAGCGCCCTTCTGCATATATTTTTTAAATGTTTCATTTTCCCTTTTAATCATATTATTAATTTTATCTACATTTGGACATATAACTGAACATTTAGAGAGGCCTATTCATTCTTGTCAATCTTTCACATGAGAAATACTGAGTTAACAAACAAGAATAGAAAATTGTAAGGACACTTTGAAGACGGGGAATTAAAAATCGAGCACAGTGCGAAAGGATCATTGCTATAAAGCTAATTGAATTATGTGCATTCATATCAATAAATGAAATCTTTCACCTTCTGCCACTTTTAGGGTTGGAGATTATGTGAGGGATTTTGTCTTTCTAATATCTTTAGTGAACAGTCAGGTTATTAAAACTTTTTGATTTGGGGATCTCTTTTAAAGGAATTAACCTTTCTAAAGAGGACAAACGCATATGTTTATACTTGAAAGATTTATAAGATCACAGCATTTTCTTCATAATGGAATATTTACATTTTTATTTTATATCAAGCTCACTGATTTTCAAAAAGAATTCACGTCCGATTGTAAGGATTTTAAAGCTATCTCTGATAATTTTTATGATGTGAAAATAAAATCTAAAGAATGATAGCTACTGTGGCTCATATTAAAGATTACTGATCTGTACAAAGATGAGCAGTTGCTAAAAATATGACAATCTGGGATTTAGGAAACAAACTTGGAAGAACTTATCTATGTCCAAGTCTCTGTTGCTTAGAAGAACTTCAGTGCCAACTTTAAAGACACTTGTTATCATTATCATTGCTTAAAATATCATTTTAATTTCACATCTTCAAAGGCATTCTTTTGCCCTGAAATATACTAGTGGTTTCTACAATATCTGAAGAACTATGATTTGAGAATTAGAAATTTAAATTGCACAGGCTTAATATTAGAGCATTTCCGTTACCCTTTGCAGGTTTTGAGGCAGCTTATTCGACCTTACAGTCTCACCAGGAAGCTAATGGGAAAGCCTTGCAGCAATCTTCACAGGAAAGTTTCCAAATGTCAAGTGTCATCTTTCCAGCTGTTAGATGAATGGGTAGCCAAGAGGCATTTATTTGGGTGTGCAGCCCCTGTGAAATCTGGGTGAGGCAAGAGAAAAGGCTATAATTTGGTGGTTAGTTTACCAGTATTGGTATAGTTGCAGATCTCCTTGCCAGGCAAAGGACTTCATTTTGTGGTTTAATGATTGACAGCCAACTGCAGTGTTCCTGCACTTAGAAAATAAAAATGCCTTTAAAAAAAAGAGGCTCATCGATATGTCATACTAATTTTTAAAACCCTCACTGCTTCAGATAAAAACAATCTTATTGACGGAACTGGCTTCTTTTCTAAACCCCTCTCCAACTGAGAGGAGGTAAGGCTTTTCAAATGACAACTGTATTAAAATCTTGAGACCTATTGAAAAAGTGTCCTTCAGTTTAAGATATATTGCAAACTCTCTAATTCCTATGTTAAAAGAAGATTGATATGAATCATTGGCCACTGTCAGGTTGAAAAACAATGAATATCAATAAAAAGACAGTTTTAAATCATAATGGATTCAGTTTGAGATAGTGATAGACTCCAAAAAATAATATTGAAGTATGTCATGGCTAAATGCTGTTTCCATGCTGTTTTTCCACTTGGTCAGGATCACTGTATTGAAATGACTTCAGCCCAATTTCTTATTGGTAAACTACACCTTTAGACTGAACTAGAATCAAAAGTGCCTGTGATATCATTTTTATCCTTTTCAGTGAGAAGTAATAAATTTAAATTTGCTTATAGTCATTGAAAAATGAAGTCTATTCAAGTATTTTAAATAACCACTCAATAAACCCTGTAGACATCTATAGAGTTTATCTTTTTGATGGTATAGCAATGTTAATTTTTGATGTATTCCTTAGCTAAATATTTTAAAATAATTATTAAGGATCAGAAGCCTGACTTTTTTTCTAGTAAAATCTTTATTTGTAAAAATGTGTAGCTTTTTGTGTATGAAGGATTACTTTTTATGATATCTATATGTTGTAAAAGGATTGAGGGAAAAAATGAGGACTGAGCCTATGTCCAATGGAGCTATGAAAACAAAACTATCTAGTTGGTGATAGGGAAAGAAAATACCATGACTAATAAGTGATTTTAATGCCTTTTATTGACTTTATATAGGGTTCCAAACCTTTATTAAATGGCAGCATTTGACCTGAAAAGTAATTTAGAATGAAATTGTCTCCATAAAGGCAGAATATATCCTTACCAATATAGCAGTAGATTGCTACTTCAGGCAGATAACTTAAGATTAGAATGGTTAGAAGAAATAACTGAAAAATCTGATCTGTGCCATACTGAACCTGACCTCAGTAGGTGCTGAGGGAGTATGAAAGAAATTAGCCATTGCAAGGTCACTTGGTCCAAATGGGGTATAGGTGTTAAGAATTCCATGCCAAATCTCTAACACCTTGATGCTTGGGGCCATGTGGCCCTCATGAAAATATCACAGAGAACAAAGCACTGAAAACCTTTAGCTTGCTGGTGGAAATTTAAATGCAAAAATTTTAATCAGAACTTTGTTCCTCTACGAATGTAGAGATTCAGTGATTTACTAAAGTTGAGTCTTATATAAATTGTAATGGATTAGATTGAAAAATACCTAGATACAGGTGGTACAATGAAAGCCTAAAAGTTAGGAGACCTGGGTTCAAATCTTCATTTAATTACTCATTAATTCTGCCTTTGGACCTTTCGGGATTTCACATTGCCTTTTGGTTATCTCACTTATGGCTCTGAGATAGCACAACGTAGGCACAGAAGTGAAATTCTCAGCTCAAGGACTTAATGTTTAAAATCTCAAATGCATTATCTTTATCCTCACTATCTTTATCCATATAAAAGATTAAATTATAGTTTTTCATGCTTCTGAAACCCAAATTATGTATGTTAAAAATAAAACATCTGATTTATCAAATACCTATAATATGCTGATTATCTTTTTTAGAGGCTTAATATTCACATCATACAAAATTATGCCTGCCAGAGTAACTTTTTTCTCATTTTACAAATTAGAAAATGTGTGCTAAATTTTGTTGAGATGGCAATGGCCCTGGAAATACTTGATCCAACCACTTAACATATGGGTCAGAAAGCTGAGGAACAGATTTTAAAAGTCAACTCATAGGAAAATTCAGGAGAAAAGAACAATAATAGAACTATCTGTAAGGAATTAAAAATAGATATGTTAAAGATCCCCAAAGAGATAAAGAGAGAACAGCATCCATAGAAAAGAACAGGAGAAAATAATGCCTATCATGAAGTGTTGATGGTCTGGCCTTCTGGGGCTAAAACACAGGTTTTTCCATTTTCGGCCCTACTCTTCTTCTCAATAATCATCCTGCCCATTTCTCATGGTGTCTGTTGGTTGAGCTTCAGTTGAGCATATGGAAGGCAGCACACATAGGGAAGTACCTGCCAATGGTCATAGAACTCTGTGCCAAAGTAGGGATGAGAACAGTGGCACTGGACTTGTATAATCCATGCAGCTAGTCCTCAAAATGATCTTACCTCATTTTGGGATCACTTCTCATTCATTCCATGGTCACTGTATGCCAGACAACATCCCATGGGAATGTAGCCTTCAATGTGATTCTTTGTCAGCTTTGTTCTCTGCCTTATCCTTGGTGTCTAGAACAATGCCTACCTGATAGTAGGTGGTTGACCAATAAAATGCCTACCATACGGCAGGCTTTTGATAACTATGACTGAAAAATTGAATGTGCTGAGAAAATGTTTTAGATAATGGGGCACGTGAAGTTTAGGAAGCAGACTTTACAGATTCACTTGGCTCGTTGATGATAAATAACTACTTAGACTACTCAAACCGGTCGTGGGGTACAGTTATCATGGAAACAGAAGGATAAAAATGAACTTGCCAGTGCATCATAATTTTTCTCCTGTAATCCTCCCAGCCATCCTTTACAATAGTTTTTTTAACGGTGAGACAAATGAGTTTCAAAGTTCCCCAACTGACCTATTTAGAGTCCAGAAATCACATCTGAGTTACTGTATTAGTTTTTCCCTGTATCCCTTCCCCCACTTTAAACTATTTTAGAGACTTCTTTTCCTAGAAATCCAAGGGTTAATAGGTTAACACAAAAGCAGGTATTGCCTGGTAGGTTGTTGACTTACAATTTTGAGCTTTTTATTCCAAGTCTTAATATTTAACATTGCTGTTGTCACCTTTCTTAAATGTCAGCTTCTTTTATTTACCTTCATCACTCTTACCTTGATCATGCTGACTTCTTTGTGCTACATGGATTTGCTGTCAGGCACCACCCTGTGCTGGTCACCAGGCTTTTCTTACACTAGTCAATGACATCTTGTCAGCAGTGTCACCACCTTTGCCCCTGGGCCTGCGACTATGGCAATTGTTACCTTACTGATTGACACTTTTGAAAATTTGTCAACATGTTATTTATTATTTGGGGGGTCCTTGGCTAACTTACAAACCACTTCTTAAAGTTAATTCAGTAGTTTATCCTTTTAATAGACCCTTTGGATTTTATGACCTAGAGCCTCTAATATCTATGTGGTATTTTCTTAATGAATATTATAATTAGTAGAAGATCAAAGAAACCAATGTTATTGCAGTAGCTCAACTGATAAATCTAACCATTTATTTCAAAGTCAGGGAGTATACCAACACTGTTGGTATATGCATGACTCTGCTCACCTTCTTCTCATATATGCTCAGATGTTACTTTATTAAAGAAACCTCCATGGGCACGAAATGGAAACTATCCCTGCCCCTAGCCACACTACTGCCTAACCTGCATATACTCTGCATTCTGTTTCTGAGGAGAAGACACTTGAAAACACGATTCAGGGTTCCTGGACTCAATTGCAATGTATGTGTATGAGGGGTAGGGGTTCCCTGTGCCAGAAAGCACCAGTTGGGGCACCAGTTGGGTATTCTACAATGTAACTCAATTCCAACACTATCTACCTTGAAACAACATCAGATCTCACAAGTAAGCACAGTTCTGCTAGACTGTCCCACCTTTTGTCCATTCCTGCCACTTCACATGCCAGCTATAAGCCCAGGTTACCACCTGTGTTTTTTACCAACAAGCTGTAGATCAGAGGTTCCAGTGACCCCTTCCAACTCAGGATAGCATTCCTAAGTCCAAGTTGTTACCTGTACTTCTGACCAACTGGCTATAGATCAGCGGTTCCTATGACTGCCTCAGTGGGTTCAATTAATTTGCCAGAGTGGCTCACAGAACTCAGAGAAATTTTTTACTTACTAGCTCACTGGTTTATTATAAAAGGATGTAACTAAGGAGCAGCTGGATGGAAAATATGTGCAGAGCAAGTATGCAGAAAGGGTGCAGAGCTTCCATGCCCTCTTCAGGTGCAACTTTCTCCCCAATCTCCACCTGTATACCAACCTGGAAGCTCTCTGAACCTTGTCCTTATGTTTTTATTTTTTTTTTATTTTATTTTATTTATTTATTTATTTATTTATTTATTTATTTATTTATAATGCAGGCTTTATTACATAGGCACAATTGATTAAATCTTGATTCAACCTCCAGCACCTGTCATCTCCCTCGAGGTCAGGGGGTGGAGGGGATGGGACAGAAGTTTCCAACCCTAGAAGCATGTGGCAGAGTCTCCTGGTAACCAGCCCCCATCCTTAGGTGCCTTCATTCATTGACATAAACAAAGACACCTTCATTGCTCTCATCACTCAAGAAATCCTGTGTGTTTCAGGAGCTAGAAACTGTATGAAAACCAAATACATATTTCTTATTATAAATCACAACATCACACATACACACAGGCATGCACACACGCACACATACACACACATTCATCTATGTTTTTGATTCCTTCTCCCACCATCACTTTGGAATATAAAATCCATGCAACCAGAAAATGTACTTTGTTTACTGCTATGTTTTTAGCACCTGGGCACAATGCCTACCATATAGTAGACACTTCATAAATATCACTGAAAGATTGAAAATGGCTAGGAAACATTTTAAATCATGGGGCACATGAGATTTAGGAAGCACATTTTATAAGTTCACTTGCTTGTTGGTGATTCTACCTTAGGTTGCTATATTTTTCAGCTCAGGTTGCCATAACAAGATATCATAAACTAGGTGGCTTAAGCACTAGGAATTTATATTCTCTCAGTTCTAGAGGCTGAACGTCTGAGATCAGGTTACCAGCATGGTTGAGTTCTGGTGAAAGTTCTCCTCCTAGCTATAGATGGCTGCTTTCTCACTGTGTCCCCACATGTATCTCTTCTTCTAGAGGCACTAATCCCATCATGAGGGCCTCACCTCCATGACCTCCTCTAAACTCAAGCTACTCCTCAAAGCCCACTCTCAAAATAATATTGCTTTGGTGTCAGGGCTTCAACATATGAATTCTGGGGGAATACAGTTCAATCCATAGCAGTTGCTAAAAGAGCTGGTACCCGGAGGTGGGAGTAAAGTTTAAATGGAAACAGAATTAAAAAAACAAAACAAAACAAACAAACAAAAAAAAACCATCCAAGAAGACAGAACAGCAATTGCAAGCACTCCGGGAAAGCTAGAGTTTAGTAGAAATCATATGTGACTGATAGATGTATTAACATAGAAGCAGCGTAAGATCAATTTGGATAGGGGGACAGGACCAGCTCATGGAAGATCTTGTAGGCTGAAATCGCTGGAATATTTTTTTTAAATGCTATGAGAAATAAATGAAATATTTTAAACAATCAGATTTGTGTTTTTAAAAGACTCTGGTGCAAAATAAAGAGTGGACTCTAGTAGGAGGCAAGGAAAATGGAAAAAAACAAAACAAACAAACAAACAAACAAACAAAAGAAATAGTCCTGAGATAATGATGGCAATGAGTATAGATAGAAGTACATGGATTCATATATTTCGAAGATAGGGTCATTAGATTTGCTGTTAGAAGAAAAATAGGGAATGAAAGAAGTAGTATTAAGAAAAATAGATTTTGGGCTTAAGCTGAATGAATGATAGTGTCATAAAGTTAAGTGGGGAAAAGTGGGGGAGGAATAGTTTTTTTGTTGTTGTTGAAGAAGAGGAATTTTTGCATGATACCACTGTAAGTTGCTTAAGAGCTGGTAGTTGAGGGTGGGGGTAAAGTTTAGATGAAGAAAAAGAGCATATGGATTTGAATTGTTTAATTTTGTAGCCTTATTCTGCACTCAGGTTACAAATATCTTATTAAGAGCAATGTGAATATAATCCTTTAAAGAAGTGAGTAAAATGGGATCATTATTTTTTAGAAACTTTTCTATAGCCTATCTTTTCTGAAATTTTCATTACAAATTGTAATTTCTGGAGAAATGACACCTGATTTTATGTCATAATTGTAATCACCTACCTAGGCCTTTCCACCATGGAAGCAGCTAATCCAAATTAATTTCTGCATTGCAAGTTTTTCCCCTCAATAGATATTTCTTCAAAGGGCAAAGTAACTGACCTGGAGTTAATTAATGCATAAATCCAGCCTATGAATTAATCTAGTCATAAGTAGCTATACAATGTTATTTATTCTTTGCCTTAAAATAATCTCAGAATGGATGCTTCTAGAGCAGCTGTACCCCAAGATAGGGACAATTGTAGTTATATCACAATGAAATATAAATAAAATGAGTAGGTGAAAGCTGTTTGATGATTTTAAATTGGATGGAACATAGTAGTAGTTATTTTCTCTTCTTCAATCAAATATAACACTACCAATAGTCTTGCTTTTAACAGCGTGCTTTTTTTTTTTTAATTTTCATTCTAGTAAAACAAATTAGGGAAAAATGCAATTGGGATACATAATTATGATGTGAATTGCTTTTCTTCAACAACTAACCATTATACATGCAAATTTCTCTGTGTATAATTCCATGACCTAGCCAGGTATAGTAGAATGCCAGTGATAAAGAGTAATAATAATGTAATAATAAAATAATTAGGCCGTTTTAAGGTTATATTTGTTTTTATTTTCATTCTGAAATGAAAGGCATTATATTTGATTATCTTATCAATATCTGATCAGAATATGCTTTTTATTTTTGGTAATACATTTTCCATGTGTATACATGTATTGTGTGTGTTTAATCAAACTATCATGAATAATTTTCAGATCAGTTTCCAATGTTGAGGACATTAATTCTTTGGAAGAATATTTATGTAAATAGGAGCAGCTTGATATAATGTAGGCTGTAGTAGCTTTAAATCCAAGTCTCACTCTATTACTTATTGACTCCTTGTCTTTGGAGAAGTTGCTTATTTTCTTTGAACCTCACTTTGCTCATTTTCAGTAGGAGAGTAACGCCTAATTTGAAGAGTTGTGATCATATGGAAAGAGTAAGTACAAAACACTTCTCACTGGGCCTGACATAAATATTATTTACAAGTAGGCAAGTATCTTACTGATTCTGAGAATAAACTGTCATATTTTTACAGTAGACCTCAATATTTAGACAATGTAATGATGAATATCAGAATAGATACTTTATAAGCAGATGAAATTCCCTATATAGGCCCTTTTTAGAATATCTACTCCCCTTATAGTAATACTTTATTCTCTTGAACATGCCCCTGGTAGCCATTTATTTCAGTAAGATAGACATGTAATGCACTCATGGCCAAACTTGAATTTCTCACTTGAGAATTGTTCCCCCTAATTCCTAATTCTCAAGGCAGTCTTGGATGTGTAGTTCAATTCCTTGGAGAGTATCCAAAAACTACTTGAATTTGCTTGAGTTGTACTCAAGTGATTCTGATGTAATTAATATGGAATCTATCTTCAGGACATCAAAAACACCTTCAGATGTTTTTAATATGTAGAGTTAAAAATAACTGAGCTGGACCTATAGAATAGCAACCATTCTGCATAAAGAATCAGAGGAAGCCAGTTGGCAGAGACAAGAATAAACCAGATGTGCATAGAAGAGTAGAGAAAGAGAGAGAGAGATTATGTGGCTTTCCATGAAGATTCACAGCCTTTCCTAGAGGCTTAACATTCCTGAGTTTCATGAGATACTTCTGTACCCTTGTTCTTCATAGCCATCTGAGGCTGGTCTCTACTGCTAGCCAGGAGTTAAAAATCACGTGGGGCAGAAAAATGTTTCATTTTAAGCTAGATCCTGCCAAAATTGTGAGGTCAGTAAATGTTTATGTCACTTTATGTGCCTGATATAGGATGCATATACTCACCGTGGAACTTAATTGATGAGAGTAGTTATTTACTATTGCATTAAATAACTCTTTTTAGTGCTTTTGCTAAACTCAACAGTCCTCCAATGGTAAAAGTTGAATGTTACTCTAGATTTGAATCATAGAGAAATGGAATATATATCTTGAATACATTCGATGATTATTTCATCTAAATTGACTATCAGCTTACTGAGAATTGATGTAAAAAGGAGACCAAGGCAAGGTCACTAGTGTAATGTATTCGACTAATATTTTGAGCGTCTTTCTGCCAAGTCTTATGCTAGGTGCTGAAATTAAATTAGGTAGGAGACACATACATGTTAACAAACAAAACAGAGAAGGGAACAACTTTGTGTGTAGATAGCCAGTCAAGTTTTGTAGTGAAGATGACAACAGGACTGACTATTGGAAGATTGGTGGAAATTCTCAAGCAGAAAAGTCTGACAGGAAAGGAGAGTTTAGGAAAAGAAATAAAAAAGCAAGTCAAAATGCATAGATACATTAATGATATTTTTTTGTTTATTGGTTAATAACTGGAAATATAAAACGTTGTGAGGGAGTAATAGTAGATGGTATTAGAAAGAATGAAGAGTGGGGAAGAGCCCAGGTCACAGCTAGAGTTATATAATGCTAAAGAGCTGATGCTATATTCTGCAGGTAGTGAAGAGCCTTGAAGGATTTTGTAGGTGAAAATGAAATGAGAAAATTTAAATGTAACCCGTATAAATTTGGGACCTCTCATATGGTTTATGCATGTCATGCAGATAATTTTTTTACATGGAATTTTTAAAATTCTTCACTCAGTCTCCCCTTAAAAAATTCTGAGAGGGAAAAAAAAAACTTTCTAAAAAGTCATCATTAGACATCTCTCTCATTTGCAATGTATCTTAATGCCTGACATGGCTTCTATAAAAGAAATATCATTTTTACCTTACACTCTAAAAATCTACTGGACATCTCACTTTTCCTTAATCTCTATTTTTACCTCCCCACTCTGTCCTCTTCTCAGTTCTTATCAATTTTGCTTCTTGATTCTGTGCGGGCTTTTTTTTTGTTTTGTTTTGTTTTGTTTTTGCTTTTCCTTTAAGTTATTTTGAACAATCAAAGAAATCGTGGTAACGTACATAGTAAAGACAGTTCCTGTTTTAGAAAGGGAAAGGAAGAAGGAGGAAATCACATAAATTCAAATTCTTGTATTTAACTCTTTCAACTATGTTAGCATAGTTCTCCATTTCAGAACATAAAAGGTACATGAGATAATCCAACAAAGGACAATGAGAATTCAAAATAATTGTGAAAAATAGTTATGAAGTTATAAATGTTTAGCCTGGAGAAAAAGATTTGGAAAGAATATGATAGTTCTTTAAAACATATTTGAGGGTTGCCATGTGGAAAAGCCATTTTATTTATCTTTGTCTCTAAGAGAGCAGAGTGGCCTTTAAGTGGCCTATATATATATATATATATATATATATATATATATATGATAATATATAATTATTAAATTATATATAATTTATAATATATATAATTATATATATTAAATTACATATAATTATTAATACTGTAATATATAACACATACACATATTACATATATTTCTAATTCTAATGGAGATATTGATTTGAATAATATATAATCTGATTTGAATAAGATACTGATTTGAATAAGAAATGATCACTGCCCTCAAGAAGCTTATGTTCTGTTTGAAGAGAAAATCATTTGTACAGCCCAGTATGATGACTCCTGAGGTACAGGCATGTTTTAAATTGCAGTAAGAGATGACAGTAAGAAGTATTAGACAAGAATATGGAACTCATTAAGGAAATGCCCCAAGAAGCATATACTTGCATGAATGAACTGAGTTTGGAAAGATGAATAGTAATTTAATGGGTGAGGAAGGACTTGGGTTATATGTTAGGCCTATGTAAATACATTAAATAATGCATGCAGACATGTAGCAGTGTGATGAACTATCTGTGGTTTTAATTTCGTGTGTCAGTTGGTTGGAAGCTTTATTTGCATTCTTCTGTTTGTGAGCTCCAGAGACTTGTCTGTTCTGTTCATCTCTATAATGTCAAGTTCTCAATAAATACCTGCTGAGTAAATACATGAACAAAAATAGTTTAATATGAATGTTAAGAATTATGTCTAAGTTCTTAGGCACTACATTGTGTAAGCAATCAGTATATGCCATGAAAATAAATTTGGTTTCCTGAAGATATGGATAAGTTTTAGCATATTAGTTATTAAATATCTAACCAGATATTTTCAGTGTAATTAAAAAATGATGTAATGTTACTTTTTTATGCCCTGGGAGTAGTCCAGATAAAATTATTTATCTACAGTGGCCAGGGAGTGCTCCAGATTGGGAAATTTTATAGTAAGTGAAGAAGAGAGAGATGGAATGGGAAAGGGTGCAGAGGCAAGATGGTATCAAGTATTTTTGAGGAAGAATGACAGAACCATTTTATTTCTGAGAGATGGCTTAAGGTAGTAGGAGGAAAATTGACCAAAAAACATAGAAAATTGCACATTTTATTCTGGCTTTGCTACTAATTGAATAACTTATAAGTACTTAACCTCCTTTACCCTTAGTTTTCTCTTTATAAAATAAAGCTTTTAAGGTTGATCATCTCTTTGATTGTTCTAGTACTAAATATTTTTATATTTATCTATAGTATTAAATATAGCTGAAAGGGTTGATTTGAAACAACCTGTGGAGGAAGCTTAAGAGTAGTCTATTTACCTTGATCTTCCCTTACTGGTTTTTCATTGATTCTTTTAGAAAAATTGTTTTAGTATGCCTTTAATTCTATTTGTTTCATATAAGTATGTTCAGTGTTGAAAGTATAAAAAATAAAGGGAACAAAAATTTAAAAGTTAAAGGTCATCCCAATCCCAGTTCAGATAACACTAGTTAACATATGGATATTTACTCTTTATGATGGATAAACCTAAAAACATATAGCAATACACATAAATATACTATTATAATAAATATAATTAAATATTTATTTATTTGTTTACTTATTTTTTACTGAAAACTTTTGGACTTACATATAATGTTAACACACTATTTTTTCACTTAGTATAGAATAAATACTCTTTCACGTCGGTACATTTTTTTTTTTTCTTGTATCAGTTTCTGTATCAGTCCGATACCAGTATAACATTCCTTTTTACAGTGGTATTATTGGGGAACTAATCTTCATTGCTCTAGGTTTCTTCTTCCTTTTTTTTTTAAGTTTTTAATTTTAATTCCAGTATAATTAACATAATCTAGGCTGTTTCTTACATCTATCATTTAATAATACTATTGGATGACTGGAAGAACAGTATTGTCTGCAATTGAAAATCTGGGTAACATATTCTTTAGAAGAGAATATGAGAATAAACTTTGAAGCAGTTGAGTTTGAATTAACAGCAAAGCATCCATATCCAAAGGTCTTAAAGTATCTTGGGAATCTGAATTTGGAGGTTATGAATGGGATTTGGGAGGAATTAACCTCATGGTGAGAACTGAAATTTGAAATACTTAAGTTGTCTGAGCAAGGGTACAGAGGTGAACAGGATTTTAAACTTCAGAAAATGAAGCATGCATTGATTGGGCATAAGTAAATTGTGAGTTTGGACAGGCTAGGTTGCTGTAGCACCACACTGTGGTATAAAGTCTTAAAAACATAACAAAAGCCTTTTATGTACGATATGAAAAACAACTGCCTATTACAAGTAGAGATTTTAGATTATATCATGTGTGCATCAGTAGTACTTTTGTAAATAAAAGAAAATACATATTTTATAAGAAGCTGTACTTCTCATTTGAAAGAGTTTTATGTGTGTGTTTATATTTGTTACTGTTTGGTTTGGTTTATATTTTTGTTTTGAAGCATAAGGAAAATCTCGCTAAGTTTGTATCATCATTTCCTTTTTTAGTATTAAGGCAGAAACCTTTTTAAGAATTTCAGAGCAATGCCTTATTTATTTTAAACTACATAAATTAAGAGATGCAAGTTGAACTCACATGTATGTATCCGCCTCTTTGGGCTGTTGCCTAATCAATATAGCTACAATTATAACAAACAAATTCATCTAAGATTGAAGGGATTAGATATTTCAGTATAAAACCTTAAAAAGAGAGGAAAACTAGTAGTGTCATTTACCTCACCTAAATAGATATGGAACCATATGCATTTCTGCTATTAGCGTCAAACACAAACTTGCCTGAAATTTCTAAGATTCCTCAGATATGAAAAATACATCTAGATTTTTCCCAGTGTTGACCAATCCATGGTGTGAGGAAAATCTTCCTTAGTCTAATCTAAATTTGCTTGATTCAGTTTAAACTATGATTACACAGCTGAGAAAATCACATCAAAGGTGTTTTTCCCCTCTTGTACCTCTTTTCAAATTCAGACACACCCACAAATTAACTATTCCCTATATTGTACATCATAGCTTTTGTCTTTGCTAATCTTTTTAACAGTATTACAATTCCACGGGAGGATAGTAGAAATTATGTTCACAACAGGACTGACCAATATTCAGAAATGTGCCTTGAAACCCAGAATGTTCCTGGCAGAAGATGCCTGCCATAGTTGAAAGCTTTGATGTGGTCAGGCATCTCTTTGTAGGTGTTCAAGACACATTAGTCTTTCAATTGACAAGTTTTTGATGCCTTTCTACAGACTAAGTGAACTTTGCTTTGCATTATAAATGGTGGAGGTCCAGAAATAATTTGTATGCAAGTCATGGCAATTTTTATCTACATAAGACACACTCCTGTAAAATTAAAGTTATGCTCAAACAAGTTTTCCTTTGAATGATGGCTCACAAGGGAAAGGAGTTCTTACTTTGGGATTAACTAGCCCTATCCATTTAGTAACCACTTTGGCTTAGAAAATACATCCTTTTAATATTTGCCAGTATTATTTGTCTTTCAGAGATAAACAGAGAGAAAGGGAAGGAGGAAGAAAAGGAAAGAGACAGAGACACTTTATAAACCAAAGGCCTGATGAGATCTTTAATAACCTACCCAGTCAGGAAGAGACAACATTTAGCAAGTACCTATTCTGCTTCAGTGTTCCATGCACTTTGCATAACTGTTTTCATAATGCAAAGTAACATTATTACAGTGTTCCTTTAGCAAAGGTAATTTTCTAGTTGTGAGAGCTAGTTGAAGGTTTTGACATTAACTGTTTTGGTACCAGTTTTATTTCTGAAAAAAAGAATCTCCTCTTGCACATGAGTACATCCCCACTTTCCAAATTAGATGTCTTCCTGTGGTTTATGATCTCCTGCATTTTCCAATACCCCTATGAGGGTAGGAAATTAGGCAACCAGCATTCCTGCTGCTGTACTGAAAACGGTAGAGAAGAAAAAGACATGGTCATATTAGGTGGCTTTCCTAAAATCTCATATAAACAGAAGTGAGACTACTGGAAATTGAATTTAGGCCTCCTGACTTGCTGTTGCCCATATCTCTGAGGACTAAGTACATTTCCACAATTTAAGTGCAAAAAGTCTGGTTTATGGGACCAGGGAGCTAAATTCTGAAATTATTGCCTTTTGTGTTTGAATCTCTGTATGTTTTAAATAATTTTGTTTATTTAATTGATTTTTATTTCTGTTAATAGTCTCTATAATGCCTTTTAAATTAGAAAAAGATGGTATTGTATGAATTTGGTTCATTGTTAACTGACAGTTTTCCTCATCGAAAACAGACCAGTGTGATCTATATTAATTCAAATTCTGTGTTACAGTGATTTTTGTAAAAGATTATATGGAAAAATCAGATATTATACAAGAACGATTATTGACTATTTTTTGCAGTCGCAATATGGAGCTTCAGTTTGTGCCAAGCCTGAGCTGCCCCTCTTTTACACTCCCATCGATCTGGTGGACATCAGCGTGGAGATGGCTGGACTGAAGTTTCTAAATCCTTTCGGTCTTGCGAGTGCAACTCCAGCTACCAGTGCATCAATGATTCGAAGAGCTTTTGAAGCTGGATGGGGTTTTGCCCTGACCAAAACTTTCTCTCTTGATAAGGTAAGTAGATATTTTTGAAGTCATGTTTAAATCTCTATCATGCATTTTAATTAGAGTGTAAATATTATACTGGCAAGATTTTCCTGACCAAAAAATAAGTTATTCAATTACTGGATAAGACTTATCATTACAAGTTGGTTTTTATTCTTTACCACTCTTTCTGTCCCATGGAAGGGCATGTATTTCTCATTTTGTTTTGTCTGGGAAGCATCAAAAATATACATATTATTAAAGTGATTATTTCATTTAATAGTCACAAACTCATGAATCCTTATTTTGACATTAATTATTTTGTGATTTCTGGATATGTGTGAACAAGGACTTATGCTATGCCTGAATTCAAAGTTAGATTATAGATTTGGTCTGTACATAATCCTGGGACCCAGTTCATGTCAAAAAGAATCACTCAGTGTACCTCATTTGTTCTGGTGATAAGATTTGTCTTGAATTTTTATATACAGAAACTTGTTTTTAAAGTATATATACCTGAGTTTAATTTGACATCATGACTTGGTACTTATTTCATAAATGGCCATACTTAGTAGAAAATAAAGGACATATTATGGTTGGAATTAATTCTTTAAACTACACAAAGCATATAAATTCATGTTTTTAAAGTAGAATGAATTATACAATAGAAGGTTGCATCCTTATATGGCTTTGAATTATAAAAGCACAGCAGAATTTAACATTCGTAGACCCTTTATTGATAAAATTTTAAATGCTAAATCTATTGATGTATTTAGTTAGTAACTGGTAGTTAGTAATAATTAATGTATAAGAATGTGTGAATCTAGTGACTGAGAAAAGTGTATCATTATTTAAATCAGCTTTATCCGTAGGCAAAGAAAATAATAGAGAACAAATATGCCCCATTAAGCACATTCTCTTCTTCTTTCTCCTCTTACTAGGATCAATAGCTGGCATTAGTATGACTAAAGCATTACAGCTGTCTTATTCTGACAGCTTTACAAGATGCTATGTGTAAGTGTGATAAAATCTAGAGAATTCTCAAAAGTTAGAAAAACTAGAGCATAAAAAGCATCATAAATGTTTTTATATTTAAGTAGCTAAAAGGAGGTGCTTTTTCAAATAAATTGGCTGAATATTTAGAAATACTTTGGTTAAACAAAGTGTAAAAATAAACAATTTACTAGATTCAGCTTTAGAATACCATTAATTGTTTACAGCTTTGTAGAACATTGATAGTATATTTGTCTTTGTTTCAATTCCTCCTTTAAGAATAACTCGCAAGCTGTAATCAAATGTTTAATCCGTTGAGAAAAACTGAGTCTCTGATACCATTTAATGACTACATTAGTTACACTGTTTTAAAAATTTTATATGCAAACTGAAATAGGTGGCTGATCAGGTATAAGTGAAAAACTGTAGGAAAAAAAGTGTTTGCTTTGAATTTCCTGTTTGCTTGCAAAAAAATTGAATTCTGATTAATCAGAGACATCTGTCTTTACTCTGTTGGTGACATGCATTGATTTGTGATGCTGTCTCTTTCAGTAACCTAGGAGCAGTTGCCTTTATTAGGATCACCAGCAGAAATAAATGTGGAAGCTAACTTCCTTCTAAACCTCCAATTTGAATTTAATCTATCAATTCACAAGTCTGTGATGCTGGTTCAAAGGGAGAGTAAGGAACAAATGCAAATTAAATTTGGCATATAAAACATAATGTTGGGGGTTTTAGGAAGCTCTCGGTTACTTACTTTGATGGTGGATACAACACAATATTTGTACAAAGACTATTTTAAATGTATTTTTGCAGATTATAATGACATAAATAATGATGCCACATTGGGCTTATATAATGCCATTTTCAACAACAATTGTTTCCCATACATGGTTTTGTGAGGTAGTCCGATTGCTGCATTGAAATTTAAGGTTTTTGTTTTGTTTTGTTTTCTTATATTGTCCCTAATTAGTGATTAAACCTGTTGTGAATGTGAAATTGTCTTATGAGCGTCTGTGCTTTCTTACTGATGAAATGTTTTAGCATCCAACTCAGTAGATATAAACATGTTTACCCCACAGCCTCTTACTAAAGGTACCTATTAAAATATTATAGATACTATACATTTGTGTGACATTATAGCATACCAATTTAGATTAGCCTTATTATAATTTATTATGCCAATTCAAGAATCTACTTAAAATGTATTAAAATTCAGAATCTTGACATTTTAAATTTGGATGCTCTCAATATGACAAAGGTTATTCTATGGAGTTTTGTTATCATATGAAATATTAATATTTCACAATACAGTTTTGATGAAGTACAATTTGCCGAGCCTGCATATGATAAAGAAATTAAATGCTTACCAAGGGAGTTCAGTAAAAATTAGAGCCCTGCCTGAACATCTGCTGGAAATTTTATTATCCTGTCCTACTGACAGGGTGGCTCCCTCGTTGTTTTTCTAGATTGACAGCTGAATATTGCACTGATTTCTGCAGCAAATATGTTTAGGTGAACTTTGTTTCCCTTTTTTTATTTTTTTGGGAGTTCGGAACATGCTTTTGATTTTCATCCTATACTTTTTTTATACTCTTGACATTTGTAGATGCCAGATTGAGGTCTAATACGCTGTAGCAAAGATAGACCATTGACTTACAGTGAAATGCCAGTTGATATCTCAGTAAACAGAAATATTATTATTCTTTACTGTGCAGTCTGTATAAAAGCTGTACGTGGTTTCTTTAGGGAGGCAAATGATCAGATTTTTAATGTCAAATATAAAAAGATCTGTGTTTACTTTTGTGTTAAATAACATCAAAGATGGCTTTTATTAACAATGTTCTTCCTTCCCAAATCAGTCTTCCCTGGAATGTCCCAAAATACGTAGATTGCCTTTCTTGAGATTCTGTTTATGTCTTATAAAGATGATATGTAAAATATCATCATAAAATGATATTTAAAATATAATTATAAATTTTTATATATAAATATATATTGCATTCATGTTTAAATTTAAAAAGGTGGGAGAGAAATCAGTGTAAAGCTTAATTAAAGCTAAACTATGACAAACCAGAGAAATGCTCTGTTTAATATTAAAATCATTTAGACTTCACATAAAAGAAACTCATGACCTGTGTCCATATTGTACTGATAGGAAATAGATAAAAATATTTTATTTTTGTTAATTATGTCATAAATTTTGTTTTCTCAAGCCTCTACATTTTATACGCTGCAAATATGTAATCTGTAACTGCGGGTTGCATATATTTTTATCACTGCATAGATAAACTCAGAAGTGTTTATTATTCCAAATCAAATTCAAACCTAAGCAAAAATTCACTTAATTTATAAACTATCTAATATAGATATTAGGATAAACCTGTGATAGATTTTTAGTGAGAAAATATCTTGAATGCATATATTTTGTTTTAATAAGTATCAGATGATTAGATAAATAGGTACACATATAGTGAGTTTTTCAACATAAAATACCAATACTTGAAACTGAGAAGTATTTAAGGTTCTTCCATTCTTTTCTTTGGAACCAAATATCGATAGTGGCTTTTTCCATAAAATATAACCTATACCGCATAATGCTTAGTGTACAGGAAGAGTTTGATAAATGTTTCATAAATATTCGTTGGATAAATGAATCAATAAATGAATAAATAGATTTTTGGCAAAAGCATATTGAGTTTCTTTTTTTTTTCAGTCATATGAACAGACAGTTAACACATGAAAAATTGACTATTCAAGTATTGATCTCAATCAAGGGAGAAAAGGCCAATTTAAAATTTTCATATCCCATGTTGCTTTCTGTAGTGCATCTATACATGTCTGAAAATGAAAATGTCAGTGAAGTTTTAAATGTCTGGGTAGCGTTTCAAGACTTAAGAGTTTTTAAAATATAGGGACTTTTTGAGAAAACAGAATAGGGATTGCACAATTTTAGGAAGGGAGATAAAAATCATCTGACCAATTCTGAAAGCTCATGTGTCAATAGCTATGACGGAATAAATGTAACTTGTTTTTGAGTGCTTTTAGCAACAAGGGATATGCTAGATCTTTATGGCAATGCAGCCTCTCATAGCTATGGGAAACCTCATTTTAGGAATAGCTTTTTTTTTTTAAGATGTTTATTTACTTATTTATTCATGAGACATAGAGAGAGGCAGAGACACAGGCAGAGAGAGAAGCAGGCTCCCTGCCAGGAGCCCGATGGGGGACTCAATCCCAGGACCCCAGGATCATGACCTGAGCCAAAGGCAGATGCTCAACTGCTGAACCACCCAGGCATCCCTAGAATATATTTTTTTACTGACCCCAAATTGGCCTTTCTCATAAGTTCCATCTATTTTTTATAATTCTGCCCTCAGAGATACCATGGAATAAATTAGTCTAACTTCTGAGCATAAATGAATTGTTAATTTTTAAATACGGTGTTGTTGTTGTTGTTCCAAGTAAATAAATACCCTACAGAAAGGCTAGCAAGTGTGGAGAATAAGTGACATCTAGGAAAAGTAACTTTGACCTGAGAGACTCCAGTCTCTGTCCAAAGCTGCTTCTAAATCACTATCTTGCACAAGTTGTTTGATATTATACATTGTTGTTGGAATTTTCATTATTATACACATAATTAACTATCATTTATTGAGTGCTTATAAAATAAGGAGATGCCCAAATGTTTTTCAGTTTTTCTTTGAATCATCATAATATCTCTATTAGATAGTATTAAGTTTTTTTTTTTTCATGCAAAATAGTAGAGTGAGGAAGTTAAACCAATTGCCCAGGACTTAGAACAATGATTCTTTATTTGTTCACAATCTTATACATTGGCAATTTGGCTGAGTTCATGTGGGCAGTTCTGCTTTACATGGTGTCTCTTGGGCTCATTCATGCATTTTCAGTAATTTGGATGCCTAGGAACTGGCAAGATGGCCTCGTTCATACATAGGGACTCTCAACTGGAGTTGCTATCGTTGCTAAGCAGGCTAATTCCTTCTTTCCATCTCTTTATTATCTCACTTGCCTCGTGGTGTCTCATCAAGGAAGCTAGGCTGGGCTTGTTCACAAGGTAGCAGTGCTCCAAGAGGGCAAGCGTGGAAGCTGCAAAGCCTGCGGAGATAAAGACTGAAAAGTCACACACTGTCATTTCCACCATACTCTTGGTTAGAGCAAATTACAAGATACACTACACGTTATATTGCAGACATAGTAAATACTATCTGCTTATTTATGGGAAAAACCGCAAAATCATATCACAGGTGGGCATGCATATAGTATGGAAGGGTGATGACAAGCCATTGTTGCAAACAACTAATTCGCCCTCTGGTCCCAGTAATTCATATCCTCTTACAGGCAAAAGGCATCCACCCCTTTCCAAGGAACCAAAAATGTCATCCGTTGATTGCATTAGGCTCAAAGTTTATGATCTTGTGATCTATATTAAGTTCAGATGGAAACGGCCTTGGTTAGGTTCAACTTGATTTATTCAGGATACTGTGAACTAGAAAGACAAGTTTACTATCCTCTATCCACCCAAAATATAATTATACAGTCCAGAGAACCACAATAGGTAGATATTCTCATTCAGAAATAGGAGAAAAGGAAGGGATTTAGAAATCACTGTCCACAGCAGTTTTAATATCCAGTTGGTCACGTGTTGTCAGAGTCCCTTGCTCTAAGGATAGGGGGTGTTCTTTGAGTAGGACCCCATTCTGCTCCCTGATAATGATTCCCTAACCCATTGTTCCTATCTGCCGTTTGGCTCTGCCCTCCTGGATCTTATACTATCCTCTGAGTTGTGTTTTGTTTCGTTTAGAAATGGCCAGTGATGGCCATTCATGTCAGTTGAATAACTTTTTTTTACCTGTTTCTTGCCATAGAAAGTTAAGAACCCCTATTCTCTTTCTCTTGCCCCTTTTAGTCCTAATTCTTAGTGCTGTCATCAGAAAACTTTATTTAAAACTTTTTTAATCTACTAAGGGCTGACTGCATGCCCTAAAGCCACATTCATAATGTCTCTTTTTGAGACAGATTTTTCTCCATTTTGGGTATGTCTTCCTGCTGTAGCACAATGTCCTTAAGATTCTTAGAATCAATATTGTCTACCTGAGAGAATCTACTAGGACCTGCTTTAAATCTTTCTAAAATCTTAACAAAGGATCACAAAGCAACGCTCTTGATATGATCTTTATCCTAAGATCATTTCTTACTTTGAAAATCTTTTCCTCCCAGGGTAGAAAAAATACTAAGAATAGTTTTATTTTTTAACATAACAAGTCCTGGGCCCTTTTGCTTTGCTCTAGGTTTGCTTAGTAAATTAAATATATCGTTCTATAGCTATTTTCTCTCTTACAGTACCTTATTATTCTTGAGTAGAAACATCCAACTGACACTTTCAGTGTTTTGTCTAGAGATTTCATTAGTCAGATCCACACATGCATTATGTACATTTTCTATCTTCTGAATTATCACCAGCGATATTCTTGCCAATTGTGCTGTCACTCCATAATACAGGCCACCCTTTTCTCAGTCTCCAATAACAATTTTCACACTGCATTTCAAGCCTCCACTAACAGTTTGTTCACCATTTTTCCAGCCTTAACTAACAGCCTACTCTTGATTTTCCAAGAGAGGTCTCTGCCCCCCTCTCATTTCGAAAGCCAGTGCCACATGTTTTAGATTCTGTTATGCTAGCAAACATAAGCAATTTCTGAATTACTTATCTATTGCTGCATATCAAAGCACAATTTAATAGCTTAAAACAACAAGTAATCTGCTCTTGGTTCTACGGTTTGGCAGTCTGGTCAGGGCGCAGCTGAGTAGGCTTGACTTTGCCGCATATGACGTTAGTTGTTCTCACTCATGCGTTTGCAGTTAGTTAAAAGACTGGGTGGCTGCTGGTTCTTGATGGCTTTATTCACATGCTTGGGACCTCAGCTGGCATAACTGGGCCTGGGTCTCCATATGGTCTCATCTTCAAAGAGACTGCACTGAACTTGTTCATAAAGTGGCTATATTCTAAAAATGCAAGAGTGGAAATTGTGAGTCTGAGGCTCAGAAGTTGCATGATATAATTTCCACCCTTATTCTGTAGGTTAGAGCAAGTCACAGGGTCAGACCAGGATTTGGAAGCATGGAAACTCCTCCTGCCATTCACAGGCCTACATCCACCACACCAGGATGAGCCAATGTCTATTTGATACAGATTCAGATACTTTTCTCTGTATTATATTTTCTAATTTTTCCTCTCTGAATCTTATTATTTTAAGTCTTAATTGAAGGCAGTTTAATTCCATCAGTGTTTGGCAGGGACCTGGAGTTCAGGTGAGCAGGTGTACTAAAGGGCCTTCTATCCTCTACCTCAAACAGAGTAGCACCTATGATTTTATTTCTACTTTGCTTTTATGTATAATGTCATGGAGAGAGACTTTTGATTTAAAACCTTCTGGGAGTGATGAATCACTAAATTCTATATCTGAAACCAATATTACACTGTATGTTAACTAACTAGAATTTAATAAAAACTTGAAAAAGAAAAAAAAGATAGCAAAGCCTTCTGGGAATCCACTGTCAATCCATTGTCAAAAGCCAATCTTCTGTGCCAATTTTCTGTAGCCACACTGGTCCTCTTTCTATTCCTCCAACGTGACAAGGGTCCTCCCTCTCTTAGCCCATTTTGCTAGTGTTTGCTCTGCCTGGAATGCTCTGCCCTCAGATCTTTATACATATAGTTCTTGTTTCTCTTTCAGTCCTTAGATCAGAAATTACTTATCAGAGGAGTCTTTGCTGACCACTCAAAACTATGTCTTCCTGTGCCACATTTCCCTGGTTGTTTTTGCATTTTGTTTTTCTTCAGTGCACTTATCACCATATGAAATCACCATTCTCTGGATCGCATACTTGTTTATTTGTTTATTTTTTTTGTCTTGGCCATTTGAAGTAAGATTTATAAGAAGAGAAATGTTGTCTTTCTTGCTCACTACTGTATGCCCAGTGCCAAGAACTATGTCTGGCAGATAGGAAAGGTGCAATACATACTTGTTAGATGAATGAATAATTATAGGATTCTAATTTGAACCACAATTCCACATGACAGCTCTTCAGTTACTTGGAGACAGCTCTCATGTCCTATCAACAAGCCTTTTCTTTTTCCTTTCTAAATAGTCCTGTTTTCCTTTCTATAATAAGGTTTGCAGACTTTTTACCATGTAGGTTGTCTGTTCTCCCATGTGGATTTCAAGAAACTTGTTTCGATCCACATTATCTTAATTGAGAGGAAGTTGCCTACATTTGCACAAATTGTTAGCACCTATCAACCAGACAGGAATTCAGGAATAATGTTGTCAGGACTATAAATGCTAAAAATAATATTTGGAGCTGCTAAGAAAAATTTCACAAATATGTTATGTAATAATATTTTAGAGCTTGGGTAATTCTCTTTAGATTATAATACAAAAGACTACACTTTACTCTTGTAACTCATTTTAAAAGGCCTTATTAGAAATAAAGATCTGAATCTTTTTAACATTAAGTCAAACTGATTTATTGTTATTGAGTTTGTACATTACATTATGATGAAAGTCTATGAAACAATAAATGAACAACTGTCCAGTGCATTATTTTCCCTGTTACAGTTCTAGCTTCAAATTTGGTGCATAATTAATTTCTACTTATCATGCAGTATTGTTCTCATGGTATATACTTATGCATTAACAAAGGAGTTATAATTATTTAAAGAAATTCAATGTAAACTTCTCATCTGGGAGACTCTTAACATTCTAAAACCATAAGTGATCTCCATGTACTAATAGTTTGATTTTCACCTGTTTAAGTTCTGTAATTGTTACTTAGATTTATTGTATTGAAATTATTAAAATTGACTCATCCTCAAATTATAAAGAATGGGTTTATTAAAAGGCTACAGTTCACATGTAATAATCCTATGGGAGATTTCATCCAAATGCTCATTCACTTTAAGGCAATGTAGCAAGCTTTTCTATGAATCAACCCTGATCGCATCAACAACAAAAGAACATGTGTATCCCTGCATGCCCATTTGTATGTATGCTTCCGATATTGAAACTAAATCTTGCAAGTTAAAATGTAATAAAAATACATTTCGCCTTTCCCCAAAGTTCTAAACTAATCATTGTTTTCAGCCATGTCATGTATGCCAGACTTTGTTTAATAGAAAATATAGATTATGATGTTTCCAAACACAGGTTAATGCACACACTTCTAATATTAACTATAAATCCTTTAATTGTAGCCAAAGTAATATTTTTAACCAGGTATAATATTAAAGTTATTTAAATTGCTCCCAATGTTTTTTACCTTTTATTTTACAATTGGGCTAGTTGACTATGAAGCAGACCAGTCAATTTTCCAATATAATTATGTCTTCACCTCTTTTCCATTTCAGGCTGTGTTTTCACACTTGTTAATTAGTTAATCATTTTGGTAGAGTGGACAATGTGAGACTCAAATAGACTTTTTAATAATATAAATTGACGTGCACAAGTTTGATTTGGGTTAGCAGATAGAGGAAACTAACCTGTATTGCAAAATACTTTTCAACTTTGGGGGTTTTATTTGTTTTGTTTTGTTTTTTTAAAAGTAACCCATGTCAAGGTTAATGGAAAATCCTTGTAATTATTGCTAGTGGAAATTTTCATAAAGTCCTGCTGGTTGAAATACTGATTTTACTCTTATCCTATCTCACATAATTCTTTTTCAGATTTTTAGTGTAGTCAAAAATATCCATATTCTGGCTATGTTTAGATGATACAGGCTTGGTTGAAATTAACATGGCTTGAATCCCATAATACACTCCTTGCCTTTGTATTTTCTTCATTGATATTTTAACAAGATTCTAGTCATTACTACTTAGGGATATTCTTTATCCTTCATTAAAATACTTTAAATACAAAACCCAGTGATTACCTCACAACCAGGTTGGGTTTTTTTTTTAATTTTATTTATTTATTCATGAGAGACACAGAGAGAGAGGCAGAGATATAGGCAGAGGGAGAAGCAGGCTCCCTGTGGAAAGCCTGATGTGGGACTCCATCCCATGACCCCAGGATCATGGCAGACATTCAACCACTGAGCTGCCCAGGCATCCCTCACAGTCAAGTTTTTATTAAAGACATACCTACATCGGCTGTTTTGTTGTAAGACTTACTCAGTTTTAAATCGCAGTTCCCTCTGTGCTGCTGCTTCTTCCGTGACTTGCAATCGGCTTCCTATTCAATTGCCACTGTTTCAGAAATGAGGTGTCATTAGAGGCTTAAGGAAGTGACTGCTTTTTAGAGAAATATTCAGCCAAAATTCCTTTTCATATGCCAGTTACCTTTACTTACTAGACTTCTCCATCTGCTTGTTTTACTTCACAACACTGCTCTTTTTATCCTGCTCTGTTTACCCATTTGTAAGTTTTTCCATGGTATCCCACATACTTGGAACAGTTTATCATTCCTCTTCTGCCAACTCACCCTCAAAGTTAAAATTTATCTATAACTATCACCAAGTAAAGTGTCATTTTAGGTATATGGCCTAGACTAGATGTATCCTGAGAGCTATTGCTAATGTCCTTTATATGCCCTCATTTTTTATCTCATTTACCCAACAAACATTTGTTAGGCAGTGATCATTCATATAGAGTGTATCTGTGTGTGTGTGTGTGTGTGTGTGTGTGTGTGTGTAAATGGTCTTCACTCTAGGAAACTTAGAGTATGCACCAAAAAACAGAATGTTGACATAAGGCAACAGAGATTCTTAGACTAAAAATGTTATTTAATAGGCAGTATTTTCCTCCAATTTTTAAAATGATTTCACATTTGAGCTTCATTTTTATTCTAGGCAGGAAGGATAGCACATGGACATTCATGGTCATGAGAGTGCCATGCATATTTAAGATTCAGCAGTTAAATCTTAAGTCATATTCAGCATATGTATCATAAGGTGGTATAAGTAGCTGGAGAGATTATGGGAAAGGCCTGTTAGGCTAGGAATTTAAATGTGATTGTATAGACAACAGGGAACCTGAAGAGTTTTAAGCAGAGAGATTATTTAATTCAACTTGGAATTTGCTACTAGTCATAATGTAACTCCCATCACCATCATCATCATCAATAACAACAACTATTTCTTCTCATGCAGTCTTCTTTTCTTATTAAACCAGTCTAATCACTAGACTTACTATGTTTTGTGTCATCTATGGCCTTAATTTTACCATTTTTTCCTCCTTAAGATGATTTCTTCTCCTACTTAAATATTAAAAGGCCATTGGCTATGTGATTCTGGTCCTCTGTGGCTGTTAACCAATGGTTACCTTCTTCTCAGTCTCTGAGTTTTTATAAAATTTTACTCAATTTACATAAGATAGAGTGAATTATTTATGTGTTTGTTTCTTTATTTCCTTCTTGAATGTAAGCCCTTGGAAGGCAAGTCCTTTGACCTTCAGGCTTTGCAAATTAAGGAACTGGAGAAAGTACATGTTGACCGACTCTTTCCCTGGTCTAATCTGTAAGACAGTTGTGTCTTGGAATGCAGTGCATTGTTTAGCAATATTGTGAATATTAAATCAGTAAATATCACTATTTCATGAACAACTTCACTTTTTTGGATAAAAATAGTTTTGTACAGCTATTATATCCTTATTTAGGAGATGTATTTTTAGGCTCTTTTTTGGGGTGCTGTCACGTGTTCTTCAAAAATTCCTCCCATCATTAGGGTACTCTCTGCTATGGCTCTTTTGAATCTTTGGTTATAACTTACTCCCTACACAAATCCTAGGAGCCCTTGAGTTATTTACTTTTTTTTTTTTTCCTGCTGAGACCTCTTTACCTTTGCAAAGGTCCCTACTGACTAGACCTTAGAGTGACCTCACACAACCTTATTTTATATGGGTCCCTTAACTGGTCTACAGGAAAATTTTTCATTTCCTTTGCCCTGACAAATCTTAGGAATGCAGACTTGTCAAAGTATAGTTCCATCTCTTTTAATTCATTTTTCAGCAGCAGACAACCCATGCTTGCCCGTGTAAACCTATCAAACAGTGCTGTACACTTTACTCTCCCACTCCAAAAGGAAAAATAAATCGCAGGGAACACATATTGAGTATTCTCAGAATCTCCTGAGGCTTGGGGACAGCAATGAGACTCAGAACACATAGTATGATCCAAAGAAATCATCTTAATCTCTCCAGCATCCCCAACTTTTATACCCTTATTGAGGAAGAATGGTATAAGAATTCCTTAAGCAGATATTTTTCTTGTACTTGGACACTTCTTCAAGAGGAGCATTTATTTTGGTAATTTATTTCAATTTCTCTCAAGATATCAGCCAAAATCTACATTTTGATACTCTGTTATATTACTAGCATCTATCAAACTTTAATTATTGACATTAATTACATGACAGCACATTATAAAAATTTCTTAAATTTTATAAAATTTCTCATACTGAGTTTTTTTTTCTATATTTTGTGGATCATCTAATTGATCCCTGAAATTCCATTTAACGTGACATCAGAATTGTTTTAGTTCAGGTTCTTCCACTCACAGACTGCCAAGATGGGATTAGACATGCAAGAATTTTATTAGGTGAAATACCTGGGAAAGCAAATATAGAGGAAGGTGGAGAAAGATGGGAGAGTCATGAGACAACAATAGAAGTCTGGCCCCAGGTGAAGGATAGAGGAAGAGAGCTTGAGTGGAAGCATCCTAGAGTGGCTTGCATCTAAGTAAGTTTCAGTGAAATCTTTAAAAAGTCCTCAGGTCTCAGGAATGAGCTCACCTTAGTCTCTCTGTCCTGTTCAGTCATTAGCTGAGGCCTGGGAATGTAGTACAATGCAGCTGAAGAATTTCAGAGCAGGAGAGCTGGGACCCTTGCTCAGTCATTCTCTGTAGTGGTAGTACTGTGAGGTTCCCGCAAGGCTCCTTGGATTTTCTGCCATAGCCACGCATAAGGTGAGCAGCCACTTAGTGTGTGGTTTTTTCAGTGGGTGAATAAACAAACATTGCATTGTATCTTGAAATCCTCTCTGGATCAATATGAGGAGAGATGGTATGGCACCAAAGGTAAAGTGAATTTATACAAAGAAAAGTATGTATTGAAAGAGAAAAATGAGATTGCATGCAGAAGGCTAGAGGGGTTATTTTACCCTAAATTTTCAGTCATGGTTTTCACAGCAAATCACAGTAGTTATTATTCAAGTATTACAACTGTTTCCCTTTATTTGGAAGAAAATGTTGAGGGTCATTCTTTCCTAAGTAATGTGAATGTCAATAAATTACTTAACTTCTCTAAACCTCAGCATGCTCACTAATAACACAAGACAATACCTGCTTTCCCTTTCTTAGAGTATTCTAGCAATACTCAGTTTGAATTTTTAAAAAATAGAAGATATAAAAATGATTTGTAACATGTAAAACACTACATCAGTAAAAGTTATAGTTATTGTTCCCACAATCTGCATACCAAGGTAAAATGTTAGTAGTTATGTAATCTTTTATTAAACCATTTAAAATCATGTAATTTTGGCCTTTTCACTTAAGGACCATCTTCACCTGTACCACCCACATCCAAGCCCTCATCATTTCTCACTGAATACTCTATCAACCTCCTACAAGAGCCTCCCTATTTCCCCTCTTGTGTGGTCCTGCATTCCAACCTCCTGACCATGGCTTAGGTGGTCTCTTACAACATAAATCATATCATGCCCCTCCTTTGCTAAAAATATTCCAACAGCTTCCCATACCCCTTGAAATAAGATCCAGAATTCTTGTACAGTCACTTTATCATCTGGCTGCTGCCGATCTCTCAGGCTTCATCTCATTCTACTTTACCTTGTATTAAGTAACCTGGAGCCATAATGGCCTTTTCTCGGTTGCTCCAATAAGTCAACCTCATTCTCACCTTTATGAACTGTTCCCTTTGCCTGGATTCTTCAGACCTTTATTTTCAAAGAGAAAAAAAGAAAACGTTGTTGCTGGTGGAAACGTGTAAATAATACAGGAATAATTCTGTTGTAATAAGTAGTTTATACTTATTGCAGTTTATCAGCTATCAGGAAATGCTGATGACAACTAACTCATTAAACTATGAAGGGATGGTCACATGTTCTTTCTTTCTGTTCCTTTCCATTAACAGGGGATTTTATGACTTTAAGTCATTCAATAAAATTCATCTTCTTTAATATTTCTGAAAGGACAAAGGTAAAGAATTGTTCTTCCTTATAGCTATTGGGATCTCTTTACTTACCAACCATAAAATCTTCAGAAAATGGGAAGTATTTTATAGGGTTCAGAAATTTCACTGCAAAGAGCAATGGATGTTATGTGACATACACATAGGCTCTGAGAAGAATGTTTTTTAAAATATTCATATAAAATTAATAAGTGTTAATGTAAATGTTAAAACACCATGTTGTGATTGCCAGTGTCCAGACATCTTCATAGTTGACTGAAAGAAACTAGAAAATGCTGCTCTACCCTAGAACACCTTCCGTCAGTGTGGGATTTGTGTCTATACTTGCTATTCACATTAATAGGATTCAATCAATAGGGCTGATACACACATAACAGAAAATTCGCTCAAATTATTGTAGGCATAGCCAGTCATGGAACATAGTTCATAGTACCTGACCTGCAACTGAAAGTGTTTTACATTAAAATATGATATAAAACATATTAAGAAGTTGGCTTTCTAGCTATTTTTGGAGCAGGAATTTAAAAGCATCTTTAATATTGGACTTCCAGTATTAAATAGAAGACAAGTTTATAAATAGTTCAATAATTGGAGAGGCTACATATTGATTTTTTCCTTTGTTATATAATATTACCCTCTTCTCCATCCAAAGCCATGTAGTCCTGGGTTGAAGAGTGCTAGAAACATGGTCGCTGTTGTGTATTGGAATGTGGAGAGACGGAAAGGCTGTCACAGCAGTCAATAAGATCTGAGAGGTGTTGACTAATTGCCTGCTAATTACACAGTAAATTGTCTAATTAAGCTGATGGTTAATTAGGGTACGCTTGCACAGCAGTCTTGTGGAATTTGTGTCTGATGTCTGGGAAGCAGCTTGTGTAATTGGCAAACTGGTAAGGACTGGCAGAGAACATGACTGGAAAGCTCACTGCCAGTGGATGACAGAATAAGGATTTAGGGGAAACAAAAGGGTTGTCATTTTTATACTGAAGGTTTTGTTTCAGTTCTGCAGCTATTCTGCAGTGAGCAATTGACAAATACATCTGAAGCCTAAATTATGTGAGTAAAGGAGGACTTAAAATGTGCTTCAACATATAAAATATGCTGCTTGCTTGCCACGTATCAGCTCTGATACACTGTATCACATTATATTAATATACCCATTGCATTTTTGCAGTTCCTCTTTTTAACATGTTATTTGCTGACCATGTGCAAAAATATTATGAAAATCCCCTGCATCCAAGGGAAAAATTGCCTCTTTTATGAAAAGATGACAAATGTAACTGATTAAAAGACATTTGAAATAAGAACTTTGAGCTCATTATTTAAATTTTAATTTATGTATCACTGTGGGCCATAAAATATTAGATATAATACAGATACGTTTGGATAATACTTTAAAGAAATAAGACTTTTAATTAATTACTAATTAATTTTTTAGGGGGAGAGAGAGAGAGTCAAAGGGCAAGCAAGCACTGGATGGGGAGGGGCAGAGGGGGAGAGATTGATCTCAGGACCCTAAGATCATGTCCTAAGCCAAAATCAAGAGTCAGATGCTTAGGCAACTGAGCCACCCAGGTGTCCCAAGACATTTTATTTTAATGAGAAAATTTGTTTTATCATTTTACTTATAATTTAGTAAAATGTAAAAATAGAATATTTCAATATCTAATTAAATGTTTTTCATTTCTGAATGGATATGATGAATTACCTACAAAATTTGAATGCCTTTAAAACTAAAAGCTGCAGGGGTTTGTTTTGCTGCTATTGCTATTCTTCATAGGTGAGGAAGTTTAACTTCCTGTTTCAAAAGTTGTCTATAATTGAAATACATGAAAATTCTCTCTGTAAATGAACTAAACTAATCCACTGAAGAATACAAGCCCTTTATAAATGAATTTAGGTACACATACATACATGTTACCTCTTTATAAGGGACCTGATATAAATTATCACTTCTATTACCATTTATTACCCAGATTCCAACATTTTTGAGGATTTGAATGGAATATAGGTTGTTGAAACAAAAGGTTACAGGTGCACAATAAATCTTGGATTTGTACTTTTCTGTTAATAAAGCAAGAGAAAATTTAAATATTTCAAAGCTAGATATCTAAAAGATAACATGGCCATAATGGAATTATGATATGAAAATTTTTTTTTGCTTTCTTAGCAAATAAAATGTAGATGGATACATATATATTTTTTCTCACTGTTTTCCATGGAGAGTTCGAAGTTCTGTATCTACTATGCTTTTAAATAAGAAGAGAGAAATAGATACTATGGGCTCTCTAAAGTGGCTTTGAATTAGCATTAACCTTGGAGATATATGCATAATAAATGAAAATATTTACTGTTTTAGAAAAAAAGTGTTTTTAACCTGTTTTAAAGAAATACTTCAAAATATTAAATCAAAAATATAATAAAGATCTAAAATTAAATTATTCTTTATTTCACGAGCAAAGAAAAATCATCTTCATTCTGTGTGAAGTCTTAGGTTATGAAGTCTTTATAAAGAAATTATTCACGATAGAAGAAAAGTGAATTTACCAAAGGGAATACAAGGCTAAACATTGAAATTGCTTATTTAAAGATATATCTCCTGAGGGAGAAAAATCAGATGGAGGTCAGTGTTGCAACTTCAACTGTTCTATATTTTGATCTATTCAGTTTTTCATTTTATTCCACATGGAGATAATATAAAAAGTTTATTTATTATAAGTGATAAAAGTTTTCATAAAAATAAGTCAAGTAGATCTATCATTGTAATTAAAGTTTTAAGGAAGAATTTTTACAAAACACAACCTTTATGTTTATGTTTCATGTTTACATATGTTTCGATGTCTTTTTCTATTAAGTCAAAATCTAAATAGTTTCCATTAATAGCCACTATAAAAAAAATATGTTCTATGTGTTGTAAGATCATATAATCATCTGTTAAGAACTTCTACTATGAATTGGCACATATGTATTTATTTATATTTATATATACATATATACCTAACATACATGTGTATATGTGTGTTATGTAATAGCAGTTTCTTTTTCAATTCCTTAAAAAATTTTATCCCTACAATTTAAAAAAGGCAAGGCAAAGAAATAACAATGTTTAGAAACCTTAGCTATCAACTTCATTCTAAAATTCTTTTGTTTTCCTTTATAATTTACATATGAGAAAATTTAGTCTTTTAAAATATGTAACTTTCACCATTATCTAACTGATTTTAGAGTATTTCCATCACTCCTGAAAAGAAACCCATACCTGTTAGCAGTCACTCCCCATTCTCCATATCTCTTAGCCCCTGGAGACCACTAATTTACATTCTATCTCCATGGAGTTGCCTATTTTGGATATTTTGTATAAATGCAATCATATAAAAAAATTAAAAAAATAAATGCAATCATACAATATGTGCCCTTTTGTATATAGTTGCTTTTACGTAGCACAATATTTTCAGAGATCTTCCATGTTGTATCATATATCAAAATTTCATTCTTTTTTTGTGGACAAACTACATTCGTTTATTCATTGATTCATGAATATTTGGTGTTTTTCCTACTCATTGCTCATGATAAGTAGTATTTTCTTGAACATTCATTTATAAGTTTTTGAGTGGATGTATATATCCAGTTCCCTTTCAGATATACCTAGAAGCAGAATTACTGAGTGATCTAGTAACTAGATGTTTAACTTTTTGATGAACTGGCAAACTGTTCTCCAAAGTGACTGCACCAGTTTACTTTCCACCAGCAGTGTATGAAGTATCTTCACACACTCACCAACATTGCCTTTTTTTAATATAGCCATCAGAATGAGTGAGAAGTTGTTTCTCATTGTAATATTGACTCCTATTATAAGAGGTAACTAGAATAATAAAAGTATAAAGGCCTAATAATTCTCTTAATATTCTTTTTTTTAAAGATTTATTTATTTATTCATTCAGAGAGAGTGAGAGAGAGGCAGAGACACAGGCAGAGGGAAAAGCAGGCCCCATGCAGGAAGCCCGATGTGGGACTCGATCCCAGGTCTCCAGGATCACACCCCAGGCTGCAGGCGGCACTAAACCGCTGCGCCACCGGGGCTGCCCCTCCCTTAATATTCTTAATAGCATATCGCCATAACACCTAGTGGATAGAACTAATAGTTAAAGTAGCTGCCATTTTTCATTCTTCTCTTGTATTCCAGAAAGTGTAGTCAATCAAAATAGGCTGACCCATTTCCACTGAGGACATGACCTACAAGCAAGTCTGAAAATTGACTTTGGGGGATGGGGGAGTAGGCACGCTCTGAAGAATAGCCAGTTTATTTGGGTTCCTGGCCTTTGAGAGAAAATGTTACAAGGTGGCATATATTCAAAGAGTAGTCTCTTGCTGTTTGGTCATTTATAGTTTAAGGATATGTTCCAACCTAAATTTTGAGTATGCATATTGAATTAAAGCCTAAGAGAAACAATTGGTATGCTCTAGATAGCAAGGATAAGGACTATTACTCTAGGAGTCTGAATCAGATGTTCTCTGCTGCCCTACTTGGTGGTTTTATCATTGTGGATCCAAACACACAGATTGTGAGACTTTTAAAAGATTTACCTTATCTCTTGCTCTAGTCTAAGAGTTCTCATAGACAGATGAGGAGAATTAGTCTTAAGTAACAGCTTTATTCAAGTTCATATAGATGGTGATTGGACATTCTCATATACTTGGTACTCTTATCACTGTATTTTTATAGTATTTTGTAGTCTGTAGTTCTCTGTTCATTTTTATGAGTCATGTCTTTATAAAACCATGACTCTGTCCTTGCTCCCAGAGAACTCAAAGTCTTGTGGTAAGATGCACCAGCAGCCAATTCACATACTTTGTAAAACATGATAGAGAGGAAGAGATGAGAGCTGTAAAAATCCGGAGGAGCCACCAAGAGATGTCACTGGAAAATAGTTGAGTCCAAGAGGAGTCCTGAATAGTGCCTGTCAGAAGAAGAGGGACATGACGTGACTGAGTCACATGTGCAAAGCTCAGTAGAAGTGGGAGTTTAACTTCACTAGGAGGATGATGTAATGAGAATAGAGAAAGTCAGAAAAGAACCAGATAATAAAGGGCCATGTTTATTCCTTGAGAAGAGTTTAGACTTGATCATATGGGATAACAAGTGGACATTATGCTGAGAATGACAAGACAGGCTTGGGTGTGCACATGAGAAAGGTTTCTCTGATAGTAGTGTATAAAATATTTGGCATCTAGCACGTAAGAGTGAGAGAAGATCCATGTATTCATTCTACAAGTATTTCCAAACTACTCTATTTCCAGACGCTGTGCTCGGGCACTGAGCTTAGCGTGGTAACAAACATGGCAGGGCCCTAATCATGGTGCATGCAGATGCAGTATACTAGGGAAGAAATGCTGTTGTCTTGAGGTTGGGGCTGGAGAAAGCAAACCTGTTTGAAATGTACAAAGGAGAGTAAAATAGCAGCTTGATGTTTGATTGCATGAAGGTAGGTAGAGATGGGGAAAGAGACGGCAAGAATGACTCCAGGATCTCTGACTTGGCAGCTGTTCATGGCTGCGCCATTCTCAAAGGAAGTGAATATAGGAGGAGAAAAACATGGTTTTTGTGTTTTGCGCCATTCGCTGAAGCAGAACTTTTCAATATCAAAAGAAAACTGTCAATGGGTACTTTTATTCTCCAACTATAATTACTTCAAATATTTGGAAGGAAAAGGTCACCCTAATAGAGGAACTGCAGTTATTAAAATTGAACTGAAAATGTTAATAATTTCTCAGATGAGATATAAGCACTAATGTAGAGTTCTGAAGTTTGAACTCAATTTAATTATTCTAAAATTAGATCCAAAACTAACATCTAAAGGGGAAAAGTTAACAGAACAGGATGTTAAATCAATATGATTAATTAACTTGATATAAATAACTTGAGTATTGCTATGTTTATCTGTAAATCATTTATCATGATACCAGCTGTAAAAGAAAATCTTAATAATAATGATAATGATGTGTGTCATCCTCCCACTCAGCAGAGGTGTCATGACAAATTGTTAACAAACTGTCTTACAGTACTTCACAGACTCAAATGCTAATGTAATAATAACATAATCAATAATAATAAAATCAACAATGGAACAAATAATTTTGATGTAGCTTAGAAAAGCAAATTTATTAAAACTTTGAGTTCACATGTGGACTCTCTTGGCCTATCTCTCCCCTTCCCTCGTCCCCCACTCCTTGCCTCCTTCTATCCCTTCACTCTCCCTCTTCCTCTCCTTTTCTTTCTTACTCTCTTTCCATCCCCTTCTTTCTCAAGGGTATTGATCATTTCCATATACTCAGTTACCAAATCCAGAAAATACATAAATATGTATCTACTATCCCCATACTGACTTTAATTATTCAAGATCTCTTATCCTCACTTAAAACATTGCATGAACTTCTTAAAAGGTCTGATTTCCGTACTGTCTACTGACAGAAATCAAGGTACGTATTTGCAACCAAATTTATCTCCTTAAAGTATATTTGAACATGTCTCTCCACTGTCTACCTGTAGGACAAAAGTTCATGCTCCTTAACATGTCATACAAAGCCCTCTGTCATTGCAACCCAGTATTTTCTTAACCTTCATTTCATCTATACCTTTTCACAAAAATGTTTAATAACAGAAGGCTAAGAGTTTTAAAATATAAGTGTCCCCTTGTAGCCTTATATAATTCCTCAGCCCCCACATGTTCTTGTTATTATCTGGTCTACAGACCATGCTTGTACACATGGAGTTGTAGTTGTAGACTGCTCACTGCTCAAGAAAAACCTGTTTGAGGGCAGCCTGCATGTTCAGTGAAGATGCCATATTCTGACTTCCTTCAGCACTTGTTTATGCAGTGTGCTCCTGTCTGAAGAGCCCTCCCCAATGTCTGGCCTATTGTCGCGCGCGCTGGGGGCGACAACCGTCCAGGGATGAGGGTAAGGGAATGAGGAAAAGAAAAGAGACATAAACAGAGTGGGAGCAGGAGGAACATATGGCTGGGTTCAACCACAATGCCAACTTTATTTGTATTATTCACTCTTTTATAAAGCAGGGTTGTTTAACAAGCAGGATATTTTAAGCTTAGTTCTCCAGACATGTCCTTTCACAGTAGATAGCAACAGTATGTGCCCTTGAATAGATAGCTATAGTATGCGTCCTTGAGCCACAAGCCTTCAACAACAAGGGTGAGACAGGTGGGCCGTGTTGGAAGAGTCAACAGAGAGCCATTGCTCGATCCATTAACCCCTTCCAGGCACCTAATTTGCCCTCACAGGTCAGTTTAGATGTGACCCTACCTGGAGACTTTCTCTTCCCTTAAAACTTTCTCTTTCCCTTAAAACTACCCTTAAAACTCCAAAGGCTCCCACAAATCTTTGGAGTTCTAGAACTTACTCCTTTAATAGGAGAAAGACAAAAATTGCAGCTCTGCTGCTAACACACTATATGTGTAGCCTTGTACAATGGAGTGGGCGAACCAAGTATTAGCTCCCTTCTGTTCTACATGTCTAATTAGAACATTTTTATTTTTCTTTAGAGTCATTTGCACACAAGATTCATCTCCCTCTGAAAAACTAGCACTGGATATTAATTATGTACATATTACATGTCAGGCATTCTGAAACCCACATAATGTACATTTTCTCTTTCACTCCTAGCAACTCATTATGTTAGCTGTCGTAATCCCCACTGCATGGACAAACTGAGGTTTAACAATTTCTGAATCCCCTTGTTTTTTTTTATGTCCCCTACAATAATAGTTCACTGCCAAACACACACAGCACTCAGCAAACACTGAATTTCTCTCTTCTGTTTTCTGTTAGGATTTTTATTCTTCTAGATGGAAATGTGATATGATTTATCACATGATAAAAACTGACCAGTAATGTTCTTTTGCCATCATTTGGCTACAGGTTAAGCTGATGCAGTTTTTTAGGAAAGAAATGAGAAATCTGTTAAAAGATTTACTATGGGCCTCTTCTTAACCACTTTATTCTGTGGCACAAACTTTCTCCCTCCTAAGTCCACAGCTCTGGGATCATGTTTGACTACTCATTGATAATTATTGTTTTGTTGGCTTTATTTCCCTGGCCTCTGTTGCAGTAAGAATGTTTCACATACTTTGAATGAACCTGCTTTTGGACAAATGATTTTACTCTGATACTTACTCACTTTACTAGCAAGATTGTATGTCAGGTAGAACAGATTCAAATCCAGGACCCCCACAGAGAAGGAGATGACCCTGAACTCTCACCTTTATCTTTTAAAATTTTAAACACTATAGATAATTGGAGAGGCAATGAAAAGTTTCTTCTGAATTGAACTCCTCTGGGCTCTGGATCTCCATGGCTTCCTTCACTACTTGTGTTTTAGTACAGTGGTATGAATATGAAAAATCCTTGGTACTAGGGGATTATTCTCTCCCCAGTGTTTTGTGCAATATTTTAAAGGTGTCCCAACATTATGGATTATGCTGAAATAATACAGCCTCCTTGATATTACATTCTGTATTCATATTTACTATAAAATGTCTTGCTACAGCACATTCCTTAACTTCCTATAGAGAAGGATGTAATGTACAACAGAGAAGTGCATTTTTTAGAAACACTGAAATGAAAGTTGTTGATTTTAAAAGACATTTTGTCACAGATGAGTGAGGGAGAAAGAGATCAAACCAGCAGGTCTAGCCAATCCAAGGTTTCATTCATGCATCTCTACTGCTTAGTGCTTTCCCCTTCGGTATCATTAGCATTTTCATTTCGAAAAATGACAGTCTGCCGTGGAAGCAGTAAAAATGTTCAACCTGTGGTTTAAATTATTGATTTTTTAGAATATTGAAGCAGTATTTCAAATGGATTTTGTTAGAGATACTTCTGGGTGGGGGGTTTCAAAGGTAATTTGATATCCAAAAGCCTGTATATTTCAAAGACTTTCCATTCTTTGAATTCCTTTAGACTCTGGTTGATTGGATAAAAATGTTTATTGTCTTCTGGATTATAAGTAGCAGATCTTTGCTGCTTGAACTTGAAACATATATCTGTAGACTATGCTCTTCATGATTTATGGTGTGTGTTTAGACTGTGATCAACTGGCAAAATAAATCTTCATTTAGAAACAAAAGCTGATTTTAAAATAAAGGAAAACATGCTATGATTTATATGCATAAAAGGCCAATAGTCCAATTGATAGCTAATTTATTGTAATAAAACATGCAAAGTGTGGTTCTATAAGAATAGATTTTAATGAAGCTCAAATTTTATTATGCTAATAGGGAGTAGAGTGTGGCTGCAGTGATTTTCCTGAAAATCTTTTTAAGTCTCTCACCACAGTCAACACTCACATATGAACAGAAAATGTTTTGACAAGGAGCAGGATTACTGACTGCTGTGTGTATGCTGTGCAGGTAGTTTGCTATTCGCAGCATGTTTCTACTTATGGAAAAAAGCTACTTAAAAAAATTACATTATATCAGAATGACTTGATCTGCAATCATTCTACAAGTTGAAGCCCTATTGAAGTCAATGAGGGCTTGGAGTGCAAATTTAGGACTGTATCGAGCTTAATATGTGGAGAACTGCATCATATCTTGTGATGTCAAGTATCACAAAGCAATGGGATGGCACAAATTTGAAATAAAACCGGATATTCTCTCTTTGACAAGTGTAAATGAATTAAAACACTGTATTAGAAGCGATCTTTCTGAGGCTTTGGGACATAAGAGGGAAATATGCTACTAAAAATATCAGATGTATCCATAATGATATTTCCATAAATGTGGATGTTTAAACCAGCTTAAAAATGCCTTTCCAATGGCAATACTACCATGAAAGTTGGTTGGAAGATCTGGTTTTGTTGCTATTTTTGAGGGGAAAATGCTTAATCTGAGGGTGTAAACCCCAAAATCAAATCTTTTTATAGAGCTTACTTACTCTAAAAACTATACAGTAGAGGGATGCCTGGGTGGCTCAGCAGTTGAGCATCTGCCTTTGGCTCAGGGTGTGATCCCGGAGTCCCGGGATCAAGTCCCACATCGGGTTCCCTGCATGGAGCCTGCTTCTCTCTCTGCCTCTCTGTCTCTCTGTGTCTCTCATGAATAAATAAATAAAATCTTTAAAATAAAAAAATAAAAACTATACAGTAGAAAATATGACTGAAACAATTATATATTTTATTATAACATAAATCATCTGATTTAATATTCATGACAGCACCTAAAAATGAGAATCTTATGTTCCTTTGTTGCTTTATAGTATTACAATTAAAGAAATAAGAAGGACAAGAGTCCCAGAAAAAAGAAGTAATTTACTCAGGGTCATACCGCAGTTAAATAGTGAAGCCAGCCTTCTTGCTCAGGTTTATATAACCCAAAAAGCATTGCTTTTCTGCTATATAACATGTCTTCCTTTATTCTTAAAAATTACATCAAAGCAGTTAAAAAAGAAAATGAAGATATAGAAGAACAGTGAGCCCTCTTCTTTTTAGTTTCTTCTTTAGGTCCTAAAGGTTCTTCTTTTAGGTCCACATGGTTCTTCTTTTTAGTTTCAGGAGTAAAGCCACTTATGTCTGCTCCCCTCCCCCATCCATTAGATTAGATGATTACCTGACTGAAAACAATTCCTGTGTGTTTAACTCTCAAGAGCTGTAGGTGAATTACTGATTAAATCTCCACAACAACTCTATGCAGTGTATATTAATATTAGTCTCATGAAATAGACGAGGACATGAGACACAGAAAGTTGCTCTAGTGAAACCATTAGTAAGTGGTAGAACAGATGAGATATCTACCGTAAGGATTCGTTGTGAATATTCAGTGATGTAGTGAATGTACTTAAAATTATCAATACTTTATAAAAAGAAAACTAAGTCACAGAAGCATTAATGACTTGCCCGGCCAATATCACACAGTGGTCAGTTGGCATAATGATAAAATAATAGACACGTCTTGGTATTTAGTAAGTTACTGAGGTGCACATTTAGAGAAAGAATCAAATATTTGTAATGAACTAATGATTAAAGCCAATTCTCCAATTTGGTAGGGATTTCATGGAAGTTATTTCAACTCTAAGTTTTAGTCTCTTATTTGTAAAATTCTTGTAATGGAATATTAGTAACTGTAGCTTACTGAGTTTGCCCATGTGTCAAGTACTTTTATAGCATGTGATAGAGGTAAAATCTAAGCAAGTGTTTAGGACATAATAAGTGCTCAACAAAGGATAACATTATTAATGTATTTTGTCATCATCATCATAGTAGGTGAGAATTGGCTTTTTGAGGAACCTCCACCATGGTTTCCAGAGTGACTGCACCAATTTACATTCCCACACAGTGCACAAGGGTTCCCTTTTCTCTGTATCCTCATTCACACTCGTTATTTCTTGTCTTCCTGATTTTAGCCATTCTTACTGGTGTGAGGTGATCTCTTATTGTAGTTTTGATTTGTATTTCCCCAGTGATTAGTGATGCTGACCACTTTGCCATGTGTCTATTGGCTATCTGTATGACTTCTTTGAAAAATGTCTATTCAATTGGATTATTTCTGAGTTTTGTTTTGTTTCGTTTTGTTTTTTTTGGTACAGAGTTGTATAAAGTCTTTGTATATTTTGGATATTAATTCCTTATCAGATGATTTGCAAATATATTTTCCCATTCAGTAGGTTGTCTTTTTGTTTTGATGATGGTTTCCTTCATTATGCAAAAAAGCTTTTTATATTTGGAATAGTCCCAATATTTTATTTTTGCTTTTGTTTCCCTTGCCGTTGGAGTCAAGTCTAGAAAAAATGTTACTAAAGCCAATATCAGAGAAATTTACTACCTGTGTTTTAGGGTTTTTATGGTGTTAGGTTGCACATTTATGTCTTTAGTCCATTTTTGTTTCTTTTGTTGTGCAAAAACTTTAGTTTGATGTAGTTTCATTGTTTATTTTTTCATTTGGTTTCCCTTGCGTGGTGAGACATATCCACAAAAAATATCGCTAAAGCTGATACCCAAGAGATTGTTGCCTACTTAAAGAGTTTTACGAAAAAAAAAAAAAGAGTTTTATGGTTTCAGGTCTTACATTTATATCTTTAATCCATTCTGAGTTTATTTTTATGTATGGTGTAAGAAAGTGGTCTAGTTTCATTCTTCACATGTAGCTATCTAGTTTTCTCAACACTTTTGAGGAGACTTTTTCCCACAGTATATTTGTGCTTATGTCATACATTAATTGACCATGTAAGTGTGGGTTTACTTCTGTGCTCTTAATTCTGTTTCATTGATCTGTGTGTCTGTTTTTGTGCCAGTACCATGCTGTTTTGATTACTGTATATTTGTAGTATAATTTGAAATCAAGGATTGTGATACGTCCAGCTTTTTAATTCTTTTTAAAGAATTAAAGATTGCTTTTATTAGTCAGGGTCTTTTGTTTATCAATATGAATATTAGTTCTGTGAACTATATTATTGGCATTTTGTCTGAGATTGCATTAAACATATACATTACTTTGGGAATATGGACATTTTAACAATACTAATTCTTCCATTCCACGAGCTTGTTATTGTCATTCCATTTACTTGTGTCATCTTCAGTTTCCTTAATCAATCAATGTCATATGGTTCTTTTACTTCTTTGATTAAATTTATTACTAGGTATTTTATTGTTTTGATGCAGTTATAAATGGGTTTGTTTTCTTAATTGCCCTATCTACTATTTCATTATTAGTGTATGGAAACACAACAGATTTCTCTATATTGATTTTGATCCCATAGCTTTATTGAATTCATGTATTAGTTCTTATAATGTTTAGGTGGAATCTTTAAGGTTATAGTATATAGGATCATAGCATCTGCAGATAATGACAGTTTTACTTCCTTGCCAATTTGGATTCATTTTATTTCTTTTTTCTTATCTGATTGCTATGGCTAGGATTTCCAGTACTATGTTGATTAGCAGTGGTAAGAGTAGACATTCTTGTCTTATTCCTGATCTTAGTGGAATTATTTGTGGATTTGTCATTATGTGGAGGCATGGTTCCTCTGTATACACTTTGTTGAGTTTACCATGAATGGATATTGCATTTTGTCACATGCTTTTTCTACATCTGATGAGATGATCATATGATGTTTATCTTTCATTTTGTTAGTGTGGGGTATCATGTTAAGTAATTAGCATATATTCAACTATCCTTGCATTCCTGAAATAAATCCCAGTTGATTGTGGTGAATAATCCTTCTCATGTATTTTTTAATTTAACTTGCTAATATTTTGTTGAGGATTTTTGCATCTATGTTCATCAGGGATATTAGTCTGTAATTTTCGTTTTTTGTAGTGTCTTTGTCTAGTTTTGTATCAAGGTAAGCTGGCCTTATAGGATGAATTTGGAAGCTTTCTTTCCTCTTCTATTTTTTGGAATTGTTTGAGAAAAATAGGCATTAACTCTTCTTTAAATGTTTGGTAGAATTCACCTATGAAGTCATCTGGTCCTGGACTTTGATCTATTGGGAGTTTTTTAATTGCTTCAGTTTCATTGCTAGTAATTGGTCTGTTCAAATTTTCTATTCCTGATTCAGTTTTGGAAAGTTATATGTTTCTAGGAATTTTTTTAGTAATTACATGGTTTCCTTGTATTTCGATGCTATCAGTTGTAACTTCGCTTTTATTTCTGATTTTATTTGAACTACCCCTATTTTTATCTGGATTAGTCTGGCTAATTGTATATCAATTTTGTTTATGTTTTCAAAGAACCAACTCTTATGCTGTAAGTGCTTTTGCTACATCTCAAAGATTTTGAACTGTAGTGTTTCTCTTTTTATTTATCTCCAGGTATTTTTTGATATCCTCTGATTTCTTCTTTGACCTATTAGTAGTTTAATAACATGTTATTTAGCCTCCATTTCTTCTAGTTTCTTCTAGGATCCCCCCTACCCCCCATCATTGATTTCTAGTTGTATAGCATTACAGTCAGAAAAGATACTTGATATAATTTCAGTCATCTTATATTTATTGAGACTTGTTTTGTGGCCTAATGTGATACATCCTGGAGAGTGTTTAGTGTGCACTTGAAAAGCATGTGTATTCTGCTGTTTTGGGGAGCAATGATCTATATATATCTGTTAAGTGTATCTACTGTAATATATCATTCAAAGCTATTGTTTCCTTATTGATTTTCTGTCTAGATGATTTATTTATAGATGTAAGTGGGGTACTAAAGTCCCATAATATTATCATATTATCGACAATTTCTCCCTTTATGTCTTTTAGTATTGCTTTATATATTTAGGTGTCCCCTTGTTGGTGGAATATTTACAATTGTTATATCCTCTTGTTAGATTAATCCTTTCATCATTATGTGAACACTTTTTTTTTTTCTGTCTCTTGTTAGAGTATTTTTGTCCCTTATTAAAGTCTATACTATGTGATAAGTATTGCTACTTTAGCTCTTTTTTTTTTTTTTTACCTCCATTTGGATAATTTGTTTTTCCTTCCCCTTAATTTCAATCTCTGTGTGTCTTTATGTCTGCAGTGAGTCACTGTTAGGCTGTATATAAGTGGTTCTTGTGTTTTGTATCCATTCAATTACCTGTCTCTTTTGATTGGAGCATTTAGGCCATTTAAAAATAAAATAATTAGTGATAGGTATGTATTTCTTGCTACTTTGTTAATTGTTTTTAGGTTGTTTCTGTAGTTCTCCTCTGTTCCTTTCATCTTCTTTTTTTCCTTGTGGTTTGATGACTTCCTTTAGTGTTACGGTTGAGTTCCTTTCTCTTTATATTTTATGTATCTGTTAGGGGTTTTTATTTTGTGATTACCATTGGATGCATATATGGCATCCTGTGTTGCATTTCAGTCTATATTGAGTTGATGGTCTCTTAATTTTGAGCACATGATATAAATACTAAATGTTTACTTCTTTCTTTATGTTTTATGTATGTGATGTCACATTTTTTAAGTTTTTATTTAAATTCTAGTTAGTTAACAATGGAATATTAGTTTCTTTTTTTAAAAAAATTTTTTGGAATATTAGTTTCAAGTGTACAATATAGTGATTCAGCATTTCCATACATCACCTAGTATATGAGGTCATAGTTTACATCTTTTCATTTTGTATATTCCGTGACTAATTTCTGTGTATACACTGATTTTACTACCTTTATTTTTTATCTCAAGTGACTGATATACTACCTTTACTATGTGTTTGATTTTACCTGTGATTTTTTCCTTTTTATAGTTTTCTTATATTTATGGTCTTTTCTTTACACTTAAATAATGTAATACCCTTTAAAATTTCTTATAAGGCTGATTTAACAGTTATGAACTCCATTGACTTTTGTTTGTCTAGGAAATTCTTTATATCTCTTTCAATTATGAATGCTAACTTTAAAGGGTTACTTAGGTATTGTTTGCAGAATTTTTCCTTTCTGCTCTTTGAATATATTGTGCCACTCTCTTCTGGCCTGTAAATTTTCTGCTGAAAAATCAGATGATGACCATATGGGGTTTCTCCTTGCATGTAACTGTTTGCTTTTCTCTTGTTACTTTTAAGATACTCCCTTTATCTTTAATTTTTGCCATTTTAAATATTATGTATCTTGGTGTAGACCTCTTGGGTTCATCTTATTTGGGATCCTCTATGATTCTTGGATATCTATTTTCTTCCTTAGACTAGGGAAGTTTTTAGCTATTATTTCCTAAAATAAGTTTTCATCCCCTCCCTCTCCTTCTGAGATCCGTATAAATGTGAATGTTATTTTACTTGATGATGACAGAGAATTCCCTTAACCCAATCTCAGTTTTTATTATTCCTTTTTCTTTTTGCTGCTCACCTTTGTCACTCTCTATTACCCCATCCTCCAGATTGCTGATCCATTTTCTGTATCTTCTTATCTGCTGTTTATCCTCTCTAGTGTATTGGTTTCATTTACTGTATTGTTCAGCTCTGACTGGTTCTCTTTTATGTTTTCCATCTGTTGGTGAAATTCTCACTGAATTATTTCACTCTTTCCTCAAACCTCATGAGTGTCTTTATGACCATTACTTTGAAGACTTTGTCAGGCATATTGCTTATCTCTGTTTTATTTCATTCTTTTTCTGTTGTTGTGTCTGTTGTTGTGTTCTTTCACTTGGGTCATATTCTTGTCTTCTTATTTGTCTAACTCTCTGTGTTTGTTTCTGTGTATTACATAGGGCAGCTACATCTTCTAGTCTTAAGAGTAGTAGCCCTGTGTAAAAGGGATCCAGTGGTGCTTTGTACCATAATGCCCCTTGGTCATAAGAACCAGGAACTGCAGGGCTGTCCCGTCTATGGGCTGAATGCACCCTCTTATTGTGGCAGAGCTGCAACTGCTGTGGATACATTGATGGGATGGGCTTTCTCCCTGTGTGGCTGACTCTTAGGCCCAGTTGCAGCTGTTTTGGATGTGCTGGTGGGCAGTGCTTGCTCCACACACTGCTGGCTTACACACTTCCTATAACTACTATATACTTGTTGGCATGTGGGCTGGCCCTCAGCCTGGCTGTCTCCAGTGAGCACTGCAGACACACTGGTGGGCAGGTGTCACTGATTCTCCCTTAGGGCATGAGTCATTTTTGAGGAGTACCAGTCTTAGTTGTGGCTGCCTACCAGATGCAGTGGTATAAGAGCTGCTTTGGAGAAAATGTACCAAGGGGAGCAGGTTAGGTGGGCAGGTGCAGAGGAACACTAAAATCAATTTCTTCTTCCAAACTCCTGTTAAAGAAGATATTTTGATCTCTTCCCTTGTATCTTAAATGTTCTTAATGGCTTCTAGAATGGTGAATCCTTTCCAGGTTTTCAATTTGCTTTGCCAAGATCCATCAGAGGAATCACTGTCTATGACATCTAGAGCTTACAAAATGTATTTCTTAAATAAGAAGACTTGAGAGTTTAAATTACTTGTTGATTCATGGGATACAAAATGGATGTTGTGTTAGCAAGGTGAAACATTAATCACAGTGTCCTTCTCCATCAGAAACCTTGGGTGAGGTCAGCCTGGGTGGCTCAGCGGTTTAGTGCTGCCTTCAGCCCAGGGTGTGATCCTGGAGACCCAGGATCAAGTCCCACGTCGAGCTCCTTGCATGGAGCCTGCTTCTCCTTCTGCCTGTGTCTTTGCCTCTCTCTCTGTGTGTCTCTTATGAATAAATAAATAAAATCTTAAAAAAAAAAAGAAACGTTGGGTGACCAGATGCATTATCATTGAACAGTAATATTTTGAAAGGAATATTTTTTCTCAACAGTAGGTCTCAAAAGCAGGCTTAAAATGTTCAGTAAACCATGTAGCAAACAGAAGTATTGTCATCCAGGCTTTGTTGTTCCAATTACAGAGCACAGGCAGAGGAGCTTTAGCATAATTCTTAAAGGCCCTAGATTTTGAGAATGGTCAATGAACAGTGGCTTCAAATTCAAGTCACCAGCTTTATTAGCACCTAACAAGAGAGCCAATCTGTCCTTTGAAGTTTTGAAGCCAGACAGCGATTTCTCTTCTCTAGCTATAAAAGTCCTATATGGCATCTTTTTCCAATAGAAGATTTTTACCTACATTGAAAATCTGTTGTTTAGTGTAGCCACCTTCTTTAACTGTCTTAGTTTAATCATCTGAATAACCTCCTGCAGTTTCTATATCAGTACTTGCTACTTCTTCAATTTGTACGTTTATGTTACAGAGATGGTTTATTTCCTTAAACCTCATGAACCAAACTCTCTTAGCTTCAAACTTTTCTTCTGCAGCTTCCTCACCTCTCTCAGCCTTCATAGAATTGAAGAGAGTTAGGGCCTTGCTCTAATTAGGCTTTGGCTTAAAGGAATATGGTAGCTGGTTTGATCTATTAAGACCATTAAAACTCTATCCATATCAGCAATGAGGCTGTTTCACATTCATGTGTTCACTGAAGTAGCTTTTAACTTCTTTCAAGAACTTTTCCTTTGCATTCATAACTTGGCTGTTTGGTACAGGAAACCTTGCTTTTGGCTTAACTTGGCTTTCACCATACTTTCCTTTGATCTAAAGAGAGAGACATGTGACTCTTCCTTTCTTTTGAACACTTAAAGGCAACTGTTGTAGGATTATTGATTGGCCTAATTTCAATATTGTTGTATTGTAGGAAATAGGGAGGGCCAAGGAGAGGGAGAGAAATGGGTGAATGGCTGATCAGTGAAGCAGTCAGTATACACACAACGTTTAGAAATTAAGTTTGCCATCTTAAAATGGCAGTTTGTGGTGCTGCAAAACAATTATAATAAGATCAAAAGATCACTGATTACAGTTCAGCATAACAAATATAATAATAATAATAAAAATGTTTGAAATGGTGCAACAATTGCCAAAATGTGATACAGAAACACAAGTGAGCAAATGCTTCTGGGAAAAAATGGTGCCAACAGACTCACTTGACACAGGGTTGCCACAAACCTTCAACTTAAAAAAAAAAAAAAACAATATCTGCAAAGCAGAGTAAAATGAAATAAGTCTGTATTACAATGTGTGGAGTGTGTAATAGGCAGTTCTAAACTAGAAGAGACCAGAGTTCATGAAAAGAGACAAAATAAGGAAGAATCAACATTTGCAGAGAGAGTGGTTTAGAATATCCAGAAACGTTGAAAGATCTAATCCATAGATTCAAGAAAGTCAGTGAATAACAAATAAATGAGCAGCAAGTTCTTACTTAGACTCAATATAGTGAAATTATAGAAAATCAAAGACAAAGAGCTTAAAAGTAGCCAGACAAAAAAGAAATAAGGTATATGTCTAAAATAAAACACAGAGATCATAATAACCAAAAATAAAAATGAAGTTACAGTTACCTAAGTAAATACAGGGAGTAGAAAAATAATGAGAATCAGTGCAGAGAAATAACGGAAGTATTAGAAATTAAAACTCTGATAGCGGAAAGTAAATATATATTATGAACTTTGGAAGTTAAAGTTGTGAACATCTTCCAAAAAGTAAAACAAAATGGCAAAGTTGAAAGAGGATAGAAAATATAGGAAAAATAGAGAACGTGACTAACAGACTCAGTATCCTTAGAGTGGAGATTCTACAAGAAGTGAAAACAAGTAAAGGAAGCCAGTTTGAAAATAATAATACAAGGAAATGCTACAGAAATGAAGAGCATGGGACCACTGGTACACAATGAAATAAGAAAAACCCACACTGATAAATCATCATAAGATTTCAGAGAATGGGTTTAGGAAGATTCTAGGAGATCTTATCTTTTTGGGGTTTTTTTTTTGTTTGTTTTTGTTTTTTAAGATTCATTTGTTTGTTTTAGAGAGAGAGCAGGTGCGTGAGAAGTGAGGTGAGGCAGAGGGTGAGGGAGAGAAGCAGACTCTCTGCTGAGTGCAGAGCCTGACACAGGGTTCAATCTTACGACCCTGAGATCATGACTTAAGCTGAAATCAAGAATCTGATGCTCAGCCAACTGAGGCCACACAGGCACCCCAATTCTTGGAGATTTTAGAGGTAAAATAAGCAAGCCACATACAGTGATTCCCTCTCTTATATTCCAAGACCCCTAGTGGATGCCTGAGACCACAGATAGCATAAAACCCCAAATATGCTGTTTTTTCCTATACATATATAGGTATGATAAAGTTTAATTTATGAATTAAGCACAGTAAGAGATTAACAACAATAATAAAAGAATGAAGCAATTGTAATAATTATACTCTAATAAAAGCTATGTGAATATGGTTTCTCTTCTCAAAATATCCTATTATACTGCATTCCTCCTTCTTACGATGATGTGAGAGGATAAAACACCTACATGATGAGATGAAATGAAGTAAATGACATAGGTACTGCGATACAGTGTTAGGCTACTACTGACCCTTGGTGTTATTTTGGAAGGAATATCATCTGCTTCCTCATTGTAGCTGACCATGGGGAAACTAAACCTACAGAAAGCAAAAAAAGGATAAGGGGGGATATTGTAAGAAGAAAGGAGAATCCTAAAAACCAATTCTGGGAATTAATACAATATCTTTAAAAATCTAAGAAATACTGTTTTAAATATTGAATTCTGCACCAACTGAAAATCTATCAGTTATGAAGGGAAGACAAGTACATTTACTTCCCATAAGCCCTTTGTCAGGAGCTACTGTGGAGAATATGCTACACTAAACAAGGAAATAAATGGAGAGAGCCAACAATAGGCTGAGTCAGGAGGAATTTCTGGTAGGACTGCAAAGGAGAATTCCAGGATGAGAGGTGAGCGGTACACCTTGAGAGCATTCTAGGATCAGGCCATTAAGAACCTCCAAAAAAACTTCTCCAGAAAGAGATGAAACCACTCAATTATCTGAAAAGTTTGACCTTGTAGAAAATCAGATTATGAGCCCTTTTATAGAATTACCATGGTATGTGGAAGAGACTTAGCCTCTGATTCAGGAATAGCCAAGTAAATTAAGAAAGAACATTTAACCTGTGTTGGAGTGCAAGGAGAGAATAGTACAAGAAAAGAGAGAGAGGGGCACCTGGGTGACTCAGTGGTTGAGTGTCTGCATTTGGCTCAGGACATGATCCCAGGGTCCTGGGATAGAGTCTCACATCAAACTCCCTTTGGGGAGCCTGCTTCTCCCTCTGCCTATGTCTCTGCCTCTCTCTGTGTGTCTCTCATGAATAAATAAATAAAAATCTTAAAAAAAAAAAGAAAAAGGAAAGGAAAGGGAAAGATTGTAGACTACTGTTACCACAATGAACCAGTATTTTACATAGCTACAAACAAAAATGTTGATTGCAGATTTAACTGAAAATGTTTTCAGATATGTGGGAGATGGGGGAGAATAAATTTGTGGGAGAGGCTATACAAAGGACTAAAATCTTAATTTCCATAATAGGAAGTAAGAGTTGAAGTCAAAGGTAGCCAGGGGATTTTCTCTGTTGTACCAATCAACAACACAGAAATGTGACTTTTCCTTCAGTTGCTACTCCTCTAGGAGAACTGAATTTACCATCTTTGATTCCCAATGTTAATAATAAAAATTTTCCTTGTTATCACTAATGAAACTGGCCTGTAAATATCCTTTATTTATTCAAACTAGGTTTTTTTGTTTGTTTATTTTAGCCATGTGTGCCTAAATCTGGCTCAAACCTCAGGGAAAACAAAACAAAACAAAACCAAAAACCCAACAACAACAAAAAACACACACAGTGGAATTGAAGTGTGTATTTTCTGTTAGAGTACTCACATGGAAAACAGTATCTTTGCCTCAAGTTCTTCACCCTAAATAATCTAATGATGTCAGTCAATACTTACAGAATTGTAGCAATCTTAAACTCTAATGGAGAAAGAAAAATATAGGTGTCTGTGATGTGTGCATTGATTTTAGCAGTTCATCCTTAGTGGAAAATGTAATTGAATATGTGTTCAGGTGGATAACACCACTTTAAGGGAGGAATAAGACAGTTTAATGCAATGGGAAGAACTGGATACATCCACATATTAAATAACTGTATAGTTCACTGATTGACAGTAAATCTTTATATCTGGAATATATATTCCCCTGGACCCCTCTCTCAACAATGGTACTGTGCTCCTTCAATTGTTGTCAAGTTGACATGTAATACACCTTTTATAACTTTTAATGTGATAGACCTTTTATTCATCCTCCTCCCCATAGGAAAAGTGAATGCTTCTGCTTTAGTAAATGCGATGGGGGAAAAAAATACTTTCAATCCAGTGATGATTTATAATCCACCCTCAGTGCTCAATATCATTCTGTAGGAATATGTATGAGTGTGTGTGTGTGTGTGTGTGTGTGTGTGTAAACATATCTCTCTGTGTTTGAATGAAAATATGTTCAAAGAGAGGGAGAAAGTAGAACTTATATAGTTTTCTAAGAGGAGCTGGTAATTTGAAATATTTATTTGTTAGGTAAAAAATCAATGTCAGTGCAGATATCAGTTAGTCAAATGAAACAATAACAAGAGCCATGGCTTTTTATTGTAAGAGACTGTTTTAACTTCATCACATTTTTAAGGTTCCAATAAAATAATTATTTTAGTACACATGATTATATTTATCTGTTTATTGTCAACTTCTCATAGTAGAATGTAAGTTTCATAAAGGCAAGTCATTGATATTGTTCACTTTTTTTAAATAGCTGCCATAGTTCTTGTAGTATAGATTGAATATGGCATAATTTATCCAACTCTTTCTTTCTTGATGCACATTTAGATTTTAGAAATTGTTACTGTAAAATGTGCATGCTGAGTCCCTGTACTATTACTTTCTCTATACTAGATACCTAAAAAGGGGATGCTGATTCAGAAGTTGACCCTTGAACAATTCAAGGGGCTAGGAGAGCCAAACCACACAGAAAAATCCATGTATAAATTTTGACTTCCCCCAAATTTAACTACTAACAGCCTGCTATTGATGGGAAGACTTACTGATAACATATAATAGTCAATTAGCAAAATATTTTGTATGTTGTGTATATTATGTACCGTATTCTTACAATAGAGTAAGCTAGAGAAAAGATAAAGGTTATTAAGAAAATCAAAGGAAGAGAAAGTACGTTTACAGTACTGTATGTGTACTTATTGAAAAACATCCACGTATAAGTGGACCTGCACTGTTCAAATCCATGTTGTTCATGTGTCAATGGCATATATTATTTGATTTGAGAAACACTGAAGATTAATTTCCAAAAATGTACTGGTAGTTCACACATTCAATAACATAAGAGCATCCATCCTCACTAGCACCTCCAGCATTGTTGTACATCTTTTAAAGTGTTTCCATCTTGCAAAATACTGTAAGTAAAAAATGGTATCCCTCATCCTCATGTACATTTTCCTGACTGCTGGGAAAGTCGCACATTTCTTCACATTGTGGGTATTTACTTTTCTTCTGTGAAATGACTGCACATTGTTTGACTGTTTCTCCCCCAACCTCCAACCTTATAGAGGAATAATTGACAAATACTGTATTGCTATTGCATCAATTGCCTCTAACATTTGAGGAGCATTTTTGCACATAGGGGATAGTAATCTTTAACACATTGGTTTTCATATCACATTTTCTTTTAGCGTTCTTTTTATAATTTTTTTAAAACTAAAATTTGCCTTTAAACAAAGTAAAATGTACACAAGGTTAAACATCAAATAATACTAAAAATACTTTTTATGAAATTCAGTTGCCCCCTACCCCACCTTTTCACACTACTTTTCTTGTTCTTGCAAAGCAACTACTTTCAGTTCTTACCATTTTTTAGGTTTTTTACATCTATGCTTCTAAATAAGATATTTACATTGCAAATTTTTAAAGCTAGACATTTTCCATTGACTTCCTATTATATAGTTCCTGAGAATGTAGTTCTAAGTTATTAGGGTTTACCTTACTATGTGTATGTAAATATTGTTCATCGTTGACCTGAGGCATGTGCAATGATTATTTGTACTCTGTCTTACAAATGTTTGTTTTATGTGGACTTAAAATTGCACCTTAAGGAAGGTTTTTTATATAACTATCATTAATTTTTAAAGTATATTTTATCTGATTCTTTACATATATAGAGGTACTTTTCCACACAAAGTTCCAAAACTCAGTCAGTTTTATTCTGTCTTCTGGAGACCAACTTCTCCTGTTCTAATGTAGAATCGTATTTCTGAGTGTTCAAATTACTTTATGCTACCCTCCATGTTTCCTGAATCCCACTTCTTCCTTTCTTGATCTTTTTTTTTTTTCCTAAAACTGAGCCTCCAGAAATCTTGTCAGAGTGTATAGTAGGTATATTTTTAGAGTTTTTGCAGATTTAAAATTTCTAGCTTAAAAATCTTTCTCTTTAAAAATTTGAAGACATTATGTCTTGCCTTCTAGCATTTAATGCTGCTATTGAGAAAGCAGGGAATACCATTTTTCACTCATAGGATTTTTCTGTTTTTCAGGCATAAAGAAATAGAAGAAAAGCAAGAAAGCTGCAATGTGTATATCAGGGAAGCAAAGTTTTTTTCAGAAATTCTCAGATTGTTTTTCACTGGCCAGATGATGGCCTCCCCTTGGTGGAGGTGGCCAGTAATTTAAAGAGGCAAGTCTTAAATTGGTGCATTGTCCCCTAGGATTCTGTTAGTAAGAGTAGAAATATAAATGGCTGTTGAGTAGACCATGAACAATGTATGCTGAATTAGGTTTAATTATAATTTATATGGCTTAATAATTTATTATTTGACATTTAGGCTATTTTTTATTTTCTTTTGCTGTTACAAATAATGCTATACTTATATTTGAAATAAATTCTTAGTAATGAGATTGTAATTCTTAAAGTACTTTTTATGGCACTTTCTGTTACCTAATTCTTTCAAGTTTTCCAATGGAGAGTCTGCTAACTGTCCATGAAGTTCTCTATTTCCTCAAGCTTCTACCAATACAAAATTTTATCATTAAAATAAATCCGGATTTAATAGGTATATAATAGGATGCCACTTTAATATTTATTTCTTTGACTAGTAATGAGGTAAAACATTTTTTATTCTTTCATTTTTAAAATTTTTATAGGAATTTTTATTTTGCCTGCTGTTTATATCTTTTGACCATTTTTCTATTAGTGGACTATTTTTTTTTTATTTTTTTATTTTTGCTGATTTAAAACCCTTTAAAACCACAATTATATAATTTATTCCTCCCAGCCAGAGCTGTTTTTGAACTTGGATTGATTAATTAATTAATTAATTAATTAAACTCAGACTCCACCGTCAGGTTTACTTGCTCTGAAAAGGATTGGGACATGTCTGTATAGCATGCATAATAACAGCAAAGTGCAAATGGCTTTAGTCTGTGACACAGCTTCTTTTTATTTTATTTTTTAAGTTTTTATCTATTTATTCATGAGAAACACAGAGAGAGAGAGAGAGAGAGGAAGAGTTATAGGCAGAGAGAGAAGCAGGCTTCCTGCGGGGACCCTGGGATCATGACCTGAGCCAAAGGCAGACACTCAACCACTGAGCCACCCCAGGCATCCCTGTGACACAGCTTCTATATCCATAGTGGACTTACATGGTTCTTAGAAAAGTAGCTAACCAGGTGAGGACTCAGTTCAGAGCTCTGGGATCCATTTAGTCTTTTCTTACTTTGCTAGTCAATGGCTCCCTTAGGAGTAGGTACCTAGCTCCCATCCTTTGATGTACCTGCATCTCATCAGTTACAGATTCTTAATGACCAAATTCAACAAGGTACTCGTATCCAATGAGTAAAGCATATCTTCATCAGGACTCTTCTGTATCTTGGAAAGGGCATACGTTCTTTGCAAGTTATTGTTGCAAGGAGGATTTGGCCAGGGGTTAAGTCTTTAACCATCTCTAAGGCTAGACCAGAGGTCAGCAAAGGTAAGGTCCCCAGGCCAAATATGACCCCCTGCCTGGTTTTGTAAATAAAGTTTTATTGACACACAGCCACATCTGTTAGTTTATATTGTCTATGGTGGTTTTCATGGTACAATTGGAGTCATGACAAAAACTGATTAACCCATAAAGACTAAAATATTTACTAAATGGCTTATTACAGATAAAGTTTGCTAACCCCTGAGCTAGAACAAAGGCCAGAACTCAACTGTTAATTCTTTAAAAAAAAAAAAAAAAAAAGATTTTATTTATTTATTTGTCAGAGAGAGCATAAGCAAGGGGAGTGGCAGGCAGAGGAAAAGACAGGCCCCCCACTAAGCAAGGAGCCTGATGCAGGACTCAATCCCAGGAACCTAGGATCATTACTGGAGCTGAAGGCAGATGCTTAACCAGGTGAGCCACTCAGGCATCCCTGTTAATTCTTTTTTTTCCAGTATATTTAAGAATTTTAATTCATACCAGCCATGTTGCAAATATTTTCCAAGTTTTTCATTTGTATTTTTCTAAATATATGATTTGGAAATATATATATATATATTGAATATTTATTAAGCCTGGCTCTTTCTGTTTTTTTTTTTTTTCTATTTACTTATTTTCATTGCTTTTATACTTAGAAAGTTTCCCAGTCAGCCAGAGTTTATTTTGATGTATGGCAAATAATCATTATATTGTCCTAGGACAATTGATGACTTATATTTTTCCATTTAATGTTACAGTGTAACTATATACCACATTCACACACATACACCATATTCATGCACATGCCCACATACGTTGGTCTTCTCTCTGCTTCATTGATCTTTGTTTCTTCTTATGATGAAGCCATACAGTTTAAATAATTGATTTTTATTATTCTCTATTTTTACTAATATGTGTTATCACTCTTTTCTTCTTTTTATATTATAATGTATTCTTAAGCTATTTTTACTACGTTATTCTTATAGGTAAAATTTTAAATTTTTTGTAATTCCAAATCTATCATAGGAAACTTTAATTGAATTTCATTTTTAATTTTCTTCATAATTTATAGAATTTTATATAAAAAGATATCAAGGACTTATAATAATATTGTATGTTTCATTCAGATTAAACAGAAAATTAGGAAAGATATTCATAATGATAAAATTACGTTTGTAAGCATTTTCTACATTATACATGTAGAAGTACATGCCTCATGCTTGTCATTTATTTTGAAGTCATTTATTAATTTTAATGGTTAGTAACTGGTACAGAGTAATTGCCCTCTGAATGATTACTAAATGAATGAATAAGTATATTAAAAATATCTAATATAAAAGTATTAATCTGGGGATCCCTGGGTGGCGCAGCGGTTTGGCACCTGACTTTGGCCCAGGGCGTGATCCTGGAGACCCGGGATTGAATCCCACGTCGGGCTCCTGGTGCATGGAGCCTGCTTCTCCCTCTGCCTATGTCTCTGCCTCTCTCTCTCTCTCTCTCTCTCTCTCTCTCTCTGTGTGTGTGTGTGTGTGTGTGACTATCATAAATAAATAAAAATTTAAAAAAAGTATTAATCTGTATATTGTTTTAATAATAGTTGACTTACCTAAACACTAATCAAAGGATACCAAATTTCAGAAGTTATTAGAGATAGTCCCTAGAAGTATAAACTGTGAAATATGTCTGCTAGTACTCCTGATCTATATGTACTTTTATTTTATTTTATTTGTTTAAAAGAATTTATTTTTTATTTGAGAGAAAAGGTGGAGAATGGAAGAGAATGAGCAAGGAGGAAAGGGAGAAGCAGATTCCCTGCTGATGATCAATATTTACTGTCTTTTCAAAAACTCAATATAATTTTTAAGTTTTATTGAGGCATAGTTGATGTATAAAATTTGCATACATTTAATTATGTACATCGTGATGAGTTTGGGCATAGGAATACACCCATTCTATCACCACAACGAGAATGCTAAAAATTTTCTTTACCTCCCAAAATTTCCTTATATCCTTTACTGGACTTTAATTTCTTTTTTCTTATTTTCTTTCTTTCTTTCTTTCTTTCTTTCTTTCTTTCTTTTCTATTCTATTCTTTTTTTTTTGGTAAGAACACTTAACGTGAGATCTATTCTCTTAACATATTTTGAAGTGTATAATACTATATTGTTATACCTATAGGTGAAATTTTGTACTGATCTCTAAAACATACTCTTCTTGCATGACAGAAACTTTAGCTCCATCACTAATAATCAGGGAAATGTGGATCAAAACTACCATTAAATATTACCTCATACCTGACAGGTTTGACTATTATAACACACACAAACACACACACACACACACACGAACTGTAAGTGTTGGTGAGGTTGTGGAGACACTGGAACCTTTATATTATATTAGTAGGAATATAGAGTGGTGTAGCTACTTTGAGAGATACTATGGAGGTTCCTCAAAAATTAAAATAGAGCTACCATGTGATCCAATATCCCACTTCTGGATATATATCCAACAGAGTTAAAATGGGGATCTCAAAATTTGAAATGAGGGGGCAGCCCGGGTGGCTCAGCAGCTTAGCGCCGCCTTCAGCCCAGGGCCTGATCCTGGAGTCCCGGGATCGAGTCCCATCTCGGGCTCCCTGCATGGAGCCTGCTTCTCCCTCTGCCTGTATCTCTGCCTCTCTCTCTCTGTGTCTCTCATGAATAAATAAATAAAATCTTTTTTAAAAAATTTGAAATGAGGATATATGCACCCTCATGTTCATTGCAGCATTATTCACAATAGCCAAGATATGGAAACAACCCACATATCCATTGACAGATGAATGGATAAATAAAATATGCTATATACATATAAAATATTATTCAGCCTTAAAAAGAGAAGGAAGTCCTGCCATTTGTGACAACATGGAAGAACCTAGAAAACACTATGCTGAGTGAAATAAGCAATCACAGGAGGACAAATAGTGCATAATTCCACTTATGTAAAGTATCTTAATATAGTCCAACTCACGGAAGGAGAAAATAGAATGGTGGTTGCCAGAGCTAGGGAAGGGGAAAACAGAGAATTTTTTTTCAAAAATTCAGTATCAGTGATTTGGAGGACATTTTATTCTTTAAGGCTATTTGGGCTAATTAGATTTGGGTAAAGGTTGGGCTTTGTGATAAAATTTCCAAACTCTGCCCTTAAAAATTATGTTTATTGAAAATGGGATATCACACAAATATAAAATATCAGCTAGAAGTGGATTTATAGGCTTAATTCCATCACTATTAATTAGTACCCTTGCCAGTAGGTATGCTAGTCTCCTTTCAGTTGCAGCAATTTAGGTTGAAGTGAAAAATAAGGGGATGTCCCACAGATCCCAAAGACAAGAAAGCAGTTGCCTAAGGCAGAAAGTATAATAAAAAATTGGAACCATGTCTGAACTCTCTCTAAAATTATTGCCCCCGAATCAATCTAAAGTTGTGTGTGTGGCTTTTGCAACAAAGTAGATGAAGGAGAGAAAAGACAATTCTTGGAAAAGATGTGCTGCATTGCTAATCCAGTCGGTATCTACTACACTATTCTCAAATATGATAGTCAAGAAGAACTTTCTAGAGACAAATGATTGCATCTTTAAATAGCTATGGATGTTATAAAATAGTGAAATGCTTGTGAATGGTTTTTAATTATTGTACAGGTTATCCTATCTTAAGGTAATTCAGAAAATGCCTGAATCTCCTTTGTATGACTGTCCTTCAAATAAGTGATAAAAGCTTTTATATATTCCATTTTAGTTTAGTCAAGCTAAACTATTCCTTATGTGATTTAATTTTAAGTTCCTTAACTTTTTCTGTTGCTGTTGTTTTCCACTGAAAGTGTTTTCATTTGCCCCAAACTGGAGGTAGTATTTTGAACAGCTCTGAGAAGAGTAAGAACAACATTTCTTTTTCTAATACTAACTTACTACTAATATATGCACTAGTTTTACGTATAGCCTCCTTTCCTTTTTTGAGCCGTATCAAAATAAAATACCTAGTATTTTATTAAGCTTTTCAGCTGATGAACTGTGACTTCTTTATCTTGTACATATGTATGTTAGACCCAAAGTATAATTACTTATTACATGTTATTGAATACAATCTGTCACTCTGACCCATCGACATCTCTTTGGAATTTGATTCTGTGTCCTACATATTGGTCCTCCTCTCTGACTCTAGCATTTTTTCCACTCTGTCCTGAGATTCCTCACCTTGGTTTTTGTGATCTCCCTGTAAAGCATATTGAAGATAGAGGTAATGCAATTTGCAGTTTTTGAGCTAACTTTATTGATCTCATCATACATACTTGTATCAGTGATGTAAGCATCTGAAGCTTATTTAAAGTTTTTTTACCCCCAAAGGTTTTTAAAAAGGTTATATATGGCCTAGATCTTTCCCACATTATAGCACTCACAATCTCCAGCTCAAATCCTTTCCCTTTACCAGAACAAGCAGTGTGCCATGTTATTAGGAGAACTAATTCAGAAATCTTATAATCTATTGGGGGTCCAACTGTATCAGTAACATCACTAATTGTTTCATTAATATTGCAGCTATAGCAAGTTAGCACGCAGTGTCCCTCTCTCTAAGGCCAGAGTTCCCCCAATATCTGGGTGCAGATGTGCTGCTTAGAGCCGTGCACACCATCCCCAAAACCCAGCATCAATTCACATCCATATTATCTTGCATATATTATAACCACAGGAGGGTAAAGAATGTTAATGCACAGAAGATGACCATGGAATTACAATAATTATTATTTGCATTATTTGTATTGTTTGAATTATTTGTATAATGTTACAAACTGTTGGGCAGCCCCAGTGGTGCAGCGGTTTAGCGCCGCCTGCAGCCCAGGGCGTGATCCTGGAGACCCTGGATCAAGTCCCACGTCAGGCTCTCTGTATGACGCCTGCTTCTCCCTCTGCCTGTGTCTCTGCCTCTCTCTCTCTGTCTCTATGAATAAATAAATAAAGTCTTTTAAAAAAAATGTTACACGCTGTTCTAAGCACTTTACAAGTGACTCATTTTACTTTATCCAAGATAACATTTGAGATGTTATCTTTAGCTCATTTTACCAACAAGGAAGGTGAAGAATAAAGAGATTATTTGTCTAGGTGGCCCAACTAATAAGATGAAATAATTAGATGTGAACTCTAGTAGTTTGACTTTATTCTTTTTTTAAAAGTTTGTTTGACTGCTTGCTTAAGCGATCGCTATACCCATAGTAGGGCTCAAACTCACGACCCTGAGATTAACAGTTGCTTGCTCTTCTGACTGAACCAGCCAGGTGCCCCTATTCTTTTTTTAACTAATACACTTGCTTCCTCCTTTAAAAAAAAAAAAAAACTCCATAAATGCAGGTGAAATGGATGAAGTGGGTTTGGAGTAATCAGGAATGACCTATGTCTCTTAATCTGGTCTCTTAGTCCTATTAAAGTACTTTCTTCTAATACCTCTCAACACTATCAGCACATTCAATAAATATGACTGCACTGTGTCTATGTTTAGATCTATTTATGGCTCACCATCATTTATTTGTAAAAATGATGAACATGACCTGACTGGGCATGGAGCCCTTTTGTATAATATTAGAAAGCTTTTTCCATGTGCATAAGCAGTCATTTAACTACTAGTTCTAGCTTTTATCCTCCATCGTATCTAAGGAAGCAATCAGATCCCTTGCTTGCTGTGGTTCAGGTACTTGGGATCTTCCATATTTCTCTGTATATTAGGTTTGTAACCATTTTTTAGAAATAAGATTTTGAAATTACTTCAATTACAAAATTGATCCAAGACATTGTAATTCAGTTATAACATCATAATATGGTGTTACGGTTAGTATCTCCAGTCTAAGTTGTGAACCCTTAGTAGAATTTAATTTTGTTATACAAACTTATCAATATGCTAATGAATGAATTTCAAAATTCTCTTCTCTGTAGCTAGTATTAAACAGTGACGCTTATAACTATCATTTTATTTTCACTACCATAAAATCAGTCGTAATACTTTTTTTTTTTAAATCAACCACGATCAAAAAGATTTGTGAGAAAATAGTGGCATTTTATTTATCTGTTCTTTGTCTTTTCAATTTTATCTTCCCCTAGGGCTATTTTAGCAGACAAGTTGTACTTCTGTAGGCCTGCAGTGTATAAATTACTCATTCTTTAGCCTTTGGTAATCAGAACCATGAGGTTTTATTACATTTAAATTTATCACATAAAAGACTTCTGGAGATCTATGATGTTTGTGTAACCCTCACCTAAGCTTGAAAATAATTTTATATAGTGCTATGAAACATTGCAGATATTAGCACTACATTTTGTTCCTAATGAGGTTGATATATTAAAAGGCAATTCATTTATACCATTTTTGCAAAAACAATTCCTGCTGATAAACATTAGTACTGACTGTCTACAAAGGGCCATAAGGACCTCAGAGCCAGCTCTGACTAATTTTGGAGATTTCTGAAAACTTTTCAAAAAACATCATCCTTTTTAAAAAATATTTTGAACTATCTTTCTCTATAAATTTTATTTTGTAATCAGTTATTGTATATTGACCAGCTGTTTATTTTTTATTGCTACTTTTTGTCAAGCAACTTAAATGTTTTATATCCTAGTAAACTTTAAGAAACAGAATCACCTTTCTATTCATATTTCATCCTTAGTAGAAAAATCAGTATGTTGCTTTACCTCATCCTCTGTATTCATCCTTGGCTTTCTTCTTTAATCTGCTCCTTCACACTTGGAATAAAGCATCTGTGAGTATGGCTCACTGGCCAGATCTGGCCCGCAGACTGTTTTTGTACATCATATGAGCTAACATTGATTTTTACATTTTTTAAATGGTTGGGAGAAAAATCAAAAGAGTAATATATGTGACTTGTGAAAGTTATGGGAAATTCCTAAAAGTAGAAGTAAAAGATAAATAACTGTTTAATACATAACTTATGAAATTCAAATGTTACCATCCATAAATTAATTTTCATTGGAACACAGACATTTCTATTTGTTGCATAACGTCTATGATTGCTTTCTTGTAACAGTGACAGAGTTCAGTAGTTGAGTGATAGATATCATATTACCTGCATACCCTGAAATATTCACTGACTCTTTGCAATAGAAGTTTAATTTTACTGACCTCTACCCTAGACAAAATTCCTAATCTTTGTAGGGCATAATTTTAGTTTCCTGTCTGGACAGAAAGTTCTTCGTTTTGCACTCCAGACAGACCTTTTTCAATACCCTCCTGTCCATTGTGGATTCAGATGTCTCTAAAGCACTAGGATTATGGTAAAAAATATATGAAAATATCTATTAATATTATGGTTATCTCTTTTTTCTGATTTCTCTTTTTTTATTCATTTTATTTTTTAATTTACATTCAGAGGAGATGCATGGCCATAAGGTTGCTTTTATTGATGGACACCTGATCAAAAAATTTTGGAGACTGCTGCCCTATATATATCATAATCTGTTTTCTATAAAATATAAATGTCCTGAAGGATATTAATTGGTGATATATGAAAAACAGTTTTAGAGTTCAACGGGTTTGTGAGAAACGGAGTTATAGACAGGTAGATCTAGTACTGGATACCTCAAGACTTTCAACATGCTTAGGTGTGTTGTAAAACATCCCTGATGGTTTCCTTTTTTGTTTTTTTGTTTTTGTTTTGTTTTGTTTTGTTTTGATCCCTGATGGTTTCCCAAGATGGTCAGTCACAGAGCCCCCCATTCAGTTATCCCTCATGAGATAGTTCAGCAAATACCCTCGGGAAATGTTCTCCTATTTCAAGGGTGTTGAAGACTGTTAACTTTCATTGTATATGTGGAAGCACAGATGATAATTATACAGCACTATATAAATATAAATTGTCATTTGGAGATACTTTGATCAATCTTGACATCCAGACAAGCATTTAAGTGACTAAATTAATTACCACTTAAAGGTATTTATTATTGTTGTTATTAATTAATTTTGAACTCACTTAAAGTCAGAATGTGATTATAACCCAAAGGAAAACTGACCATGCCATTGTTTCTTCTCACGATCTAATGATCTCCAAGGCTGCTTTAGCAAGTTAGTGGTAGAGTCTCAAATCAGTATTTTGAGCAAAATGATCAGATTCTGATTGTAACATCTTTACCAGGATCCAGTTTGTTTTTAGGTTAACCTATAAGAAGGTTTGTTTTATGGTTATATCCAGCATTTCCATCTGCCCACCTCTTTTTTGTTATGATTTTGATTATACCATTTTCAGAATTAATAGCTATCATGATTAAAGTAATTCATTAAATAATTTAAATGGTGAAATTCTGCATTCCACACTGTCTTCTGAAGGATGAATAGATAAGAATGTATATTACCTCAGAAGACTGGGTTTGAATGAACTGACAATTCTACTTATAGGGGAGGAAAAAGTTTTTCTCAACCCTCTTAGGGCCCCTGGCTGTGTCTGAAAATGAAACTGACAAAGATTAACAGGAGAAAAGCATATACATTTTATTGAATTTGTACATGTACATGGGTGCCTTCACAAGAGAATGAAAACTCAAAGTGACCAGAACAAGAAACTGTTACACCTTTTAGACAAAGAAGCAATGTTTTCTCATAAAGTGAAGAAAGTGGCAAGACAGAGGTTTTGGGTTAGGGGTAGGGTAGCAAGTGGTAAAGGAGTAACTAAGAAAATAAGGATGAGTTTAACAAGGTTTGTCTGTACAGATTTCTTGGCCCTAAACTCCCTGTCTCTGGTGATAAGAATGTCTTTCCTCCTGTTACAGGGAGAGTATTTTTCACAGGGGACTTTTAAGACCTGCATCAGAAAAGGGCCAGGAATGTGAGGTTAGAGTGACTTTTCTGCTTTTTTTTCTCTTTTAAAAAATTTCTTCAGTTTAAGATCTTTAATATGCCAAGATACCATATTTCAGGGTAGCATATTCTCAAATCCCACCAGTGCATAGGCTTTGCCATTTAATTTTCTTTTCTATAATAAAACCATGTGGTCCTGATAATTAAAATCGAATCCTATTATGAATAACGTTCTAAAGTCCAGAATTCTGGGTTTTGCTTGCTTGGTTATATGTTGTTTTGTTTTGATTCTAATTTGTAAAAGCTATTCCTATTGAAGCCATGCTGATCACCCTTTAAATGTTATCAGATTATCCCTAAGAAGCTAAAAAAAAATTTTTTTTTTGAAATAACTTTAGAGGACACAGACAGAAAGTTTTTCAAATGTCCTTCAGTTTACTTGTTTGCATTTCCTCAAAAGAGACTGGTGCAAAGCAGTTGGAGTTTACAATAGCTTTGAAAGCATTATTGTTCCAAAGCTAATTTTAACCTGTGATAAAGATTGCTTTTTTTATTCAGTTGAATGTGATATCCAGTAATTGTTTGTCAAGGCTAAGTGCTGTAGGACATAATACATTCTTTAAATGGTGTTTTGTAATTATAATACAAGCATCTTTATGGCCTAATATATGAAAGAATGCTATTGGGTAAGAGTGTTAGAATTATGAGAAAGCAGACTTTAAACTTTACTATTTCAATTATTAAATCTCATGGCTGCTTAACTTACATTTAGGGGAGTTTGACTCTATGTATTTGCTCAAATGAATGATTTTTTTGTTAACTGAATGGTTTTGCAGATCTTGACAGAAATAAACTTTTTTTTTTTTTCCTATCTCATTTTAGTCAGTGAGATATTGGTGGGGAAGATTACCTAAAACAGCCAAAATGTGTGTGTGTGTGTGTGTGTGTGTGTGTGTGTGTGTGTGTGTTACCTGAAGTGATTTCAATGAGTTTGAAATTACCCCTAAATCACAAATCTGTGTCATGGGCCAAAACGTGTTTCTTATAGCAACACTTCTGATCTGAAATGTTTCCAATTTGTATGTTTATGGATAAATGACTTTTTGTTATCCTACTGAGTATCAACTAAAAGTGGTATAAGGGATCAGGTCATACAATCTCATCATTTTGTTAGAGGAATCACCAGAAGTAGTACTCTGCCTAAGACATCATTCAGGGCCATATGTAAACACAGGTGGTAATGCTGAGGCAGAGAATACCAATCTGAGCTGCCTCTAGAATAATACCATCTTCAGGTCTGCATCCTATCTTTTTTTCTATTTTCCATGTGAAATATAGTATGTATACAAAAGAATATGTAATATAGATATACATTTTAAGAAATAATACAATGAATACCTTCTTTTAACATTTCACACAGAAAGAGAAGCATAAGATATTCCTGTACCTTTGACTCTATGTACCCCCACTCAGATATAGCCCTTTCTCTTCCCTCTAAAGGTAATGACTTAGATTTTGTCATTATCATTTTCTTGCTTTTTTATGTTTTACCACATATGTATCTCTAAATAGTATGCCGTCCAGTTTTGCCTGTTTTTATTTTTAATACAACCCTAAAGTTAACATTCTTTTTTTTTTAAAGTTAACATTCTTTATGCAACTTGCTTTATTCTTGCTATTGTCCAATATTTTGTTTTTCACATTCTTCCTCATTGAAATAGCATTAGCTCATTCATTTTCTCTGCTGTATACTATTTGCTCATCATTCCTTTTGTTCAAAAGTGTAATTATTTTATTATTATTCTTGAGTTATAATTTTGAAGTTGTGCAATTCTCAGTTAACATTCCTTTCTTTTTAATTTTTTAATTAATTAACTTATTAATTTTTCCCCTTCCTTCTTTAGAGACAATATTTTATCCTCTTCTGACTTCCAAGGACACTGTCAAGAAGTTCCCTGTCAATCTGTTTTTCCTTTGTACATAATCTTTTCTTCCTCGGGCTACTTATTAAGCTTTCTCTTTGTCTTTGGTATTTTATTTGCTACAAGATGTCGATTAAAAATATTTCCTTGTGTTTTTTGTCCCTAAATTTGAAGATCTGTGTCTCTCATTAATTCTATTGAATCTCTAACAATATCTATTGAACTATTACCTCTCTCAAGACTCCCTATTATCTTGGGAGATCCAGTTAGATTTCTTTCACTCTCACTCTGTTTTCCATGCCTCTCAACCTCCATATTACGTTTTGCGTGTCATTTGTCACATTTATGTCACATTTAATAATCCCATAGATATCAAGTGGACTGATTCTATTCAGCTATGTCTAATCTCTTGTTTACTCCAAACTATTAAGGTTCTGTTTTCCCAATTTGTACTATGTATATATATATTTTTTAATTTTTAGAAATTCCTTTTGCTTATATTTGCTTATATTTTAAATTTTCATGTTAAGTTTGAATTTCTTATTCTTTGATTACACATTCAGTCACTCTTTTATTTTTCAAACATATTAAAGATTTATTTTCAATATCTGATAATCTGTAATCTTTTATGGGTCTGATTTTATAGCTTTGTCTTCCTACTGACTCTGGCTTATATTTTTTTTTTTTCTCACTTGTTTAGCAGAATTCTTCTGAGTTCACTTTCCATGGAAATTTATTTATGGGAATTTTTTTGATACCAAGATAAAAATCCCTCCAGAGAGAGTTTGAGATTGCTTCTCCTAGGTGTCTGTGGACACCATGACCAGGAGCCACCTCCTTTTTTTTTCTTTTCTTTTCTTTTTTTTTTTTTCAGGAGCCACCTTTGAACCAAATTTTCAACTTGAAGTTTTGCAGCCCACACAAGTTTGAAATCTTAAGGGAGACTTCTTTTTTTTTTCATCCATAATTAAGGCTAAATTGGACATTTACCCCACCATTCCCCTCTGGTGGTTTTTTAGACCACAAATTGAGAGCATTGCTTTTTGTTTGTCCTACCTTATGGTTAGGCCCTGACTTTTTCTGCTCTCTCAGGTGTGTATGAGCCATTAGGAATCAGGCTCTAGGCCTCCAGATACCAGCAGACACCACCCTATAGTTAGTTTGTCATTATGAATCTGTTTTGTTGTCATTTTTGATCTCAAAGAAATTTCCTAATTTTGACACCAATTCAGTTGTTCATCTTTTGTTTTTTTCATATCCCTGTCCAGTATTTTTTAATGGCTATACTGTGAGAGTTTTTTCTCATTATCTTGTTAACCATACTGCAGAACTGGAAAACTGTTTGATTCTTTTAGGTACTTCTTACTTAAATAATAGCCATTTCACTTCCAGTGGCTTCTAGAGTAAAACCAGAGGATTTATACAAGTTTTATAAAAAATAAAGTTTTTACAAACATTTATCATTTTCAGTGAAAATTATGCTTTAATACTTGGAGATGATTAGTAATTATTAAAACTGACTCATGCTTACACCTTCACAGCTGCTGTTCTGGGCCTTAAAAGATTTCTTCAAAGCATATCACATGATCATCTTATAAGCAGGCCAGCAGAAATTTCTAAGTTAATTACAGTTTGGCAGAGTGTATCCAAAACCTCTTATCTGAACAGTGAACCCAATAATTTAATCAGTCTGTCTGTTGATTAATCACGTTCTAATCCATCTGATATCAGCTCTGAAAAAGCTCTTCATCTGTTCCTTGTAAAACTTATCTCTGTGAATGCACAGCTGCTGTGAGCTATTGGTATTAATAACTTGAATAGGAGACAGAACACAATGGATTCTCAAAGCCTGCAGAAAAAAGTTTGAACTCCTTAAAACAGTCATTCAGGACTCTCTAATCTGACCCAACTCTACAATCTTCCCATCCTCATTTCCTGTTGCTTTGTCAGTTTCAGGCCATGTACAAGTTAAGGCCAGGTGCCTGAACTCTTTCTATTTTGACTGTTTCTGAAGCTGATGAGCTGATGAATGATTAAATATGTATTTATCAAATACCACATGTCAGATATGTGCTATATTTCACTTAAGATCCTACAACCTCTCTGTCATATAGTGAAGCATATAGTGAAGCCGGTTTGACGGATGAGAAAGTCAAAGAGCAAAACAAATTACTTTTTGGTGTCCTATTTACAAAGTTATAAGCTCTTTGGAAAAGGGCAAGAGGAAAGACAAAAAGCTACACAAGTCTGTGATTGAAAATTTTACTAGTAAAACATAAATAAAATTCAAAAATTTAATCTCCGTACTTGAGCTGTGAGAGATACCAAATCCTCTAGATGTTTGACACCATCTAAGAGGTGGGAGATGTTTGATCCACGTGAGCTCGAGAGAGTATGTGAGTAAAAGTCCTTCCTTGCAACATAGGAGGCATTCAGTATATTTGGTTTCTACTCTTTATTCCCCTCTTTATTCCTAATCAGGTTGTAAATTGTTTTCCTATTCATTGTAGAACACAACCTGTTGTTTCTCCTCTACTGCTACACTCCTACCCATCTTACACAATCAGTTCAGTGCAGTATGAGACTGCAACTGAGTGTAGAGCAGGCTGTCTGTGCAGACAGTCTTCAGCACACCACCATGCTGGAATAACAGAATTGCCAATGTAACCTAAAACATGAGGGAGTTTTTAAAGAGTTCTTACAACTTTGATCTAGTAAGGTTTGGGCCCACAGGAATAGGAAATGGATTGTTATGGTTTATTCAAGACTGTGGGAAGTTTCATTTCATTATATGATAATAATTTTGTCCATTTTTCATCCACTTTCCTAGGTAATTATACTTTATTAATGATCATATGATATTTTTTTCTAAGTTTTCTAAGGTGAACCTAGCAAAGACTAGTCCCAGGGTAGTAGATTCTTAAAGACTCATTTAAAACTATTTGCTTAGCTCTCGATTACTCTATATTTGTTTATATGAGCATATATATGAACCCTTAATTCTACCCTGCTAGATATAGTTAATTAGACAAGGGGCAAATATTAAACCCAAGTGAAACCCATTAGAGTCTCTGCCACCAGAGTAAAACTGGGCCTGTGAGATTACAAGATTTGAGCGTGACTATACGTATACCTTATAAACCAGAACCTGTCAGGGGCTGATGGTTCTATCATATGAACTTGAACTGTAACAGAGGAAGCCCTCTATAGAAAGAGGGAAGAATGAAGAGCTATGAAAAAAGAAGCAGAGAAAAGAGACAGAAAAATTTTGAAATGCATTTTCAGTTATGGGAATTATTCCTTTTCCTTCAAGTAGATATCACATTCCATTTCCGTAAAAAAAAAAAAAAAATTGTTTAAATTGACTTGTTTTTCTTACAACTAAAATTAGTGCTAATTAGTATCACCTGAATCAAATGTTAAGTGGTCACTGATATTATTCATATCACATAAATGTACCTCAATTCTAGTTTTACCTCTAATGCTCACTAGAGCTGGGCAGTAGTGGACAAGTCCCTTTAATTTCTCTAGGCCCTAGTTTTAGTATTAGCAGCATGATGATAGAATCATGAAGATCAAATAGAATGATGTATGTGAAAGATCTGTGCTATAAAAATCTGAATTATTGTTTTTTCTACAATTTCAATGCCAGTATTTCTCTGATAATTTATCTTGTATGTCTAGATAACACTGTTACTCTTGTTTACTGTGTTTTCCATGTGGGTAGACAGATTTAAAGTTCCCGATGACAAAGGGATAAATTTTGTCACAATTTCAGGTTTTTGAGTGCTGTCTTTATATAAGGCACTAGAATGGAAAAATTGATGTATTAAGAAAAAATTCTCAACCTACCCATTCTGACCCTCCAAAACAACCAAGTAGAGATTATTCTGACCATTATAACATTTATTTTGGGGAGTAATCAAATATTAATATACTCAGTTCATGAAGAAAATAAAATGTTAAAGAGTTCTTTTCTTTCATAATAGTGGAGTTGCACTGGAAACTGGGCCACTGTTGAATTTTATTTTACTTTTTGCTATTCCCAGGGTAGCAGTATGCCAGATTTATAATGATAGGACCATATTATGTAACAGGATATTTGTTGTTAGATTTATTTGCAAAATGATTTTCCTCTATTATGGAATAATGTATAGATAAATCCCAGTTAAATAGAAAGTGATTTATTTTAGAAGACAATTTGTCATGGAGTACATTTAATTTTTGAAATTCTAGCTTATAAAACTAATTAGTGAAGAGATTTGTTTGACAAAAACAACCGTTTAGAGCAGAGTTTTGGAAATTAAAAAAAAAAAAAAAAAAAAGGAACAACTTACCCCTAAGATTTAAATGACAGATTTTCAGGTAAACCAATAAAACTTTCTCTGCAGCTCATAACACTATGCACTGTGATACCATAAAGTTCACTAAACAGATTTCTCATTTTGCCATTATGTTTCTGCAGTTCAAGAGTAAAACTTCTTTAAAATTATATATCACTAATACTTTTAGAATCATTCGTACTCCACTGTCCCCAATTCTCCCCTGGCATCCACAGTCCTGAATTATTTTTACATAATCTCTTATTTATATTTGTTCATATAAATAAATATGTTTTACTAAACAGTATGTTGTGTTATTTTGTTTGTTTTAGGGATCATATTCTGTATATTTTTTGACAGTTTACTCTTTTCACTCAACAAATTTTAAGTTAATCTGTTGTGGTACAGTAGCTGTGGCTCACTCTGGAACCTGTATTTTTCATTTTCATTCAACTTTTTTGGATCCCAGTTCTTTTCCTAGCTTTTTTCCAAGACATCGCTGCAAAGTTTCTTTTTCTGTTCATTGAGGCCATTGTGACTATCTTGACCAGTGGTAACCATGGAAACACTATAGGGTTTTTTTTTGGGGGGGGGTGGATAAGAGAAGTCAAGTAACTGAATTTAAACAAGCAAATAGAATCAGCCTGTTTACCATTTAAATCTCTTTACTAACGCTGAAATATCACTAGCATCACTTCAAATGTTAAGGGGTTACTAACATTCAATTTTATAATGGTAGTCACAATATCACATAAAGCAGAGATATCACCTAACGTTTCCTTATCTATAAACATCAATTTTTAGAAATCTGTATATTGTTAACGCACTGAAGATTAGAACTATGGTAATTCATCCTCTGTGTTATAGAGAATGAACTCATTTGTTCTAAATATTCTGAATATGTTTATTTTGTTATATTAACTCCCTTAAGCAATGCTAATATAATTTAGCTATTAAATATTAAAGCAAAATATTATCTTATAAAATCATGCTCAAATTCTAGTTTTCCCAGTTCAAAATCTTTAGTAAGTTACTGCCCAATTATTGAAGCTCTAACTGTACAATCATATAACCAATAATAATTGGTTGTATCCATTTTCAGTCATCTTCCACTTAATTTAACAATTCTAAGAAGTCTTAAGTCAGTGGAGATTTTTTGACAAAGTAGCAAATATGAATGAATTTGGGAAAGAAAACCTAGAATAAAATTTCTATTACTGAGTTATCACTGGGTGGTAATCTTGGAATCTGGGCATTTGGAATATGCTGAATTTTTAAATTGCTAGAATGGCAAAAATTGACTCACTGATAGTTGACAAGCTTTACACAGTAGACATTATGTAATTCGGGGAGTTGTTTAAGGATCTTTCTTCTTTGTTTGAATTAAGGAAAGAGAAAACTGACCTGTTCAGAGAAACACTGCCTATCATAAATCAACAGAAAGGAATAAGCAACCTGTGTTATAAAGTAGATGAAGTTTCTTTTTTTTGATTTTTCTTGCACTTCCTCTTTGACCTTTGTTAGTTTAATCTTTGTTAATTTGATCTTTGAAAATTCTCCCATGGTATATTTAGAGTTTAATATGACATTATAGAAGAGAAAAATAAAATAAGCCTAATGTTAAAATTAATCTTAAGTTACAGTACATGAAGGAAAAATCTCTAATGGCAAAATCTTAGGTTTTAAGTTACCACTAATATGGGGCATTTTAAGAAAGAAGCATTTGCTTGACTGTCCTCCAATTAAATCTTGTCAGTTTATTGACCCTTTCACCATCGTGAGTTGTTGACCTAATTATTATGAGGAAGGTTACTGTGAAAAAGCATATGGCTTAGAATAACTGGACCATTGGGATTTTCCTTACTCAGTATGGGTGCAATTCTTCCATTCTGTGTCTTTTTTTCATTTTATGATCTTAAAAAAAACAAAAACCAAAAATCTAAGCATACCGTGAAGATGTGGGCCTAGTCCTAGTAGGGTTCAAACACAAGAAGCAACTATAGTTGGTTAAGATCCTAATAGGTTCATTGGCTAAGAAATCAAATCCCCAAGGTAGCCATGAATGGACCAGGTTAGGAATTTGCATCCACCAGGCTCAGAAAAGCCCTAAAGTCAGATTGTACTTGAACAAAGTCGTTGTATTTGGATCATAGAGATCAGATTAACCCAGCAAGTTAGGGCCAACAATCAGGGAAATCTTAGAAGCTACAGGGCATTGAAGTTCAAACATACTTCCTGTCATCAAGGCTCTGCAGTAGGCTGATATGAGAAAGGTGGAGTAATGGACAGTCTGTGTCAAGCATACTCCTACCAGGATCTAGCTGTAGTTGGTGGTAGGGAGCTGTAGTCAGAGAAGGGGGTCCCTGAGCTATCAAGGAAAGTCCCCAATTCTACAGTAACAGACTAATAGGAAAGAATCTAAGCAAAGAACCAGTGCCTGAAATTTGAATATAAGTCCAAATCCACATATATGTTCAGCAACAGAATAGGGCCAGCAACAAATCCTATATAGTTCCCATGCCTCAGGACAAGACCCATTCTAGTGCCTAGGGTCTTGGCACTAGGCTTCTCCAAAACACATTATTTGAACTAAAGGCCAGGCTAGAAGCTGGGCATGTAATAGGAAACAAGATAGTTTCTCCTCTTACATACCTTACACTCTAGTGGAAGGTTCAGACAAGAATATAGACAGTCACAATGCAGGTGTTATGAATGCCAATTGGGGGAAGGTATATAATGCTATGGTGGCTTAAGTCAGCTTATTAAGACTTGATGATGTTGGAGAGATCGAAAGGTTCTTCAAAGGGACTGAAGTCTAAGCTAAGTCCTGAAGAATGGGAAGGAACAGGGGTACTGCTAACATTAATTAATGAGTTTTATTCAGTAAGCAAGAGGTGCCACTGAAGTATAAAATGGTTGTTTAAAATAGGTGCCCAGATTTCAGGTTGTACTACAAAGCTGTGGTCATCAAGACAGTGTGGTACTGGCACAAAAACAGACACATAGATCAATGGAACAGAATAGAGAACCCAGAAGTGGACCCTGAAATGTATGGTCATCTAATATTCGATAAAGGAGGAAAGACTATCCATTGGAAGAAAGACAGTCTCTTCAATAAATGGTGCTGGGAAAATTGGACATCCACATGCAGAAGAATGAAACTGGACCACTCTCTTTCACCATACACAAAGATAAACTCAAAATGGATGAGAGATCTAAATGTGAGACAGGAGTCCATCAAAATCATAGAGGAGAACACAGGCAGCACCCTCTTTGAACTCGGCCACAGTAACTTCTTGCAAGATACATCCACAAAGGCAAAAGAAACAAAAGCAAAAATGAACTATTGGGACTTCATCAAGATAAGAAGCTTTTGCACAGCAAAGGATACAGTCAACAAAACTAAAAGACAACCTACAGAATGGGAGAAGATATTTGCAAATGACATATCAGATAAAGGGCTAGTTTCCAAAATCTATAAAGAACTTATTAAACTCAACACCAAAGAAACAAACAATCCAATCATGAAATGGGCAAAAGACATGAAGAGAAATCTCACAGAGGAAGACATGGACATGGCCAACATGCACATGAGAAAATGCTCCGCATCACTTGCCATCAGGGAAATACAAATCAAAACCACAATGAGATACCACCTCACACCAGTGAGAATGGGGAAAATTAACAAGGCAGGAAACAACAAATGTTGGAGAGGATGCGGAGAAAAGGGAACCCTCTTACACTGTTGGTGGGAATGTGAACTGGTGCAGCCACTCTGGAAAACTGTGTGGAGGTTCCTCAAAGAGTTAAAAATAGACCTGCCCTACGACCCAGCAATTGCACTGTTGGGGATTTACCCCAAAGATTCAGATGCAATGAAATGTCGGGACACCTGCACCCTGATGTTTCTATCAGCAATGGCCACAATAGCCAAACTGTGGAAGGAGCCTCGGTGTCCATCGAAAGATGAATGGATAAAGAAGATGTGGTTTATGTATACAATGGAATATTACTCAGCAATTAGAAACGACAAATACCCACCATTTGCTTCAACGTGGATGGAACTGGAGGGTATTATGCTGAGTGAAATAAGTCAATCGGAGAAGGACAAACAGTGTATGTTCTCATTCATTAGGGGAATATGAATAATAGTGAAAGGGAATATAAAGGAAGGGAAAAGAAATGTTGGGAAATATCAGGAAGGGAGACAGAACATAAAGACTCCTAACTCGGGGAAACGAACTAGGGGTGGTGGAAGGGGAGGAGGGCGGGTGTTGGAGGGGAATGGGTGACGGGCACTGAGGTGAACACTTGACGGGATGAGCACTGGGTGTTTTTCTGTATGTTGGTAAATTGAACACCAATAAAAATTAATTTAAAAAATAAAATAAAATAGGTGCCCCTTCATTTGTGGAACTATTCAGTGCCGGGCCATGGGAGTTGATGAACTTAAAGAGGACTCTGTTCACTTCATTGGCCAAGTTTTTCTATGCAGCGCACAACCTGTGGCCTACATTGGATGTATGTAGGTGAAGGGCTTTTAGGATAGGGGGTAGAGCAGAGGAAATGAGGACCTCAAGGCTTAAAGAGTATGGCTCTTCAACATTGGAATATAGAAGAAAACTAGCCTTATTTATTCCTAGAATTGTCTCCTCAGACCATGGCAGTGAAAGAGTACCTACCTGGGTGAGCTGCACAGAAGCCACCTGCAGGGGTGCAAAGCACACATTTAAGCATTTGCCAAGATAGAAATTTGACCCACTAGGCTTGAGCTTCCTGGAGTGATTCAACTTGTCATATTACCCATTATAAGATTGTGGAACACTGTTTCACAATAGCAAATCAAAGTAAGGCTGGTGGTATTGCCCACAATTACAATAGAAGTGGAATGGCTTAATTAGTAAAACATTAACTGGCAGGATTCCTATAAGTAAAAATGTACATATTTAAGGAGGCTTATTGTAACATTTATACCATTTATTTTATAATATACTAATTCGAATGTAAAAGTGAATGTAAATTACCAGAAATTAACATGCAATGTGAAGAAAAGTCCTTTCATCCTCTGCAACTGTAGCATTTGGCAGATTCAGGAATAAATAATCTTTTGTGGCAAGGGTATGCCTTATCAAACATATGCAGATCAGCACTAATTAATGCTAATTAAGGTTTCCTGTCTATCTAGTTGGAAAAACGTCCAAATGTTATGAAATCCAGTTAGTATGCCTATTACGCTAATTGTTTTATATGGGGTGGTTCTTAATTAAAATATGTAAATTGACCTTAATTGCTATATACTAATGGGGGTTCATGTTATCTCACTAAAAGTGACAAGATGGTGAGGAGGGGTACTTAAATGACTAATTCTGATAAATCCTTAACTAAATGACCTTTACTCAAAATTAATTTTAATTGGAAGTTGGCTAAAGAAACATTTTTCTTCTTTGTTTCTTTTTAGTTTTTAGTAACGTAAGAATGTTACTCTTCTTTGTTAATACAGCTTTAGAAGCAGTTGTGCATTGTTAATTACACTTAACAAGCGAGTTAATTTGACTGTTTACTGTTTATAGTTATCAGGAAGTTATTGATATCCTCATTTCAGTCTTGGGAGAACTGAGTTCTCATTGAATGTGAATTTATAGTTAGAATCCTGTAGGTAAGCTGAGTGACCCCCATTTGTTAGAGTATGCGTTAAAGTTTGATGAGCCAGTAGTAGTAATATATACTCCTTGGCTGATTTACGTTGGAATTAATTTTTAAGAAAAATATTTTTTTCTTTACAAAACATTAGTTTTTATTGCAGTTAAAATTTCATTGGAGGTATTTGGGTTAAATAGACTGAAATGATATTCTTATATTTCACTCAGGTTTTTATTTATTATTTAATTGCAAACAAATTAAAATATGTATGCCCCAAACCTGTGTAAATTAATTTGCATATCTATATTTTATTATGCTAACCTTACAATTATAGGTGGTAATTTAAATAAAGCTAACAAATATTGTACTCTTTCATTTTGAAGTGGTTTATGTTCATGTGTAATTTAAAATATATTTTAAAAATTCTTCTGTAAAAATGTGAGAAAGACTTCGTAAAATATTATCATATGGCAACGAGCAGGGAATAAAGATTGTAGTTTTTGTTTGTCAAAAGGAGACCCAATATCTTTACTCTTTTATCAGGACATCGTGACAAATGTTTCACCTAGAATCATCCGGGGGACTACCTCTGGCCCCATGTATGGCCCTGGACAAAGCTCCTTCCTGAATATTGAGCTCATCAGTGAAAAAACGGCTGCATATTGGTGTCAAAGTGTCACTGAACTAAAAGCTGACTTTCCAGACAATGTAAGTGTGATTTAACGTCTAAAACAAAAGAATTGGCATAAGTTGGTGAATGTTTATTTAAACATCCAATTCATAGGCTTATAAATATTAATGTGTATAATATATTTTATTAAAGAATCTGCCAGTTGCTTTGCTGATGCATAGAAAGATAAAAAAGAAAGAAAAGCTCAAGAACTCATAAAAATCTGCACAATGTGAGGCTTTGTTATAAATGGGTGCTATGCAGATGGAAGAAGTATCTACATAAGCAGGAGGAAGAGAAATGAAATACTCATTTTATTGAGTTGATTTTCACTGTATGTGGCTAGTATTTATGAAGGTGATGACCTTAGGAAGAAATTGCAGACTATAAATCAAGTTAAATATAAACCTGAGGCATAAGCAGAATATCTTCGTTTACACTGTATTTGTATTTTTTCAGTAGAAAATAATTTACCAAATAATTTTAATACCTTTATACTAAATGAATCGCTGTTTTTTTTTTTTTTATGAAGCCCTTTCTTAAAAGTACTGTGCACAATGATCACACATGTTTCATTTCTTTATGGATTTTTACATGTTGCCAGGAGATGGTATTTTCTCTTCAGTAGATGGTTAGAGTTGTCCTTGATGTCATTCATCCATTCTTCCTCCCCTTCCCTCACCTCAATGCACATAATGCATACACACACACACACACACACACACACAAACAAAAAAAAGACACTCATTCTTCCTCCACCCTCTCATTTACTTTCCTAGGGCTGGTGATGGATGGAAGTTGAGGTTTGAGCAATGTGTATCTTTATGTTGTAGAAAAGATTCAAAGACAAATTGGAATGGCTTAAGAATAAAATAATAATATTTTGAATTCTAATGAAATTTGTGGATGTTTTCCCACAGATGGATAAATTAGAAAATCTTAACAAAGAGACTTTTGCTGTCATACTATTGTCTAACCTACCAAGTTTTTGTTTCTGTTTCTTATGTTTTAAAAAAGTCCTAATTGTTTCACAGTTTTCTTGCATTGAAACAAAATATAGATGCAGAGAATATAATTCACCTTCCTCAAGTTAAACCCTCAAATATGAAGGGAGCTATCAAGACTCATATGAAATCTATAGCTTCTGTTCATTAGGAATTTTTCACTTTCTAAAAATGATGTTGCAAATCATGTCTATGTTCACATTATAAAATCAACTGTAATAACAGTTATGTTGGGTTATTTGTTTTTTAAAGGACCCAAAGCTTATGGGAAACTTTGCTCATTATGACAAGGACAAAAAGTCAACCATAAGAATTATTAATATATTTTTAACATGGCCTAGAGCCTTAAGTATTATACTAGCTACTGACCATGTAATAACCTAATAACGAAAAGTTTGAGCTCTTATAATATTAAACTATGCTTCTTACTATGATAAATGCCTTATATATTTTAACACTCAGTCTTTAAATAATCTTATAAGATAGGTACTGTTACTTCCCCATTACACAGAGAGGAAACACAGAAGTTAAGTAGCATGCCCAGGGTTACACGGCTATTACAATGGTCCTTCCTCATCCACAGTTACTGTTTTCGTGGTTTTAGTTACCAATAGTCAACCAGGGTCCAAAAGCAGATGATTTTGCATCTCATGTATGCTTGGAAATTCAGTAGTTGCTTAAAGCTATGTCACAGTGCTTTTGTTATTCACCTCACTTCATCTCATCATGTAAGCATTTTCTCATCTCACATCATCACAAGAAGAAGACTGAAGACAGTACAATATGGTATTTTGAGAGAGAGAAAGATCATATTTTTTTGAGAAAGATCATATTCACACAACTTTTACTACAGTATGTTGTTATAATTATTCTATTTTATTATTGGTTATTGTTAATCTCTTATTGTGCCCAATTTATAAACTAAACCTTTATTGTAGATATGTATATATAGGAAAAAGTATTGAATTTAGAGGGTTCAGTGCTACTCATGGTTTCAAGTATTCACTGGGGGTCTTCGCACATATCCCCCATGGATCAGGGGGGATTATTACAATGAAGCCAGAATTTGAACTTGAAACTTGCTTTTTAGCATCTGTGTTCCTGCCTAATGACAGAGATTTTTTAATGCATCTACTGCAGTATCATTTCAGGCCTTTAAAATTTCAATATTACTTTTGAATGCAACATAAGAATACTATGAATATCATTACTCCAAATATTGTATTTAGATAAGCCAATGTATCTGAAAAAAAAAAAAGTTTTCCTGGAAGAGAACTCCTACCAATGGCTTGTCTTTAGTTCCATCTACCCTCTTCTGGGCAGGAGTGAAATGTTAAATAATGGCCTCCAATAAATGATAGTAAGTAGACAAGAAAGCTGAGATGAAACCACTCACTTTGTAATTCCACAAGCAAGTAGAAAGAAGACGTACATTTAACTGTTCTTTTCAATTTCCCTGAAAACAATTTGCTTCTCCTGTAATGCTTTTTTCTACTGAGAAAACAATGCATGCATTTATTTTTCTAATTCTTACACCATTTCAATTATACTCATTATTCTTTTTCTATATTCTTAGAACTAGTCTCTAACATTTTTATTCCCCATATCAAAGACAACATTTTAAATACAATTAAAATGGCATTCCCATTTGAACCCCTAGAAATAATGTGTTGCACCTAGATATTGCCATGCTGAGACTAGAATATCCCCTACTGTTTTGGAATTACTCTGATGCCAAACCCAATGAGCTGAATGAAAGAAGGTGACCCTTCATTTTCCAAGTTTAATTATCACTCTCACTGGAGTTTTCCCACATCATTCTCAAGTGCGTGGCTGCCACCTTTAATGACAGAGATCGGATAATTCAACCCACTGTGGCAGCTTCTAAGCAAGGGCTAACTTTTCTGAAAAAGAAATTATCCTGGGGTTTGTGGGGAAGGGATGTAGGTCAGCTGATATCAGCAGCTAGTATCTCTCTTTCTAGAGAGTCTAGGCACCAGTTGACCATGAACTGGAAGAGACAGCAGGAAGAACACCTTGAATAGAAAAACATCGAGACCCCTGAAATACATTGTAAGGGCTTGTCTCTTCACTATCACACAGTTGCAGCAAAGCCCACACTTAGACTAGACTTCTGCCCAGCTTTCAAGGTTTCCTTTTATTTATCTGTGAATTAAATTTGGCACACGGATCATTGTAGTGATGATTATTACTAACTAAGAGGTTTTTTTTGTTCCTAAGCTGAGATTTTTCAATGCTTATTATGAAATGTACTGTATAATTAGGGCTTACAGAAATCAATTTTAAGTGAATCCTTTCATTCCCATTGCAAAAGCCTTAGAAACAGTATATTTTAGGCTTTGAAAAAAAATTTTACCAAAAAATACATGCTGCATTTTGTCTGAATGCACTGAATTAGCAAACAATGACTGACATTTTCTATCATTTGTGGCAGCTAAAGTAAGAGTTAGGCAAAAGATAGGGATTTAGCAGTGAATTAGCTGGTGAAGATAGAAAAGGGAGTGATGGCTTTGTTAGAGAAATTAATAAAGGAAGAACAATTGATATGTAAATATACTTCTGTTAGAATACACCTCATTCTACTGAAACCCTTTCTCAGTTCATTACTGAGAAATCAGCATTGCCCACATGAAGTCCAAAATGATTCCAAAGTTGTTGTTCTTCATCAGCATTCCTGAAAGTGGTTTCCTGACCAATAGCCTCAAAATACAAAGTTTTTAACTTTGTATGGAATCCTTATACACCCTTGTGAAGCCTAAAAGCCTTTCTTCAGAATGTTTTTGAATGTGTAAAACCCAATTCAATAGTTTGCAAAGGATGCCCATTGCATTAAAATAGAATGCTAAACTTATTTTTAAAAATACGATATAGTAATGCATGTTCCTCTGTAACAAGTCACTAAAAACACAGCCTTGTGGCAGATCTAATAACTACTGCAATTTTGACATATAATGGTGACTATCAATGACACCTTGAGATATCTGTAACAACAGTATTATGATTTTCTGTGGCTTCTGTTGGTGCAAAGTTACAGGTTGATAGTACTACTGTGGTTCATTGTATTCATGAGGAAATGCCAAATTTCAGCAGGAGGTTAGTGAAAATAAAGATCTAAGTTTTTTCCCATCCTACTTCATTAATTTCTTGTATTCTATTGACTACGGACACAGCTTCAGAATCTATGTCCTGTGGTTCTCAATTCTGAGTGCATATTAGAATCACTTGGGGAGCTTCAGAAAAGCTATTTATGGTTAGGCCCTGTCCTAGTTCAGTCCTTTCAGAAATTCTGGCATGGATAGAATGAATATATATCCCTCTGTGTATGCGTATGTGTATGTGTGTGTGTGTGTTTGTGAGTGTGTTTTATTTAGTTCCTCAATTAATTCTACTGCATGTAAAAGCAGCATCATTCATAATCCTTGACATACATCATTAAATATTTATAAAAGTCCTGTATCAGAACTTGAGAGCCTTTTATAGGTGCTGGAACTGTACTATGAGCTTTATGTATCTGTGAAGCAGAGTTTTTCCTCAGTTTATAGATGAGGAAACTGACGTTTTGAAATATTGCATTGCACAGGGCACTTGTGTCACACAGCTAGTAAGTGAGGTCACTTTCCATTACACCTTGAGGTATTTCACTTGGCTCTAAAGAACCTGAAGAATTAAGAGTAATAATTTATTTCAGTCCTCCCTTACCCACCCACTCAGATGGGTCAATTATATTGAACTCTCTTAACCACAGATTCTCAAATATAAAATAAAATCTTTTTATTGGACAAAGAAATAAGTCTGTCTTCAGCCAACCATTATTTTGTCATTAGTCCCAGCACAGGACATTTTATAGCTCAGTACTTACTGCTTTGCAGGGATGTAGCTGACTTTACACAAACAATGTTTGTGTTTACACAAACAATGTCAGTGACTTTGCAGGGATGTAGCTGATTTTACACAAACAATGTTTGTTTGTTTACACAAACAATGTCAGAGACTCAGCAAGTACTGGTTTGGTTTGAACTGTTAATTGGTCCCATTTTAAGTTATGTATTTGAAAATAGGGAGTCAGGAGATTCAGTTGGATCTATGTTTCCGCAAAGCAAGGAAGATGCTCACTGCTTGTTCAGTGGATATTCATCACCCTATAACTCCTTCAGTCTTCTTATAGGCACTGTGAAGGGTGACTCAGCAGAAGCAGGCTTTCTTTTCTTTGGATTATTTATGATTAAGTTTTACTCATTAGAAATAAGGGGATTTTGTTACCCCCTACTCAGTCCATTTAGAAAGATAAAATTTAGTTACAGTCAAAACTATAATACATATGTTGTCAGTCCAACAGTCACCAGTACAGGGTTGGGTTTTTTTATCTTTTTTTTTTTTTTTTGCTTTCATTTTTTATTAAACCATTGCTTTCTTATCACAGAGATTATAAAACATAAACATCACCTTGACCCTTTCCCCCTCATATCCTGAAGAGGATGTTCACCAACAGAAATGTAAGCATTTCTGCACTGGAGGGATTCCTTCTTTGCTCCCTCTGGAATTTTTTCAGCTTGTCAAGTCTCTGTTTCTGTCAACTTTACACATTCCCAGGTTGATTTATTTTAAATAAATTAGGAAACTGCTAGAGCAGGTATTGAAGGGAAAGCTAGCATATCCCCAGGAAACTCCTTTCCTTCTATACACCATGAACTCTAGAGGACATAGATACTTCCCAACTTCCTTTCTTTGCTAAAGTACAGGAGAGTTATCTGATGACATTGCTTTATTGATTTTTTAAAAGATCGATATAGCCAACAAAAAATAAAATAAAATGAATCATAATAGTAATTGAAATTTAAAAAGTTAGGTGGATGGAAGTAAAGCAATCCGCATCCAATTATACTAACAAGTATCTGTTTTCACTTTCTAATAGAGTCTAAGAGCTAAAGGCATGAGGTTTAAACTCAGGATGAGTTTGAATCTCAGCATATCCTCTGACTTGCTGTTTATTGGCACTCACAACCTCAACATCCTCATCTGTTCAATAACAATAACTATTATCAGAGGTTGTATAGATTAAGTAAGATATTATATGTAACATGTTTGACACATTGCAATTATTCACCATTATAAATTGTATTGCATAGAATATCTTTATGCATTTAGCTTTTATTGCTACTTAAAATAATAATTAGTGTTCATGAAATATTCTAAAGGATTTCTAAGTCAAAGGTAATAGTATATTTTTAGCTGTTGAAGTATATTGCCAGTCGATTTTCAAAGTATTTGTAAACAGTTCATATAAAAGTCACCATTTTAGAAAAAATTACCAACTAAAAAATTAAAAACTCACTAAATATGCTTTTTGGTGACCTGAACCTGAGTTTATTATACATTATATAGAATGTAAAGTCTGATTCTTTGTTCAGTGTTTTATTCATTATACTTCTGTGCTTTAATGTCATTCATTCTTTTGACTTAGTTTCCAATTAAAACAAGATTTAAATGAGTTATTTTTTTAGTATCAGCATAGAAACAAAGAAAATTTAAAATATATTTAATTCCTCGAAGCAAGAGTAGCCAAAATGAATCAGAATACATAATATAATTCATAGTTCTGTGATTAGTTTCTGGCCAAGTGTTTTTGGGGGGCTTTTTTTTTTTTTTTTAGATAGGATATGTCTAGTTCCTTAAAAGAAAGCATTAGGTGTCATTTAGGTAGAGTTATGGGGACTTGATTTACCATCCCAACTGAAATAGCAACATAAAAAAATTATAAAATATATGTAACAATAGTTTTTAAAACTTGAAACATCAGTCAATAAAGGCACTAGTCACTGGGAGACAGAAAACCAAGGAAATGAGCTCTACCATTGCTTCAGAAGGTTTCCAGGCCACATTTCAGGGAGTAAAACCCAGGGATCTCTCTGAGTTGAGGAGACAGAACTGAAAGTCCAGAGAGACCAAGGTGGCCAGAATTCACGAGACAGAGCACCAGAAAGCAGAGAGCTACATACAGAGACTACTCCAGAGACCTGCAGAAGGTCTCCCTTGAGTGTTCAGCAGAGTACAGATAAGCTCATGCATTTAAGTGAATTACGAGGGACTGCAGAAAGAACTTTCTGAATGGGTTAGAGGGACAAGTACTCAGTTCTTAAATGGATCTGGGAATAATGACTCTTCCTGCTAGCCAGACTGGAGAACCCTATGATTCACAATTAACCATAGGCTGAACACTGCTTTAGTCATGCCCAACAAACCTTAAAAGCAAGACCTGAAAGGATCAAACTATCTCTAAGTAACTTAGCTCCAACTCAAAACAAAATGTAGAAATTAAAAATATCTAGGACCAAACAAGATAACATTCACAGTGTCTGGCATTCAATTAAAAATTACCTATCATGTAAAAAAAAATAGGAAAATATAATCTAAAATAAGAGGAAAATCATTAAATTAAAACTGTGCCAGAACTTATGGGATGTTAAAATTAGCTAGCAAATGGATTAAAACTGTTGTTACAAATATATTCCATATGTCCAAACCAAGAGATGGAACACAGATAAAAACAAACAAACAAACAAAGCCGCACTAAACCAGATTCCCAGAATGAAAACTACAATGAATAAGATGAAAAATATACTGGTAAAGTTATTAATGGCATATTAGGCATTGCAGAAAAATGATTAATCAGCTTGTAGATACGGCAATAAAAATTATCTAAGGTAAAATTCATGCAGGAATAAGAGGATGTTGGAGAGTGGGGAGTAAGCATACTGTTAGTGAGCCAGGGACAACTACATATTAGTGGCCTAGTATGCACTGGATTTTTAAAGCTTGAAGAAAAAAACTGGTCCAAGTTTTCCCAGTTTTACATAAAACTACAAACCTCCCCATCTGCCAAACAAACAAACAAGAAACTTGAGCTACATGCATAAGAAACACAAAGAAAATTTCACCAAGGAGTACGTCATAATCAAATTAATCAAATCAGTTATAAAGAGAAAATTTCACAAGACAAAAAGCATGTTTCATACAGAAGAACAAGTACAGAGGTTACTGTTTTGATTTGTTGTCAGAAAAAATGCAAGCTAGACGACAACTTTCAAGTGTTGAAAGAAAAAAAATGACAACTGTTAATCTAGATTTCAAAATTCAGCAACATATCTTTCAAAAATACAGGTGAAATAAATATTTTTGACACAAAAAAGACAAAAAGAATTCATCACTGAGGGATTGGCATCACAGGAAATATTTTCTTTAATGTTTTAGGCAGAAAGTAAAATGATGCTAGGTTGAAATATGGAAGTACACAAAGGAATGAAGAATACAGAATTTCTAACTATAAATAACTACTATTTAATTCACTTTAGAAGAGAATTGGTTATCCAAACAAAAATATAAAACAGTATATGGTTTATAAAATATATTAAGGTAAAATATATGATAATAGTACAAAAGTTGTGAGGAAGAAATGGAAGTATACTATTGTAGCTTCTAACACTTTATGTAAATTTTTTGTCACTTGAAGATAGACTCTGATAACTTGAAGATGTATACTCCAAGCTCTAAACAGCCAATAAAAAATATGTATGAGAATTATAATAGAAAAGCAACAGTAGAGGTATAAAATGGAATCATACAGAGTACTCAACCAAAAGAAGGCAGAAAAAGAGAGAAAGGCTATTAAAAAAGAGACAATGCAAATAGAAATGCTATAGTAAAGAGATAGAGTTAAACCTAACCATATCGATAATCACATTAAATGTAAATGGTCTGAACATCCCCAGTTAAAAGGCAGAGATGTTCAGATTGAATGAAAAAGCTTGACTCAACCACATATACTGCCTATAAGAAAAACAATTTTAAATATGAAGACACAAATAGGAGAAAATTGTAGCAATGGAAAAAGATGTACCATGCTAAAAGAAGTCTTAATAATTTTAAAGAATTCAGTTCATCCAGGGTATGTATTCCAACCACAACAGGAATATATTGGGAAAATCCCAAGATATTTAAAAAATAAATAATACATCTAAATAACCTTTGAATAAAGGAAAAAATCATGAGAATTAAAATTATTTTGAACTGAACGAAAAACTAAAAAATTGAAATTATTGTATTCATAAAAGCATTACTATTAGGGAAATTTATAGCATTAAACACATATATATCAGAAATGAGGAAAGGTCTCAATTACTGCAACTTTTATCTCTAACTACTAGAGAAAAAAGAACAAACTAAACTCCAAGTAAATAAAATGATGATATAATAAAGATCAGTGGAGGAAATTAATAAGATAGAAAGTAAAAATAATGGAGAATACCAAGGAAAGTAAAGCTTTGCAAAATTTCTTGCAAAAACAAATGAAATTTATAAAAACATCCAGACTAATGAAGAAAAAAGGAGAGAAGAAACACAAATTATCAGTATAGGGAATGAGAAAAGTAGCACCACTGCAGATTCTATAGATATTAAAAGAAAAATCATAAAATAATTATGAACAATTTCATGTAAGTAAACCGGTCAGATTCCTTGAAGACACAAACTATCAAGGCTTAGTCAAGAAGCAATAGATAATGTTAAAAAAAATTGAATTTATAGTTCGAAACATTTGTCTGAAGAAAACTACAGGCCCAGATCGCTTCATGAGTAGATTTTTTCAGCTATTTATGGTCTAAAGAATAATTCCAGTTCTACACACACTCTCTCAGAAAAGTAAAACAGAGAGACCACTTCCCAACTAAACCTATGATGCCAACACCCGGATACCATAACTGGATGAAAACAGGACAATAAAATAAAAGTATGGACTCTTATCCTTCATGAAGATAGATGCAAAAGTTCTAAACAAATTTTAACAAGTATAATCCAATATTACATACAATATAATACATCATGAACAAACGAGGTCTATCCCAAGAATTCTAAGTAGGTTTAACATTTGAGAATATTGTAATTCACATAAATGACAAACTACATAATAACAACAATAGAAATTGTATAATTATTTCTATGAACCAACACAAAATTTGAAGAAATCTAAAAATGTTTCTAATTTAAAAGAAATTTCAGCAAACTAAAAATAGAAGAGTTATTCCCTAACCTAGTGAAAGGCATTAAAAAGAAACAAACAGGTTATCCCTGGATGGCTGGCTCAGCGGTTTAGCACCTGCATTTGGCTGGGGTGTGGTCCTGGGATACTGGGATGGAGTCCCACATCAGGCTCCCTGCATGAAGCCTGCTTCTTCCTCTGCCTGTGTCTCTCATGAATAAATACATAAAATCTTAAAAAAAAAAAAAAGAAAAAAAGAAACAAACGAAAAACCTATAGCCAACATCATAGTTAATGGTGAAAGACAATATTTTCTTCCTAAGAAAAGTAAGATAAGGGTATCTGCTCTTACCATTTCTATTCCACATTGTGCTAAAGTTTCTGTTAAATAAGAGAATGACAACAACAAAAGATATGCAGATTTCAAAAGAATAAGTAAAACTTTTTTATTCACAGATGATGTGATTCTTTATTTAGAAAATGTGATTAAATGTAACAATAAAAAACACTTTATTTACAAAAGCAGGCTGTTCTCAGATTTGACTTTTTAAAAATACTGCATTAAAATAGTGTATATCTTCATTACCAACTTTTTTGTACTCTCTTTAGTTCTGTACCCCAGGAGAATGTCTAACTCACCTCATCCTGGTCATGGCCTGTCAAAATACTACTTTAAATAATAAATGAGTTTATTAGCAAGGCTACAAGATACATGATAAACTTATAAAAATCAATCATACTTTTTATATGTTCTCAATAGACAAGTGGAAACTAAAATAAATGTGTCATATAATAATAATATATCAATAGGAGCATAGGGATAAATCTGACAAAGATGAGAATGACATCAACTTTGAAACTACAAAATATTGTTGATATAAATTTTAAAAAAACCCTACATAAATGGGAGGCTATTTTCCAAAGATTGGAAAATTTCATATTGTTAAGATGTCAAGTATCCCCATGATGATATAAAAATAAAATGCAATGCTAACCAAAATGTTAGCATTATTTTTTCGGTAGAATTTCACAAGCTGATTCTGAAATTCCTATGGAAGTGCAAAGGACTTATAGTAATCAGAATCCATTAAAAAAGAACCAGTTTGGAAGTCTAAAACTTTTTATTTCAAGACTTATTGTAAAACTACACGAATCATGATAGAGTAATACTGGCATAAAAATAAATATACAAATAGATTAATGAAGAGTAACAAGCTTCAAAGTAACTCTCATGTTAGTTGTATGAACAACTGATTTTTTGGTTAAGTTGCAAAGAAGAAATTCAGTGAACAAAAATAGTCTTTTCAACAAGTGATACTAGTAAAATTGGATATCCAAATTTTTTAAAAAGTAAATATTGACTCACATCTGACATGTTATATAAAAATTAATTCAAAATAGTCATAGATCTATGAAAATCCTATGAAATGAAATGAAAAACCTAAAACTATAAAACTTCATAGGAAAACATCAGAGAAAGTTCTTGTGACCTTAGGTTAGGCAAACATTTTTTTAGATATATACCAAAAGCACAGTGTTTGAAAGAAAAAAAAGGGGGGGATGTGATTAACTCAAATTTTAAAGTTTTGCTCTTCCAAAGCTGTTGTTAAGAAAGTGAAAATATAAACCAGAATGGGAAAAAATATTTACAAATTATATACCTGATGAAGGACTATATCCAGAATAATTTTTTATGTCCAGAATATTTAAAGAACATTCCAAATCCATAATAAGAAAGCAAATAACCAAAAAAAAAAAAAAAAAAAAGAAAGAAAGAAAGCAAATAACCCTTCCCACTTGGAGCAAAAAATTTGAGCAGATACTTCACCAAAGAAGATTGTGAACGATAAATAAGCAAATGAAAATATGCTCAACATCATTAGTCATTACAGAAATGCAAATTAAAACCACAGTGACATATATGCCTATCAGACTGCATAAAATTTAAAAGAACTGATCATACCAAATGAAGGATATGGCAAGGATATGGTGAATTCCCACACATGGAGCATGATAAACACGTTCATTGTCTTGTGATGATCTTTTCAAAGTACATACACATGTCAAATCTCATACAATTGTATGCTTTAAATATATATAATTTATTTTATGTTATACTTTAATGTATAAATAATTGTACATATATAACATACACAATTTTTGTGTATATATATATAATGTATAGAATTATATATAATTTATATGACATACTATATATAGCATATGTAGAATATATATCATATATAAAAATATAATTCAATAAATCTGTTTAAAAATAGGTTCAGTTTAAAATTATAATGACACTTTTCATGGAATGTGTCCTGGGAATTAATTTTGGGTTTAGTTGGATTGGTAAACCCCTGTCACCAAGCTCCTCAATCCCTATCCCATTGTCTGAGCCACCAGTCAATTATTATCTTCCACAAAATTGTCTAGCATTTTGGTCACATTCACTTTGATACTGACTCATGGGAATTAACAGGCTAAAGTGACCTTATGCTGTATTAAGAAAAAAAAAGAAACGTTGGGTTGATTTTTGAGCTTCTGCTTTGTGGGACATTAAAAATGCTAGTGGTTCATGTCATTCACTAAAGGAAAAATCAGCAGAAAATTTCCAAAGCTTTTTAAATAGTCCACATTATACAGGCATTAACTGCCTACAACATACTTTTTCTCAAACTCCCCTTTATTTTGTAATTTGTCAGGCTGCCTTTTGGGTACCAATATTTTCTTCCCCATTTGGAAGTATGGCATGGAATACACTGAACCATGTTGAAAGAGACCATGGGGATGGCTATGATGCATTGAATTTAGACTCTTTCTTGGTATAAACTAGCTCATGAGAGAGGCAATAGAAACAATTTATATATTGTATATGTTTGCTACATAACCAGACCATGTCATAAAATGAAACCCTCTCCATATTCAAATAGCTTCTGAGTTTTGTTCAGTGGGCTCACTTACTTAATGCCGATTTGGTAATCTCTCATCGTTCTAATGTTTTTGTAGAGAACTCTACTCAAACACATTCGACTCTTAATATATTCAGGAAACCAGGAGTGAGAAAGGATCAAATAAAACCTTCTACTCTCTTCTCCTCGCCCCGTGCAAGTTCCTAAAATATATCTTTTTTTATCTTAAAGTTAGGAACATTTAAAAAACAGAAAAAAGAAACCACTACTGTTTTATGAGAGGCTTAAAAGTAGGAGGGAATATGAAGGTTTTTATTTAACGTAAGACACTACAATTATATGTGTTGCATATACTTTGTTACAAACTGCTTATCCTATTTTACTTTTTGGAGAGGATAGGAGCATGCTGATAGACAACATTTTTCCCCCAGCTTCTTTTTTTGCCACTAGGCATTTTATTCTTTTACATTGTACCCTACAGGGAATATTCCAGAGATTTATTTTTCACAAGGAACTATTTTCATATTTTCCCCTTAGGTCTTTTAAGACATTTACTTGGAAGTATTCTCTTTATTCTTTAAGAGAGTTAAAAAAAACAATAATAAAAACTAGTAGTGCTATTTTAAAGATTTGTATAGTGTAATATAATGTCTGTTTTTTTTTTCTTTTTTTAACCATTATTTATGGTTGGATAACTGATTCCATTTAAGGAGAATTTGAGTCTCTATCTGAGACCTACAAATAAGATCTAATTAATTGTAAACCATTTAAAAGGAAAATGTCACAGAGGCCTTGGACAACTGATTTAATCACCAGGCAAACCAAACATTCTTACAAATGAGGTAAGCTTTGATAGAACAAATATGTACAATGAACCCTCCAAATTACTGAAAATTGTATTCTGTGGGATTTGTCTTCATTTTAAGAACTGCAGTTATGAAAATATACATTAGAATGAGGGCGATGTTAGTAGGAATAATGTATATCTATGCAGGAAACTTGCAATTATCCATTTCAATCACAGGGAAGAGTTGATGAATGGAATTCATCAATAACAATACAGTATTTTTACCAGTATCTTCTAGTTTTATACCAAGAGTGCATTTCATACTCGTATTAGAGATAAATGGAAGGACTTAAAAAAAAAAAGGAACAGAAGAAAAGGAAAAAAACAAACATCTTTTGACAATGAGCTTTTTGCTAAAGTAAACCCCAAATCTTAAGGGAAGTACAAGAAGCAAAAATTGAAAAGGAGTTTTGGAACTTAAAACAAAATAACTTACTAATTGTGTATACCCATTTATTATTACACAAATCTCTATTTTTCTGAGTTGACCTCATAATGATATTGTAAGGAAGGCATGAAAATCATCCTCATTTCATACTAGAATCTGATAGCTCCGGGAAGGTAAGTAATTTCTCAAGGATTTTTCTCAGATTGTAAATGGTAGACTTTCATATTGATAACAGAACATCTGACATACATACACTTACAATAGAAAATTAACATTTTTTTAAAAGACAAGCTTCAGAGTAGTTGAAGATGTTCACGTATGATTCCCTTTTTCTTTTCACCTGGATTTTCTTCCCCTTCTGGTGGAGGTGCTAATGAGCAGAGAAATGGTAAAGGTAATCAGCCAGAGGGAAGAGAAGAATCAAAGACCTAGATAATTCGCAAACTGGAAAATGAGCTCCTAACTAATCAAGACTGGATTGTAAATAGGATAGAAAGAATTTATGCATCCCCGGTATTGGCCTGAATAGCATTTGTACCCAATCCAAGAAAAGTATTTGTGAATTTCACAGTTGGCTATTTTTTCTCCCTTTGAGATTTTTTTCCTGAACTAATTATCCATTGTGTATGTGAAGCAAAGAAATAACTTACCATTAAAGTCATTTTTTGAGGTGGATATTTCACTTCGCATGTTGTTAAAATGCCTGGAGCATTAATAAGGAATGAGTTAACTTTATTAATATAGCTTCTTCAGGGAGTTTCTGATCTATATACTGATCACCCAAAAGGAAATTTTTTGTAATATTTTATTCATGCAAAATTTAGGGAAGTAACTAGATTGACTAATCTTTCCATAATAAATAATTTAATTTAACTTTGTGCTGCTTTTTGCATTTTAATTTCTTCATAATGTGTCCTTTAAAACCTCAATATTAAAATGATCAGTGACTGTTTGTGCTTGATTTAGTTTAAATTGTAAATTTAGTTATGGCTCTTGGGTTACAAGGTGCAGGGGAAGGTGCTTTAATATAGGAAGCGAACACATTTATAGATTGGAAAAGTTATATGTGTGATCATTTTTTTAATGAATTGTTGGATTGAGTGTAGAAATCAACACAAACAATGACCTATAGCAGTGCATAACAATAATTGTTATGGTTACCTAGACTGTAATTACATCTCAAATACTTCACATTTCATATACTTTCATACATACTATTTAACTGCAGGGTTTTGTGTCGTGTCTTGTAGAGTTGTTGCCGTTGTCTTTGGTTACCGCCTTCTAAGAACTTCCCAACTCAAACAGCCAAGATAGATGGCAGTGTGGTTAGATTGTGACTTTGAAATTGAGGCAGGACTTCTGCTTCTCCTTCAGACGTAGAAAACCAGAGAAATCACCACTGCCACCCTAAGAAGGAGAACAAGTCAGATTAACTGCAAAATCTGACTTTTCAAAAACTAGCTGAGGGCCACTTCAGTGGCTCAGTGGGTTAAGTGTCTGCCTTCAGCTCAGGTCATGATCTCAGGGTCCTGGGATCGAGCCCGTGGTCAGGCTCTGTGCTCAGTGGAGAGTCTGCTTGTCCTTTCTCCCCTCCCCCTTGCTTGTACTCTCTCTCAAATAAACAAATAAAATCTTTTAAAAAAAAAATTAAAAAAACAACTAGCAAAGATCTGAAAATGCATGTTAACCTAAATGAACTAAATTCCAGAAAGTGATAAGCTCTCTTTTGGAGAGAAGAAACACATGACTGCTTTGCTCCCTGCTGAAATGATGGGAGGGAAAGGAAGTCATCAAAGAGAAATCAGTGAAGTTTTAAAAAACATTTAATGGATGTGTTTGGAGTGGTCTGGTGTGCGAAAATATAAGGAGCCCAGACACAGACCTTGTCAGTCTTTAGCAAGCAGCTCTTACCCATGTTACTTCATTGAGTAGCCTCCCATATGTGGGGCTAAGGCATCCAAACTGAGAGAAAGCCTCTCTGAGGTAAACACAATCTTCTCCAATTACGGGGCAGAGCCCTGCTGAAGGCTTGGGCAGCAAGGCATTCTAGGCCTTTACCAGTTGTGCTGCATGGCTCTTTTGAAGTTTTGAGGAAGGGAAGCTCAGAAGAAAGATATTCTGAAGCACAGAAAGCCAGTGTGGGACTGCAGAGCAAAGAGAACTCCTTAGCAACACCAAAAGCTGGCAGCGGGTCTGTAAGGAGCAAAAGATATCCCATGGTTTGGAAAGTTGGTGGCTGGCCTAATTGTGATAAAGAGACTCTGGAGTCTCTCTCGGGCTCAGTTCCCAAGACCTACTGAAAAGAAAAGTTCTGATTCAGCCATCAAAACATTTGAAGCCCATGGAAAGCTGAATCTAAGTAAAACCACAACAAAGCCCAGACTCAACAAAAGATTTCATCAACTTAGTCTCCTACATTAGCAACCAGATAATAGAAGTACACCCTTTTCTGGGGATAATTATTATTTTTGTAAGTTTCTACTGTTCTTTTTTTTAGGGGGGGTAGGGTACAGGGAGAGGAAGAGAGAGATCTTAAGCAGACTCCATGCCCAGCCTGGAGATGGAGTGAATCTCCATCTCGCAACCCTGAGATCATATCCTGAACTGAAATCAAGAGTCAGACACTTAACTGACTAAGCCACCAGGGCACACCTCTACTGTTCTTTTGTACAAACTATCTGGCATACAATAAAAAATTATAAGACATGAAAAAGAAACAATGTGGCCCAGTGTCAAGAAAATTTTCTTGCAGTTCTATCCATAGATAGGGTTGGAATTATCAGATGGAGACTTTAAACTACCATGATAAATGTGAAAAAAATTCCAGTGAAAAGCATTCATGAAAAGATACGGAATTTTATCAGAGTCGTAAAGTATTAAAAAGATCCATATGGAAATAAATGAAGAATACTGTGTTAGAAATGAAAAATTAATGGGATGGGCTTATGGGAGCCTGGATATGGCAGAGGGAAGAATCAAAGAATAGAAAGAGTAAGAGAAGTTACCCAAACTGAAAAATCAAAGAACATGTCACAGTGTTTGAAATCTGTGGGACAACATCAAATGCTCTAGTATTGATGAAATTCAATCTTATAAAGAAATACAAGAGATTTGGACATAAATTATTAATTCAAATGGTACCATCTTACAGTGGCCTTCTATGATCCCCATGTGGAAGGCTGTCCCTTATCCCAAAACCCAGTAATACTCTTTACTATTGAAAGTATCTCTTTATTTTTTTAAATTTTATTCTACCAATTTTTTTTCAATATGTACTAAGAATCAGACACTATTTTAGAACATAGTATTGAATGAAAAAGACAGGGTCTCCTTTCTCACGAAACTTATTCCTTCTCTAGAAACTTACTCTTTCTCCTTTCTCATGAAACTTATAATTTTCACCAGGGTAGATATCTTTCAAATTTTTTCTCTTTTATTCCTGAATCTCAACCCCTCAAATAGTAGCTAGTGCATAGTAGGAGCTCAATTAGTTTTTCTTTTTTGTTTTTATGAATTTTTCTAGGAGTCCATTCTAATTCTAAGGCCCCATTTTATAGTCTTTTCCAAGATTATCTGGCAAAAATTCCTAAGCTTTTTCTACTATGTATTATTTCTCTTTTTTCTCTTGCACCCTTGGGCTCCACTTTTTCTACCTTCTGAAAAAGATTGATTCATATATAGGCAGTTTTTACAAATCTAAAAAGGCATATAGATAGATGTAAACTAGAATTTTGATAAGAGGAACCAGATGTGGGGAAGGATAATTATACTTCTTCAATGCATACATCACTGTGTCTTGTCATTCTTTGCATATAGGTCTCTGTTCCCTAGTGTTCCTATGACCATGCTCAATGCATGCCCAGTCCAGTTCAACTGCTTCTTTTTCATATAATTATAACGTTTATTAAATTTCATGTGGAAATGTACATTTCTTAAAATTTTCAACAATCTATAAGAATCAGCAAATAAATAAAGGACACTTGCCATAAAAGGTTTTTTTTTTTTTAAGGCAACTGTCAAAATACTTTGTTTAAATTATTATTCTTATTTAAAATCCATGTCCCCAAGGCCATGTTGGCCGAGTCTAGGAAACAGATGACCAAATCTATCAAAGTCTACCAGTAACTGATTACATATAATACAGCAAATCACACGCTGGAAATCTCTAAGGGCAATATCAGATGCTCGTAGTTCTAACTAAAGAACTTCTATGCAATTGCTGTGATTTTCTGATTTATGTTAAAATTTACTCCCAATTATCACCAGAACAGCCTTCTAATCTTAGAGGGAAAGCTGATGTTAGTAGAAAAAACTGGAGTTGCCATTTTTTAGCATTCTCAATAAACATGACTGAATTGTTAATCATAGAGTCCTTGAATGCCGGGGAATCTTTGAATCATTAATTATCAAGCATCATCTGGCTCAATCTGTTTGTTTACTAAGGAAAAAAATGAAGGTTAAAGATACTAGTCCCAAAGTTATGCAAATTAGCATTCAGTTTGTCCACATTTATTAAGGACACCATGCCTCTTTTTCTAGATAGATGTTTTTGGTTATTCCTCTCCTCCCTTTTCCCTCTCCCACCATCAAATAAAACACATTGAAGAGAATAGTATTAAAGCCCAGGTGCACATCTTTTAGAATTATATGTTGCAAATATCTATTAGTCAGGGTATAATAATTAATGATGACTAAATTCATTAGTAATAACTATCCATCATGTTCCAGTTGCTATGCTGAGTAATAGACACACTTGATCGCTAATGCTCATCACAATTTTAAACAGGGGGTATTATTTTCTCACTTTACAAATATGGAAATCAATCCTGGAAACTAAAAAGCAACTCACCCAAGATAAAAACGCTAGAAAGGGGCAAAGCCAGGAATCAAAATCCAACGTTTTTAGTCTCTCTGATAGATAACACAGTCACCTATGACAATACCTACTTAATCATGCCTTCTGACCAAAAAATCAATAAGCAAAAAAAGGAAGAGGAAAGAAAAGAAAGAATAAATTGCAAACTGTAATAAATACTTTTTTCTATTTATGATTAAGGCACACAAATTTATGCTCACTTTATTTCTTACATAAAGATATTTACCAATATAGTATTAATTTACTAAAAATTTAAGAAGGATACAAGTTGATTAGGTAAAAAATAAAATGAAATTATGTGACATTAAAAAAGTTATAAACCATATTCATCTTTCCGATCATACTCATAATATAATTTTATTGTCTTCATTAACTCAAATTTACTAAAATGTATATCATGTTACACTGATTAGTAATTTGAGCTAAACATTTAACATTTCTCTGCACAATTATAAAAGCTTCATAATAATTTGTATTAATTCTACCAAACTTCAAATTTCTCTTGTATCCACTTCTTTTTTTTTTTTTAGATTTTATTTATTTATTCATGAGAGACACAGAGGCAGAGATATAGGCAGAGAGAGAAGCAGGCTTCATGCAGGGAGCCTGATGTGGGACTTGATCCTGGGACTCCAGGATCATGCCCTGGGTCAAAGGCAGACACTCAACCGCTGAGCCACCCAGGGATCCCTCTCGCATCCACTTCTAAGAATGTTATCTTACTACTTATGCTCTTAAATTTTTCTGAAATCATATTTTGTTGTCATCATTTGCATCCTTGTAAAATATTCTAAATGCTTTATAAATTGTAATACCTTATTTACCCAATATCCTATTGGGTAAAAGCCAGCCATTTTCTCAGTTCAAATTAATACAGCAGTATTGTCATAACCATATGCACATTCTGAAAAGAAACCTTTCTTATGGTACTCACATAATAAACTTAAAAACACCTACACGCACTGAAAAAAATTAAGGACTTCTTAGATTTTCAACATGTTTATTTTCAAATTATACGAATCATTTACTTGTGTAAGAGCTGTTATCAAGTTATTTTTTTGAAGACCCAGATAGCTTTTGTTGTTTTGCTTTTAGTTGTTGTTTCTTGGCTGGTCGATTGGACTTTTCAGTCTTAGCTGCGTATTAGCACATAATCCCCTTGTTACTTATAGGTAATGAGCTCAAACTCTGAATCTTCCCTGTGTGAACAAAATATACTGCCTTCCTACCCCCACTGCTTCCATTTTATTAATTTTGTTCTACAGTGCCTGCTACATTATAATCACACAAATAAATATTTGTTGACTATTAACTTTTGGGGGGTCTTTCTATTTGTTTTTCATGTTTAGAATTTGAAGAACTGACTTTCTAAAATAATTTCAAGCAACTGGTTCATAGACTAGGAAGCCTGCAGTTTGGCTGAGGGGGATGGGAAGGATGGATGGGGAAAATCATGGAGGTAAAGGGAATAAATGAATAAATGCTGGACTAGAATTTGGGAAAACTAGAGTCTTTTACAGCTCTGTTGCCGACTCTATGAACTTGGGCAAGTCACAGTCCTATCCTAAACAAAGAGATTGGCAATTTTATCATGGCCCTGAAGATGCTACATTTCTGACAATGATTTGATTAAATGGATCTCTCCCTGCAGCTGAGAAATCACTTTTGTAACATGTAACTTACGTTGCAGTAGTATTTTTGCAGTAGGTATTGAATAGTAGAAGAAAAGGCTTTTACATTTTAACTGAACCATAAATACTTAGTCATTTCTTTAGGCATCTTTGAATTGCACATTAGAGAAGCCAGTGGGATCTCTTGCTCAGAAAATATATGAGATCATTCCAGAGGTGAATACATACTATTTTCTGTTCCCTACTTCATTTTAGTCATATGTAATGAAATGGTTTGATGGGAGCAACATAGAAAATTACTAAGAATTTTTATATTCTGAGGTTCTTTGACTATTGGCTGAATGGGCAAAGGGGCAGGATTAATATCTATTTCTGGAAAAAAAAATTGAGACAGAGGTACATTTTCAGAGAGAGATTTTTTTTCTTCTTGCTTCATTGGGCAAGAAAGCTTTATCTTGTCTGTGAGGTTAACTATGGGAACAGACCACTGCTGGGAGCTGGGGAACACACTGCAGAAAGAGGAAGGGAGAGAATGCTCTGTTAGTTTCCTGGCTAGACAGGTCACATTGCACTTGGGGCATGAAGATGAGGGTAAGAGTTTTAAATCAGCTGTGAAATTATTTTGGTACCTAGTGTAGAGTGAAGGATTGGGGTTATGTTTTCTTAGTAATTTCCTAGAATAGACAAACAGGAGTTTTGTATTATAGCCTGTCTGTGATGAAGGTATAGATCTTTGGGCACACAGAAATGTCAGTCATTTGACCAAGCAGAAATAGAAGTTGGTTTATGTTGGATCTTGAGATAATAATGAGGGGGACGAGAAAGGTCATTTTTGTCTAATTCTCAACACTTTAAATATCTGAAAGATGGATATACCAACAAACAGATTATTAATTTCAAAAAAAACCACAAGCAAATACAGAACAAATCGTTGGCTCTTTGCCTTTCCTTTTGTGTCGTAGTATCCAAAGTCAGTGGTTGTTAATAAGAATTTTCCCAAAGAACATGTTTGAAGATTAAATATGAAATAATGCAGGATCAACTTAATTTACATATTCTATGACGACATTAATGTTGAAATTCCCCTACCCATTCTGAATCTGAAATCTCTCATGTCATAATTTGCAGGAACATTGTATAAAACAAAATTCCAAATAGTCTTAAATGGCCTGAATCTGGACAGGTACTGATTTATTTGCCCTCCTTATATTGTCATTAGAGTCCTGCACCATTGCTTCAGGTTCATTCCCTCTAATCAGTTATCACCCAATAGGACTTAAATTTGCTCCTTCCTATAGAAACTTCCTTTTAACTACTTTTCCTTCTGAAACCTGTATCCTTTTGACATCTCTTGATAACCTTAATATTTTCCTGGACTCTTAATATCTACCTTAATAAAATATCTATTTCCTTTGAAAAAGGGGAGCATTCCTCAATCTCTCAAATCGAAGTCCTTTTTTTCCCATTCTCCCTTCCCCTCCACCACTACATACCACATATCTATTCTTAAGCCAATAGTTGTAACCAGCATTCTTCTGGATTCCCACTCTACTTGTAGGTATGTAGTTAACTATGCCTTGTCATTGAGCCATATGTCATGAGATTAAGCCACGTTCTTCCTTGCTCTGCATTGCCATCTCTTCTTCCTTCTCACCTCCAAAAATTTATGAGAACTTTCCTATATGACTTTCAATCTTTATCTGCCATCATTGTAGGCAACTCTAACATCGACATTTATGGGTTTTGTTATCATATCTTGACTTTTTATCCCCTGATTATTTTTGCCATCACGTCTCACTATCTTTCTTCTATAGACAGCTCCTGTCTTGATAGTTTTCCTAAGGAAATGTTCCACCTCTACTATCTTGAAAGCTGCGATCCTATTACTGGAACTAAAGCCCCTGCCTCCTGTATCCACCACCATATGTGCTTTTTGACATGTCCATGAGCTCTTGCCTCTTAATTCCTCTCTGTTTTCTCCAACTCTTAGCCCAGTCCTGGTTCTACAACTCTTCTTTCAAACCTATAATCAATAAACAATAATTTCAATTAATTCTTTTAATTTTGAAAAAAAAGAAATAGTGAAAATTAGAGGAAATGGTGTAACAAACATCTGTGTGCATCAGTCATATAAGTAGCATATGTTATGATTTTTTGTGTTTGCTTTACTAGGTTCTTTGATTGAGTTGTAAAGAATTCAGAAGATGTAGATTTATTTTTCAGCTAACTGCAGCCAGTATGTATAATATGTATGAAATTGTGCAGTTAAAATGCAGGCGAGGTTTGAAACTTGTGAAAAAGAGAATAATTAAAAGAATCCTGTCAAAGGTTCAAGTAAGAACATTTTTAGGATCTTATGAAGAAGGACTTGATCAGAGTGAGAGGATTGGAATAAAGCCATTGCATGCTTAGATGACGTCTGTTTTGTAAAATGCCAGATATACTTTTATCTATATTGAAGTTTATCTGTAATGCAGAAGCACAACCATATATGAAAACTTACTAATCATAGACATCTGTTTCTATAAAATGTCTTTTCTAAATTTTCCTTCTGAGTAACAAAGAGCTGGATCGTTACAGGAGATTACAGTCTTCAAAAAGTTGTGGTCATAAAAAGAGAGTAGAAATCTCTAATTTTTTCTTTTCTTCTGATATCTGTATAGTTTTGGCAATAAAATATTCCTGACTAATATTTAATTAATAAGACAATAACAATAATTCTGCTGTCTACTTTGATAATTGTTGCTTTATAGAATTCTCATGTTACACTGAAATCTCTTGATTTGCCCAATTGTGTTTTACCAAAAGGTTCTAAATAGGCAAATCATCAGTTTAATAAAGAGATCAGCTTAATAATCTATTGTATTGTATTGTTGTAAGGAGGAGACTAGATATTTTGCATTTGTTTTTCTTAAGTTGAAGTATTTTAGTAACATCTAGTTATCATGCTAATTTTAATCTATACTTAATAAAACAAAATTAATTATGTATGCCAAATGAACACATATTTATTGTCTGGGGATTTTAAATTAATGAATACATTCTCCAAAACATTTTTTTCAATTTTTTATAATATACTACATAAGCATAGTTATCACATGCCCTAAATTTCCAAGGCAGACTCTTTATCTTATATATATTTAATAAATGTTATTCTGTTGTCATAGTCTTATATATTTTTAAATACAAAAACACTTCAAATCTGAAAAACTGATTTTTTTAGCCTGTGCTAAAGGCTGTGCTAACTGATTGGTTAGCCTGTGCATTTGGAACACATTAGAATAAAGATTGTATGGGAAGCTCCAGTGGCCAGTCTGGAACTCCTAATTGTTTAGGTTTGCATTTGTAGAAAACACTTAAGAAAAATTTACTTCAATGAAACAGCATTTGGATTTAGTTCACTGTGGGCATAAGAATCTAGAACATGGGCCCACTAGACCATATGCTAATATTGGTGTCTGGAGAAGGGGGAGAAGGCTTTTTAGAATTGATCTTATGAAGGTGGCAGAAGGATCCTGTCAGAATTATGAGCCAAAACTCTGTAATGAGTGTCATAGAGAATTTCACTGTAAATATTTGTGTAACAAATACTAAAAGATGTGTAGTACTATAACCAATTTCTATTTTCTCTGTACTGTGGTTCTGATGATACAGTTTAACTAGTGAGGCCAAAGGATCCTTCTCTCAAAGTCTAGCAGCTCTGGTTTCTAATCTGTGTTTCTCTTTCTTATCTGTAGCTTGTTTATCTTTTCTTTGCCAACGGTATTCTAACTACCACTCTCAGTTGTTATCTCTATTCGTGTAGACACATTTCTGTCCCATGTCCATCCAGCAGTATCATAGCCATTTCTCCATGAATCATCCTCACAGAAGTTCTGGAGCTCCCCCATGTAACCATTAAACACCTATTATTATGGGGACTACTTTTCCACTTGTCCTTTGAAAGAGTGCTAAGTTTTTTTCCAGATATGATTTTAGTTAGTTTTATGAACTGCCCTAGAAGCATTTTTTCCATTGTTTTTGGCTATATATTTTATTGGAGTTATGTTTCAAAACCAGTAGGTAAAAATAAATGTATTATAATAAGTGTATTATACACTAAGAAAGTTCTACACAAAAAGACAAACATATGATTTAGTGTTGGTGTATGAAAGAGGTACAAATCTTAGAATCAAAGGGATTAGCTGTATTTCTGGTTGTATATCTGTTTTTATAGCAAGCTTATGAGCTAAGTATTACATTCACAGGCTAATAATAGAAAGATAAGAAACAGTATTAATATCTTATTTAAAAATGAGTGTCAAAGAAGATTTTTAGTGCAAAATGCCTAAAAAGAGAAGAGAACTGGAAAGTAAAGGGCATATAAAGCTGGAACCTGAAGTGACAGTGCTGTGTTACATTGCAAAGATTCTACAAAATGTCAAAGGGTCAGTGATTTAATTGTCTGAATGCATGATTTGGTGAGTCAGTTTAGACTAGAGCAAACCGGACCTGTCACTGAAATCACAATGGGTAAAAATGGACCTATTCAATCTGCCTCTCAATGCTCCAGATTCTTCCTGGTTGTAAATTAGAGCTTCTGGACAATGCATTAACTCGTTCAGGTCACCAGGGTACTATGTCAGCTCAGCGCTCACAATTGCCCATGACCAATTCTGCACTCTCCCCAGCAGGAGGGATGCAATGTCATTTTGTACTCTCTTCTTTAGGATAATATCAGGTCTGAAAGGAAAGGAACAAAAGAAGTTGCCGCTTTCCATCCACCTACTCCGCTTAGCCATAATCATACCCCTCCTCCCACTTGGCCAGACACGAACCAGACAGAAAATGAGCTTACAGGATGGATATCTGGTTACCTACATACTTGAATAAAATCAAGAATTCAGTTCTGTTTAACTCCATCCTTGAGTTGAAGAAGATGGACATATAGCCAGCATAGGAGAGTTAAGAGTTTTTTAGTCATGCCCAGTAAAATCATCTCAATATGGTTTCTCTTGCTAGGATCAACACTTTACTGTGACTGCTATCTGCTCCCCTAACAGCATCTCATCTCATTCCCTCCTCAGTTACTACCATCCAGCAAAACTAGTCTTCTTTTATGTATTTCAACGTGACTGTTTCTCACTTCATCTGGGCCTTGATACGTGATATTCCTGTTACTTGAAGTTGGCCATTAATGACCCAACAAATTCCAACCCTCTGTCAGATTCCCATTTGCAGGTCGTTTCTTTGAGGAGATATTACCTGAAAGGATGATCAATTTTAAGTATCCATTAATTAATTAATTAATTAATTAATTAGTTTGTTTATATGCTTGTTTAGCATAGCAACCTGTTTGGAGCATTGATAACAGTTTGTAGTCCGACACCACTTTGTTATATTCTTTGAATGTTCTAGTCAGTCCCCACCAGACCATAATCTTGAGGTGTATATGCTAATATCACATCTGTTGTCTTCCCTATTGTATACCTAGGATTTAGCACTGTTCCCAGCACATAGTAGATGTACAGTGAATAAAGCACCAGAGCCCACCTCCCTGTCGTGTGTTCCAGGTCTCTATTCTGACCTGCCGGATCTTAGGGAAATGCCACTGACCCAATAACACCATGGAATTGGAAATGAGAAATCTCAGACCTAGATCTAAATTTTTTTTAAAGAAAGGATTTATATTTTATTTATTTACTTAGAGCATGAGCAGGGAGGGGCAGAGAGAAGTACAGAGAGAATCCCAAGCAGGCTTCATGCTCAGCGCAGAGCCTGACATGGGGCTCGATCTCACCACCCTGAGATCATGACCTGAGTTGAGAACAAGAGTCAGATGCTTCACTTATGGATGCTTCACTTTAATTGTACACTTCTTCCTAATGAATATATTATTTGTTTGAAATGTGCATTTTCTAACTCCACAGTTCCATATCCAAATATTGGTACCCTTATTAATATAATAATGTTAAAATATAGACTTTTGCTTTTTAAAAGTTTATTTTTAATATCACTTGCAATTAATGGTGACGATAATTCTACATCTTTTGCTTTTCCCAAAGTAAAAACAAGGAGTAGAATGAATCACAATTTCAGGAGTATTTGAACTAAGAAGCAGCACTCAGTATTAATCCAGAATTCCAATCCCTTTTTCTCCTGTTCTGTATTTCCTTGCTCCTGTCCTCAGAGGCTAGTACTTCACATGTCTTACTATTTCATTCTTACTATTTCAAAACCTCAGCTCATATAGAAATTCTTCCTGCCTCTTCTCTTAGAAGCATTCTTTCTATTACTCCTGCCATGAGGTCCTCAAAGCTGAAGGAGAATCTCCCACCAGAGGTCATGGTTTTCAGACCATCAGATTGTCACCATGCTCTTTGAATGGTGTTTCCTTTCCTATGAGGTGTTAGAGTTCTTTCCCATGGCACTGAGAAGAAGGGCTTGTATGTCACCTCAGGCCACAAGTGGTCAATACTGTTAAGCAGTTTGTATTCCAAACTAAGGCATATATATTCTTCCAATGAATATTTATTACCACTTGTTATATGCTTGGCACTCTTATGTGTTATGATGATGCAATGAACAAGAACTGGACAATGACAGTAACTACTCTCCTGTTTCTTGGTTACCCAGAGATTTGGGCAGTCACTTGTTTTTCTTTGCTTAGAAATCTTAAACTTGATGTCCCCTAGAGTTTTAGTGTCAAGTCGCAAACCTTTTCACATATCTCCAGGGAAATCTAGTAGGTTTTCATGCAAATAGTCGCTCTGAATCTCTTGGAAATAGGATCCTTGGTGGCTTGAGATGATACATAAACATTCTTGAGCTAACAAAATTAATGACAACATTTACCGAGAGCTTCTATGCTAGACATAGTGCTAAGAGCTTGGCAAAGTTAAAAACTTCTAACTCTCACAATAATCCTAGGAAGGCACTGTGATTATATCCACTTATAGCTTTAAAAAGGTGGAGAAATTAATAGACTTCGACAGGTACATACAACAAATTAATGAAGGCTTCAAGACTCACAACTAGGCCGTCAGACATCAGAGTCTGTGCTGGATATCAAAGAGAAAGTGAATAATGGGAAAAAGCAACAAACCCAAGTTGTTCACAACCTAAAGAGGAAGATAAGCAAGTAAACAAGTTCAAAAAACGATGTTCAGGTGAGAACACACAATGTCACCTAGAGACTGAGAGTACCAAGTGCCTAACTCTGCCAAGAGGAGAGTTGGTTAGGAAAAGCCTTCCAGGGGATAGGACTCTTGAGTGGTATCTTGAAGAATGACTGAAAGGTTTGCATGTGTGCAAAGGAGGAGCTGGCACTGCTAGCATAGTAATGCAGTCACATACAAGTGTGAGAAAATGTTTTATAACTGGTAACTGAATGACTTAGTACCCCTTGAATGCTGAATGCAAATAGGCAAACTGGGGTAGCAGGCATGCGTAGCATGCATGATAGTTGGAGACCCAAGACCACAGGGGCCCAATTGTGAAGGTCATTTATTCTTGCCCAGGAATTTCAACTTTAGCGTGGAAACCTGAAGAGCTACTGAGAGATTTTATACAGAGAAATGATAAGATCTCCCTTGCATTTTGGAGAGATCTCTGAGTGGCTCTGTAGCAACTTGATGGAAGCAGAGCAAGAGTGGAGACAACAAAAACAGTTAGCAAAGGAGGATAAAATAGTTCAGAAACCAAGATGACAGAATAAAAATATCTACATGCTTTAGCATTATACACAGACTCTTTTTTTACAAAGACTTTTTAATTTCCAACTAAGAAAATTGTAAAGTATAGTTGACATTTTCAATTTGCTGCTGAGATCTACTCCCCTCTTTTCCACAGTGTCTTTATCTAGAAGGCTGATCTGCATTAACAGGCTACCTTGTTCTCCTGCTTTCAACTGGGCTCAGTCAGGGGAGACCAGAGACATTAAGGCAGAAGGGTGCCTTTCCCTGCGAGATCACCATACCTGTTACTGAAGTCACAGGCTCTGTTTGGTGGCACTCTCCATCATCCTTTATGTCTTGGGGTTGTAAAGGCTCCCTATTGGCTCCTCTCATATCCTGCACTGTCTTTTGTGGTTTTCCTACACAAGCCTACCTTTGCAAATAGCCCCTTCATTAATCTTTACTCAAATTACCCAAATTGAGTGTACCATCTGCTTCTTGCCAGGACTCTGATTAATATGATAGAATATAGGAAAAGAGCCATTTTCATCCACTGTTAGTGAGATTATCTGTACCCTTTCTACACAATAATTTGACTATAGCAATACAATTTTGAATGCATGTGTCTTTTGATACAAATATCTGATTAAGAATTTACTCTAACATATGTGTAAAAAAATGTTTATTGTGATATTGTTTAGTGGTTTTAAAAAACTGGGAAAAGGGGATCCCTGGGTGGCTCAGCAGTTTAATGCCTGCCTTTGGCCCGGGGTGTGGTCCTGGAGTCCCAGGATCGGGTACCACATTGGGCTCCCTGCATGGAGCCTGCTTCTCCCTCTGCCTATGTTTCTGCTTCTCCCTCTGCCTATGTTTCTGCTTCTCTCTCTCTCTCTCTCTCGAATAAATAAATAAAATCTTAAAAAAAAAAAAAAAACTGGGAAGAACATATCCACAGAGGCTGATTTAATGAATAGTCAAGATAAATTTTGGAATTAAGTTGCAGAACAGTTGTGCATACTGTGGTCTGTTTTCTACAAAAATGTATTTTTTATATAGAAAAACTACCTTAGTAGTGGTTCACATTTGTGAAAAGGGTCTAGACTCAAATGATAGAGTTGGAGATAGATTTTTATTCTTCATTCTCCATTTTTGTAGGCTTTCTTTCAATTCTCGAACCTTTAATAAAGGTTATTTTTTAACTTTTTAAAAACCTTTAAAAATGGGAAGGTTGATGCCTATCTTATAAAAATGTTGTGAGGGTTAAAGCCATTATATTTATATATATTAAATAGCTACTTATACCAGGGGTATAGTAGAATCTGGTGCAGGTGATAAATAAGAACAGCCTGAACAAAAGTAATGGACACAGAAGAGGTGATGAGTTTTAGAGTGGTGTAGGAATTAGGATTTCCAGAGATGGTGACTATTCAAATAGCAAGGGTAGCAAAATCCTGTTGAATGATTCTCAGTTCTTTTCCAGCAACTGTATGGCCTCATTCAGTGAAGATAGAATGCAGCAGGAAAAAGATCTGGGGAGGCAGATGATGGGTTTGGTTTTGGGTAAGTAGAATTTCTGGTGCCTGTGGGGAGTAAGAGTTCAAAATTAGTTGGTGCTTCAAGAGCCTTTTCTAGGATTCCTACTTCCACTTTTTTTTTTTTCCTTTTATCAATATCTACTCTTCCTTTTTCAGTCCTTAGGAAAGAGTTGAGGATGTCGTTGCTTCTTGTCTTCAACTAAAACGTGTGTCCACTTATGCAATTTAATCTGCTCCAACAATCTTAGATACCAAAACATCTTGGTAATTTCATAATGCAAATGAACTGATTTCTTGCTTTTGGTTTGTTGTTACAGTGTATTTTTATACTGAGAATATTTTCATTCTTTTCTATTACTATATATTTAATTAATATATTTATAACTTTTACTTTTCTTGTCATATTTTCTCATGGGAAAATGTGTGATATTTTTAACATAAGTAATTGTCTTACAACCATCTGAATTAGAACTAGAGGCAATTTCAATGCAAACTAATAAAGGTAAACTGTGTTCTGTGAAAAGCTTGCCAGAGCAAATAGCTGAAACAATACCTTTTATCTACTTCCTACATCTCTGTGTAATTATTATTACTTTATTCATCTAAAACCTCAGAAACATATTTACTTATGGGTTATGCTAAAGAAAGGAAGGAGAAGAAAATGTTAAATTATTTACTAACCTCTTCCAAAAAAAATTTTTTTAAATAGAGATTATAGATAGTAATGTCAAGATATCCTGCATAGCTTGTCTTTATCAAAATAAGGAATCTTTTTATTAAGGCATCCCAGAAAGGGTAGATTTATGGATTGAAGGGAGTATGTTTAATATGTCCGTATCCATCTAGATTGACAGTTCTCACAGACATGAATTTCCCCAGAGAGACAGTGTTACTGGTGTCAGTGGATGGCATCATTTACTTCAATGTTCCATTATTAAATTGATAACAAGATAATTCCTCTGCTTCTCAGAGACATGACAGGGTTTACAATGGTTAACACTCTTATTGCATGGGATTTGATGTTCTAGGTATTTTTTAATAAGAAGCATATTTGTATTTCAATAATGAAAAAAACTGAAGCAAAAACAACATAGTAAAATAAAATCAAAATCAGATGAACCAGGCAACAGAATATATCTATTTAAAGAATTTCTGCTTACTATAGATAGCTTTATTTAAAGGAAATGTATTTCTTATACTTCCCTCAACCATTCTTCCAACACAGTTGTACTGTTTAAAGGCATGTGTTGTAATATGTTATTTGTTGAAATTGAAATTTACATATTTCATTCAGTATTTATATGTAAGAAATATATGCTAATTTTAGAGAATTGCAAAGGCAGAGGACCTAGATAATACTTGTTGAGTGCATGATGTTTATTTCTTAGAGATACAGATACAGAAGTAGATATGGAGATAAGATTAGACATAGCAATAGAGATAGAGACAGCAATCTGTTTCTTTACATATAAATAAATAGAAATCCTTTAAAAAATAACTGTTCACTAAGGGAGCATGATTAATCCTATGTTACAGATAAGAAGACTGAGGATCACAGACATTGATAATTTACTCAAGAGATTATAAAATGAAACTCACCTACAGTCCACAGCTACTAAGTGTGGAAACCCATAGTCCTTTCGCTACATCATCTGACCTACCTTGTAGAGTTTGAGGAGTATTTCTTGTCAGTAGTGAAAGAGCTAGCAAGCAGGAGAGATAGTAAGTTGTCAAGATCCTTCCATACACTGCTTAGGAAATTAAACATTATTGATTAATATTGGCGTGGCTATATTTTGGAGTAAGGATTGAGAACCAATGGTATGAAAATATGAGTCAATAAGAAATCCTTTAGGCTGGAGATGAACTCAGGAGGCATTTGGTGATACCTCCAGGTTAAGGATATCTCAGAGGGTTTACATTAATCCTATCATCCCAGCAACAAGTGGAACAACATTTTCATAGTTTAAAATTATGTTGTATTTGTAGATAGCATTATAGGACGTAAATCCCCAATAATTTCTGGGTATAAGTGTTTTTGTTTTCTGTTTTACCAACAATAATGTGACATTTTGGCAACTGCGAACTACCAAAAGAAGTACTTCAAGAGAAGTGCTATGCTAATGGCCTCAAAGTATTCTAGGATCCATTTCAAATAAAAATATGTTGCTGTATACCTAGGAGCTAAAACAAAATAATATTTTCAAAATTAAATATCATTATAGATTAAACTTACAGGTAAGGCACTTTGGACAACAAAGCATTTACTCAGTGATTCTGGAAGGGTTTGGCACTGTCACCATCTACTGTAGTCACTGGATACATTTCCTTCACCTATTCCAATTTATAACTCTACATGAGCCATTGACAAGACAATAAGTTTCTACACCACATTACATGAGTGAGAGGCTAATTCATGTGAATTTAGTCCTTATAGGTAAATGGAATGACATGGTTTGAAATCTTTTCAAAGGTATAAGGAATTAGATTGCCCTCTTTGTTAAGCATCCTATATTGTGACATGTTTTTCAGGTTCTCAACAAAAACTGATTTAATTCCCAAATCTAGCAAAATTAAAACTGAAAAAGTCAATGTTCTTTAAGCATCGGGATTATTGGATTACTTTTGCTATACTAATCATTTTCTTAATCTTTTTTATAGTAAGATGATATTGAATAGCTGCCATATCTACTTAATCAGGAGTGTAGCTAATATATGTAAGACACTACATGGAACAATAAGGTGTAGAAGAAAGAATCCCCACCATCAAAGGGATATCAATTTGCTGGGCAGACAGGACAAACACATACAAAATAACAATTAATTAAAAAAAAAAAAACATTGCTTCATAAAATCCATAGCTTTACATGCTGTACATGCTGTAAGAGTAAACACAACACAAACACACACACACACCCACAAACAGATGCACACACATTAATATATCACAGAGAAGGGGTGCCGGGATCTCAGGAAAAACATCATCAGTGATAAGGCTTGGATGACTCCATGGTATCTATAAGTATTCCATTTAAAGGTGGAAAACTCCAGAGGCTTAGGATTTTTTATTATTTTAAATGAACTGTTGTTTCCAGGGTGGAGAGTATGGAAAAATCACCTGATTAAATTAGAATCAATCAGTGCTATGACACTTGCTTCAGTAAGGAAGTCCTTGAAAAATATGTAAATGGATTGTAGTTTTTCCCTCTTCTCACCCTATATGGCTCCTAGAGTTTGTTTTTTCCCCGTAAAGAATGTTTTCCCTTCTTCCTCATAATTATAGGAGCAGTTGCTTCCTATGAAGTAAAAACAGTCGTGCTACAAATTTTAATTTATTAAAGGAAAACTTAGCAAAAGAGTACTAAAGGTTTGATGAGTGTTTTTTTTTTTTTTTTAAAGAATGAGATACCTAGTTTAATAATGATGCTTTAGAGTGGCCTAAAAAAGATTCATTGCCAAAATTATTTAAGATGAATTGACCAGATGAAGAAGCTGACCCTTCAAACCAGACCAAATCCAAGCCAGGCAATAGAAATAATTCAGTGCAGCTTTCTGTTAGCAAGCTTAGAAAAATATAGGTGAACTAAAATGCTTTGCACCTAGAATGACTTGACTCTTAGAAATTCTTTAGTTACCACATATCAGGCAGTAAGAAATGAAGTGGGGCAGAGTAATTTGCTATGAGAAGGAAAACACTATTAAGGCACAAGTATTTTTAGATGAGCATCTTAGGCTGCTAGTTAGAAAGTCTAGTTAATTTTCCACTTTGGGTCCCTTCTGATACACATCAAAAAAATTGTGCTATGAAACCGACACCACACCAAAATTATATGTCCTGTAACACATGAATGCAAAGCCACTAATTTGCTTTGAGTGAATTTTTCCTGTCATTTCTTAGATACTGTAATTCTAAGATAGAGATAACATTCCATATGATGAGCTTTGCAGCACCTATAACATATTTGCTATGGAATTTTGATATAGTGAGTACTTTACCAGAAATTGCTTGTGCATTCAACCAAGGCTGGTAACTAACTGATAGACTAATTGTAGTATGTTACAATTTGAAAAGAAGGACTATACATAGAAAGGACAAAAATTTTAACCTAAAATTTGTATACTAAGATTTTTTTCTTCCAATTTATAGGATTCTTAATGTGTGTGTGTCTGTGTGTCTGTTTTGGCTGAGTAATTTGTGCTCATGGGTGGCTGTTTCATTGTAGTTATTGGGGTAGTTAATTGAGGGGAAAATGTATATGTGTATGTGTGTATATAATTTATATGTTTTCTATATATGCATATGCATATATTATTTACATAAATAATTTGGAGGAATATATTATACATTTAACAAATGCAGTAAGTCTCTCTGGCTTGGCTGAATAATTTCTATTGAGAAATAATCCTCTGAGTTATTTTCTCAATAGAAAAATAGTACTCTGAGTTATTAGAATATATTTAAAGAGAAAAAGGAAAGGGATTGTTTAGCTTGATTCAAGAGGCATACCTGCGAGTATCTTGAAGGGGAAAAGAAAAAAATAAATGAAGAACGCTTAACAGTAACCAACTACTATATTGTGAATTCTTCCTAAAGAAGTAGCAGAAATTCATATCACTCTGAAATTATACTGAAGGAAACACTTTATGCTGTACTGTAGCACAAAAAGTTTCTTACTAAAATGGATTAAGTAAGCAGGAGGACTACTAAGTCTGTATCTCTCTTTCTTCATCCGTCCCTCATTGAATACTTTTGTCTCAAGAATGAACAGCATGGTGCCAAAAGAAGCTTCCCCTGGGTCTTTACAATCTGTATTCATTCTTTTATTTAGTAAAAATGTAAGAGGTTTTTCTTTTGCTTTTATACTTTTTGTTCCAAACACAAGGCCAGGAACCATTTGCCCTTTGTTCTTGGTAGTTGAAAAATGTAGCATATGGTAAACCTTTTCACTGAATAGGCATTCACGATCATGCATGTGAAAATGCATTAGAAGAATTTATGAGACATGTGGGGACATGGGCTGCATCTGAGACTAAAATCCTCATCACAAGCTTTTATAGTATTCTACTATGATGACTTGATGGTGGGGGAGGGAAGGATACCTCTCTTTTCCTTCGTTAAATGATAGAACAATTGGCGGTGGTTGTAAATAATTCAAAAGGTTCTGAACCAGACTTTGTCTCTTAAATTGAATTATTCTAGAGGCTGTTCTTTGCCTTATTGTAAGTAATTAAAACAATCAGTGCTGTAGTTTTTATGATGTGTTTTGAAAATATATAGAAAATATTAAAAAAGAAAGCATATGATGACCCAAAATTGCAGTCTTAATACCTTTTCCCCCAACTCTTGATTGTGTGTATCTTTATGCAATAATTCCTAAGACAAGCGTATGCTGATAAATTTATTTTTTAAAGGAACTCTCAAATTAGCAAATCTTATATGGTAGGAAAAATGTATAATCTACCTTTAATTTAGAAGACTACAAACCCCAGCCATACAATTACTTCATCTTAAAAGGCTACTTTTCTCCTATGTGTTTTGAAAGCTTCCAAGATCATGTAATTATATGTGGGAGACAGGAGGAAGAGATTACAAAACAAACACCTCATTGTTGTTGCTTAAAAACAGCATTGATGTCAACATCTGTGCATTCATGAGCAAGCCAGAAAGTATGAACAATGAGAAAATGGAACACTTAAGAGAAAAAAGAAATATTTTCTTATTTTCAAACTTTCAATATATTATTGTGAAAAACATCAAATTTTAAACTGCAAAGATCCTTCAGAGTTTGCTTTGGATTAGAATTGCTCGTGCATTGATTATAGACAAAAGTGACTTTAGCCCAACATTTGAAATAGCTAATATTGGAATTAGAAAATTTTATGAAATGGCTAATTAGAGCAAAGAAGTCTGGGGATTTTTTTCCAGTGTAATTAATGAGATGTATACCCTTTGCGTGCATTGCAAATATTAGTGCATATGTGTTATCTTAGAAGTTATATAAGTAGGCTTGAATACCATTTTTTGATTTTAATTAGGTTACATTGCCTTTTGAGTATCTTCATTTAACAGGTAATGTGAATTTAACAGGGACTTTGTTGTACACTCTGTTTTATTTTTATAGTATGCAAATAAGGACCAAATGCCAACACATTCATTATGCTGTATAAAGTTTATACCAGAAAGGTTCCAATCACTTTGAAAAAGGTCCTGTCATTATTTCTATTGTAAATCAGTATGCCAAGCCTCTGAGAAGGAAACATTTTGAATTGAAATAGGGAATATAGATGAAATCCTAGGATGTTTACAAAGTATGTGAAACATCTTTGGTTGATTCTTTTTTTTTTTTTTTTTTTTTAATTTTTATTTATTTATGATAGTCACAGAGAGAGAGAGAGGCAGAGACACAGGCAGAGGGAGAAGCAGGCTCCATGCACCGGGAGCCCGACGTGGGATTCGATCCCGGGTCTCCAGGATCGCGCCCTGGGCCAAAGGCAGGCGCCAAACCACTGCGCCACCCAGGGAATCCCATCTTTGGTTGATTCTTAAGTATCAACAGTGTGTTAAGGCAAGGGAATCATATCAATATTCAGAGATACAATAAATGCTTTATTAATTGAGTATCATTAATCATTATCCTAAAAAGCAAAACATGTTAGAGGTTTTGTTTCTTTTTTTTTTTTAGAGGTTTTGTTTCTATTGCTGTGTACCAAGGTGCCCACTGTTGGCAGCTGTGGCAGCTTAAAATGGAGGAGGTGGAAGTGCATGAGTCCATACATAGTTCCCTGTACGGAAAGGTCAGATTGAAATTGAGGGAATTTGTGAGGGAATTTGTGGAGATGGAACATGATGAAGAGGAAGAAGGAGAGCAGAGAAGTGAAAATAAGAACGTTTGTATAAGAAGAGTACACAGTTCCATTAGTTTATTCATTCAGCAAGTATTCCTTCAGCTCCTTCTCTGTTGAAGGAGGTGGCCTCAGGGGGAAGAAAGGTGATGAGTGAGTATTTACAGAAGTGCATAGTAGAAACACAGGTGTGCTGGAAATACTTAGGCCTCATGCAGAACATTATAAGAAAGTCTTACAACTTTGCATTTTAGAATGCAAGCCTTTTAGACATCTCAGGTAAAGGGCATGATTTCTAACTCCCATCCCACCCACCCCCACCATTCCGTACCCAACATTGCAGCCTGTCCCAGTAAGCTACTCTGTCTTTAACATGGTGTCTGTTTAGAATACTGGCCCTCTTTGGATCTGTCAAATTGGGGAAATACACATTTGGGGATCATAGTTCTTAGGATTTGTCCTGGGTAAATAGGGGAAAAAATTTTAATCTTCATTCTAATAAAGAATGTGAACCAAGAAACATAATTTAATAAAAAGGTGTCCTAGATATTAGTGAATTTCCTAGGATTTTAGTGAAATCTAAAAAGAATTCTTCAATATCTATAAAATGTGACTCTATAAAAATTTTCTTCTGTGGAACCATTCCTTTTTAAAAAATATGTGAACTGGCGGAACTCATCGGCCGCCATGGCGTCCAACATGAACTGGGAGATGATCCTGGTGGATTTTCAGGGGTCTTCAGAGATCATCTATTTCCAGCTTCTCAGTTTTCCTTTTGTGGAAGTTGAGACCAGAAAAAGGAAGTGACTTGTCCAAGTTCCTGGGTTGGTTTGAAACAAAGATTATATCTAGACATGTACTGGCATTGAAAACATTGATGAAGCTATTACATTGCTTGAGCAAAATAATTGGGACTTAGTGGCAGCTATCAGTGGTGTAATACCCCAGGAAAATGGCATTCTACAAAGTGACTATGGAGGTGAGACTATACCAGGACCTACATTTGATCCAAGTCACCCAGCTTCAGCTCCTGCTCCTTCTTCCTCTTCAGCATTTAGACCTGTAATGCCATCTAGGCAAATTGTAGAAAGGCAACCTCAGATGCTGGACTTCAGGGTTGAGTACAGAGACAGAAATGTTGATGTGGTACTTGAAGACAGCTGTACTGTTGGAGAGATTAAACAGATTCTAGAAAATGAACTTCAGATTCCTGTGTCTAATATGCTGTTGAAAGGCTCGAAGACCGGAGATGTGGAAGACAGTACAGTCTTAAAATCACTACATTTGCCAAAAAACAACAGTCTTTATGTCCTTACACCAGACTTGCCACGACCTTCATCATCTACTCATGCTGGTGCCCTGCAGGAGTCATTAAATCAAAACTTCATGCTGATCATCACCCACCAGCGGGAGTACAACCTGAACTTCTCAGGAAGCAGTACTATTCAAGAGGTAAAGAGAAATGTGTATGACCTTACCAGTATCCCCGTTCGCCATCAATAATGGGAGGGCTGGCCAACTTCTGCCACAGATGACTCGATGTGTCTTGCTGAATCAGGGCTATCTCATCCCTGCCATCGACTTACAGTGGGCAGAAGATCTTCACCTGTGCAGACCCAGGAGCAGTCCGAAGAGCAAAGCACCGATGTTCATATGGTTAGTGATAGCGATGGAGATGATTTTGAAGATGCTTCCGAATTTGGAGTGGATGATGGAGAAGTATTTGGCATGGCATCTTCTGCCCTGAGAAAATCTCCAATGATGCCAGAAAAACGCAGAAAATGAAGGAGATGCCTTATTACAATTTACAGCAGAGTTTTCTTCAAGATATGGTGACTGCCATCCTGTATTTTTTATTGGCTCATTAGAAGCTGCTTTTCAAGAGGCCTTCTATGTGAAAGCCAGAGATAGAAAGCTTCTTGCTATCTACCTCCACCATGATGAAGGTGTATTAACCAACGTGTTCTGCTCACAAATGCTTTGTGCTGAATCTATTGTCTCTTATCTGAGTCAAAATTTTATAACCTGGGCTTGGGATCTGACAAAGGACGCCAACAGAGCAAGATTTCTGACAATGTGCAATAGACACTTTGGCAGTGTTGTTGCACAAACCATCCGGACTCAAAAAACAGATCAGTTTCCACTTTTTCTGATTATTATGGGAAAGCGATCATCTAACGAAGTGTTAAATGTGATACAAGGTAACACAACAGTGGATGAGTTAATGATGAGACTCATGGCTGCAATGGAGATCTTCACCGCCCAACAACAGGAAGATATAAAGGATGAGGATGAACGTGAAGCCAGAGAAAGTGTGAAGAGAGAGCAAGATGAGGCCTATTGCCTTTCACTTGAGGCTGACAGAGCAAAGGGGGAAGCTCATGAACGAGAGATGGCAGAGCAGTTTCGTTTGGAGCGGATTTGCAAAGAACAAGAAGAGGACCGTGAGGCCATCTGGCTCTCCTTAGAGCAGGCCCTGCCTCCAGAGCCAAAGGAAGAAAATGCTGAACCCATGAGCAAACTGTGGATCCGGACCCCCAGTGGCGAGTTCCTTGAGCGGCGGTTCCTGGCCAGCACTAAGCTCCAGGTTGTCTTTGATTTTGTTGCTTCCAAAGGATTTCCATGGGACGAGTTCAAGTTACTCAGTACCTTTCCTAGGAGAGACATAACCCAGCTGGACCCAAATAAATCTTTATTGGAGGTAAAGTTGTTCCCTCAAGAAACCCTTTTCCTTGAAGCAAAAGAGTAAACATGGCACAGCAGTGGAACCAGCCATTCCTTGACAAGCCAGAGGCCTGCATCAAGAGAAGGGCTCCTCAGCCAACCCACCTACACGCTTGTCTCACTCAACTCAATGTCACACTTCTGCCTCTTGCAAGATTGCTGGAAAAAAGTAATAATAAACATAGCTACTTAAAATTTCCCATCCACGAGTATATGTTCCCAGCCCTCATAGAGAATTACAACTATGCCACCCTCCCGTACCCCTCACCTCGCCCCTGTTCAATGACTAATGCACTGTTCATGTGTGAGTGATCACGAAGTAGAATTTTTACCTCTGCAGTACCCATCGTTCCCCCACACTGTCTAGGACAGTTCTCTCTGCCCTGTGACACCAGGATGCTATGTATTTGATGTCTCATTGGGCCAGGGCTCATACACCTCTGCCTTTTTATTTTCATGACTGGATTTCTACTTTGTCACCTAATTTTAAAAGGCATGGGGGGGGGGAGTCAAATGGGACTTCTCAGCATGGAGATTAAACATTGTTGTAGGAAAAAAAGCATAAAAAAAATAAAAAATAAATAAATAAATAAAAAATATGTTAACTTACAAATATAAAATGCCCACAGTGTGACTCTATAAAAAGATCAAAAGAGCATATGAAGATGCTTTCTACACTTTCCAATAACATATTTTTAAAAGTCTTATCTGTGGATGTTTAAAACCAAAGTGTTGCGGTACTATAAAATGTCATTGTTTGCACTCTAACTAAATTGTAGAAAATGGCAAATCTGAATATGACATTATTCTCTTAGTCATAAAAATTATCATGGGATTTCATTGAAAAGTATTTAATGTCAAAAACATAATACCATAAAATTCTCAGAATAATCACCATGAAATAAGAGGGATAAACCAGATCATTCCCATTTTATAGATCAGGTGGCTGATGCAGAAAGACAATTAAATAATATGTCAGTATTTGATCATTCATTTTACAAGTATGGGGCATCTAGTACATGCCAGCACTGTTTTGTATCCAAAACAACAATTCTTACTCTAGTGGAGTTTACATTCCAGCTGAAGGGAGAAAGACATTAAATATAGTAAATAAGAAAATGATAGAAAGTGCAATGGCAAAGAAAATAAGACTGAGAAGGGATGGTTTGCAATCTTAAATAGAGTGTCACTGAGGCAACGACGTTTGAGCAGAGACTGGAAGGAAGTGTGGGAGAGTGCCTGTGGATGTCTGGGAAAGAATACACAATGTTGGAGAAGCAGCCAGGGCACAGCCTCCCAACGGTTTACAGCACGTTCCACAATGAATTGAATTTAAGCCCTCCCATAGAATTTCTGTAAAGTAATAACGTATATTTGGAAAAGAGTAAGTTGTATGTTTTTAGAAGTCCTTGACTTCTTGAAAGCACTGCATTTAACATACATATATTGGCCATCTACTATGTTACTTATTTCTTCATTCAGCAAATATTTTGTGAGTCCCTACTAGGTGTCCAGTACTTTGGTAAACAGAACAGGCAGTCCCAGCCCACCAGAAAGAGAGATGCTGAGATAGAAGACACAACCCTATGTCCTCCAGAAGCTTACCATCCAGTACTTAAGACACAATACCACTAACTCACACAACAGAATTATGTAATTGAATGTGCATTAAACATGCAATCATAGTTAATGAGAGCAAAAGAGCTACATCTCATAAAATAATTACAATAACAGTATTTACATAAAAATTTCATTTGGGAATTTAAAGTCTTTACAGAAAATGTTTCAATAATCTTTACAACACCCATGTGCTACATGTATGGTATTGGAAGAAGTGCCCAAACTATTTAATGCGGTGCATCATTCTATGTAATTATCTTGAGAGTCTTCATTGCTTTCTTTTTAACCTATTTTTTTTAATTCCTATATTACATTTTAGCACTGTATTAATTATTAGCCTTATTAATTTATAAAAGCAGTTCATTAAATGCATATTTGTTATAGCTTCTAAATAAAAGAAGAAGTTTAAAATTGGAATATAGATGCTTCATAACACCTTTGAAATCAACCCTTTTATGTGCCTTTGAAAGGCTGTATTCATGAATGAACCACATTAAAACAGGCAATGTTTCATGACCTTTTAAGTAAAAGCAAAATCAAATCTCATACACAGTTTTATGTAGGAAACACGCTTTTCTTTGTGTACAGTGAATTCAAATCTCATGGTTTCAGTTGACTTACTGCAACCTCAGTGAAGGGTCAACAATGATAGAAAAACCTGAATCCAGTTAATCATCTTAGATTAAATTCAGTGCCAAAGTCATGCTATGAAAACAGTAAATGGCTTAAAAATATAAAAATATATGGTAGTAATGGCAGTTTCATATATGTGTTTATTTTCCATGATTGCAGCAAATATGATAATCTTCATAGGGATGAACCAGAAAATTTTAAAAAATTAATAATAAAATAACAAGATGTCATCCTTCCTTTTATAAATATTTATTACAAAGTACATTAGATGCTATGCAATGCTGAACCAAATAATAAAAAAGCAAACACGAATAAAAATTAACATGTTCTTCCTCTGAATGGTATAAAAGAAGACACTGGTGTAAATAAACACACATCTGTGATGCACTGTGACAGGAACTGGAATAGAAATAGGTACACGTTACTCAAATACCTGATAAGTATAGTGATTCTATGTCTGAGATCATTGAAGGTGGTATGATAGAAATTGGCTCTGAGCTAGGCCTTGAAGAACGATAGGAGATATACCATCAGAGGAATAGGATGGTACTCTTAAGAAGAACAACCAGCATGGGGCAAAGAATGGAAGTCTAAAAGGACATCTGGTGGGCAGTACAGACAAGGGGGATCAATTTGCTGTGTCAAGAAATGGGACAGCAGTGGATTTGGGGCCAGGTTATAAAGGGCTGCACTACCCTATCTTCATTCCTTAACATATTTAGGTGCTTAGGAAACAGTGAATCACTCATTAGATCTTGCTCACTTGGTCTTTCCTCTGAGTTAATGATTTCATAGGTAGTTCCATCTGCCTGTCAAGCTTAGATGGTATTTATTGAGTTACATTGAAATCGTGCATTGGCCAAGAACATTAAAAAAAAAAAAAAAAGTTAGCCCCTGAGAATGAAAGTAATAAAACTGTCATGCATTGAATGAAACCCATGTGTAAAAACAAACCCACAAGGTTTTCTGTAAATGTATGATTAAGGAACACAGAAGAATGATTCAGAGAAAAAATATTATAGCCAAACAATTCAAGATTTGAATTTACTCAGATTAGCTGAACAACCATGAACAGTTATTTAACCTCTTGAAATAAGGGTTTGTTTGTTTGTTTCCTAACTGTAAAATGGGGCTGATAATTTCTATATAGTCCTGTTGTTCTCAGGTTTAGAGATATGCATGTGGAATGCTTAACACCGTGCGTGGTACATGCAAGGACACAGCATGTGCTTCACCTCAAATTTGGTAGATTAGAACAACTATTAATTTAGTTCAGAATTCTGTGTGTTAGCAGTTTGGGCAGGACTAAGCTGGATGGTTCTTGTCTCAGCTCATGTCCCTTTATCTGTAGTTACCTTCCAGGTGGGCTAGGGGCTGGCCAGTCTTAGGTGGCCTCTGCTAGAGGGCCTATCCCTGTTCCATGTGCTCTGATGCTCCAGCAGGCTGTGATAGCTTCATCACGTGGCTAGGCAGGCTTTCAGCATAGTAAGCAGAAGAGGACAAATCCTCTTCAATGCTTGGTTTGGCACTTGCACAACCTCAGTTTTGCCATGTTCTGTTGGTTAAAACAAGTCATAAAGTCAGTCCAGATTCCAGGGGTGAGTAAAGAAATCCTTCCGCTTGATGGGTTAACTACACAGTGACATTGCAAAGGAACATGAATACAGGTAGAGGAACACTTTTTTTTTTTTTCAAATACTCCACCACAAGAGGGGTGAGGATGCAAAATCAACTGGAATCTCTAATGTAAATTGAAAGGATAGGAAATCAATACAGTATAGTCTTAATGTAGTAGAGAGGAACTTGGAGGCAAAAGACCTGAACTTAATCCTTGCTTCTGCTATTGATTAACATGACCCTGGTAAAATAAATGATCTGTGCTCATTATTCTCGGTATAAAGTTTTCTAAATTCAAAATTACTGTGTGGAGTAAATGAGGTCGTGTATGTGAAAATATGCACTAAGTTTAAATGTATAAACATACATAATGGATTATTATTCTTCTATATAAAATATACTTTATAAGTTGTAAAAGGTTTCCTAATCTCTTACCTATACTACCTACCTGTCCTTCTCATTCTTTCTCTAGAAGGCTGAAATTTACTTACATTTAGACTTTGGGATTGGTAATAAAAATGTGCATTACTTAGAATTCCATTTCTCAGCTACGTATTCCAGTATTTACTTAAAGCAAGTATTTATTGAATCCCAATTATGTACAAGGTATAATATAAGATGCTAAAGATATAGAGAAGAAAAAAAAGCCCTGTCCCCAAAAACTTCAGTCATCTTTTGAAAAACACATAAACAACAATTTAATGCAATATGATCAATGTTATAACAGAGAAAGGCAAAAGATGCTGTGGGATCTCAGATGGGATCAAAAGATGCTGTGGGACCCCTCAGAAGAGGGATGCCTGACATACTCAGGGGGGAAGGGTACACATGGAAGGCCTCATAGAGAAGGTAATGTCCAAATGAGAAGCTAGAATAATCTAAAGTTCAGATCCAAATACCTACCTGGTTAGAGACCATTGGTTTAGACCCTTGCCTGGATAAACCTATTTCCTACCTATGCATCCAGTTCTGTTGCCGTTGAAGTTTATCCATTCATATCCTCCAATGATAAATTGAACAACTTGACATTTTTTAGGGTATATTACTTAAACACAGCATCCCGTGTCTTTGCTTCTATTGCTCACTCCACCTGGAGTACTCTTGCCTCTTTTATTTCTAATCAGTTTCCAGTAAACACCCATGGATGATTTCAGAATCTAGGAAGAGTTACTTTTCTAGGCTATCTTCCCTGATTTACACAGGTATAAATAATCACCCTTCCTTTCTGCTCTCATTATATCCTGGTTCATACACTATAATTATTTTTGTATCAATTTACATATGTCTGCTTTATTATACCATATGCTCCTAGAGCACAGGGACCATTCCTTATTCATTCAGACAAAGGGAATAGACATATGGTCAGGAGAATGCAGAATACATGTTACATTAAGAAAGAACAGTAATTCAATGTGGTTGGAGTAAAAGTAGCATTGTGGTCTTGTATAGCTTATGAAAGCACTGGATTTTATCCCGAAGTTGGAGTTGAAAAACAAATGTGATGTGATCAGGTTTATTTCTTTAGAAGGATCTACCAGATGGCATAGGCTGAAGAGAGAGATAGGGAGATTAATAAGGAAGCTACTTCAGTGATCCAGGGAAGCAATGGTGAAGATCTTAACTAAGACAGTCATGATGAAAATCAGGAATACTTAGAAGAGATCATTGGGAAGTAAAGTAGAGAAGTACTTCTCAAACTTGCCTGTGCATCAGAATTACCTGGAGATGTTTGAAAAACCCTGATGCTTGGGCCTAACTAAATACAAATTATGTTAGAATTACTATTATTCATAAAAATTATTATTATTATTATTATTATTATTATTATTATTATTATTAAAGTCCAAGGAACTTCAATCCTTAGCTAAGTTTGAGAACCAGTGGGCTTGACTTGGTGTAGGCAATGACAAAGAACGGAAATCTAGTTTTCTAATTTGGGATGAAAGTGTGGAATATATGTAACATGAAGAAATTAGCAAATTACACTGAGAAGTGTAAGTTTGATGTTAGTAAATTGAATCTGGGGGTTAGAAGGTAGTTGGATATGCTGTTCTTGAACTTAAGAGAAAGATATAAGTTCAAGGTGTATACTTTATAAATTTTCTACATACAGATATTATCTGAAATCATTGTAAATGTGATGTCTAAGAGTGTGTATGAAGATACTAAAAGAGGACCATGAGTAGACCCTGGGGACATCAACATGTAAAAGGTAGCCAGAGGTAGAAGAGCCTGGGAAAGGAACAACAGAAATAAAAGTAAGGCAAGGTGGTATCTTCAAAGCTCATATGGAGGAGAGTTTCAGCAAGCTGGAGGGGTTCACTGTCTCAGTACTGAAGAGATTTCCTGTAACGATTTGGGCTAAAAAGTATCTAAAAGTATCACTGGTGACCTTGGGGAGATGAGTTCCTAGACACAATAGGGACAATAACTAGATAAAATATATACAGAAGTAATCAAAAGAAGAGGAAAAGGCAGCCATTACTGTAGTTCCTGAATAGTCCAGTGTTTTGTTTTTCCTATTCTAATAGAAAACATCTGATTTTCTTTTTTTTAAAGATTTATTTATTCGTTTATTCTTGATAGACATAGAGAGAGAGAGAGAGGCAGAGACACAGGCGGAGGGAGAAGCAGGCTTCATGCCGGGAGTCCGATGCAGGACTCGATCCTGGGACTCCAGGATCACGCCCTTGGCCAAAGGCAGGCGCTAAACCGCTGAGCCACACAGGGATCCCCAACATCTGATTTTCTATGGAAACTACGTGCATACTTTTCTATGTTAGGAATAGTTGTATAAATAACACATTTGTTAGTCCCAAAATAAACAAAGAAAATGATGAATTTTTAAATAGTATAAAAAGACAACTTTAAGAATATTATTCCCATCTGCAAACATTAAATAAGCAATATCCATTTAAATTTAAAGAACTTATGAATTTCAGTTTTAGTGTCCTCTTCTCAATGTGTACATTTCAGGAAAATTGTACCAATCTCACTTGCTCTATTTGTACTACAGTATAAAGAACAGTTAAAATTTGAATATTGTACAGTTAATTAATATTTAATAAACGTTTTCTTAGTTTAAATGTCTTTGAAAATCATATGCCCCATGCTATTTTTCTTCCTGGGTATAATCCCAGTAGTGTTAAGGGATAATATTGTTAAATTGTTTGACAAAACCTAACTCAGCTACTTGTAATTTACAGTTGTTCACCTTTGTCATTTCGCAGTTTTTCCCTACTAAAAAATTTAAGTTGTCTTGAAGCTGAATTGTTGACTGAATTTCCAATGTAGTTCATAGTATACTTACAGAATACCAAAACAGTGTTGCCAACATAGGTGTTTTAAGCATACACTTTAAGTAAATGGGAATTTGAGGAGTCAGCTTGTAACCAAATTAGAAGTTTTATGTTCTTCACTTTAATTTCTGATATGCAACTTTATTCTATTTTTTGGTTTGGGAAAAAATACTTAATAAAATCATTTTATTTTTTCATTCAGAGTAATTCAAAAATAATTTAATCCTAAAATGTGATTCTTTAAAAGTTAGGAAGGATAACAATAGAAATCATGTAATACTGTTTTTTGTTTTGCTTTGTTGTTTTTTTTTTTCAGAATAAGTGTCCTCTTTTTTTTAACTCTTGAGGAATTTTTCTAGGAGAAACAACATGCAAAATTTGATTAATAAATTATGCTAGTTGGCATTTTATATGCTTTAGAACATTAATATCTCATAGTAATTAGATGCTTACACAAAGAGTATACATTTTAAATCTATATTCGTTAGTCATGAATCAAAATGGAAGTCAAGCTATGTAAAAGTGCAACTTAAAAATATTCTGTGTAAAGCAGAATTAGATATAAAAATGCCCTTTCATGGAACACATCACATTTAAATGGCCAAAGCACCATTTAACTAGTCTTGATGAGTCTCAATTATAAAACATTGTATAAAACAGATCTGTGTTCTGACAAGGTTCTGATGTGTGTTCCAGTATTCTATATCATATTATCCTTTTGCTTTTACTAATTAATGTCCCCTTCCAAAAACATTATCAATTCTGAATAAATAAAATAAATAAGATTCTTACCATAGCTCTTAGTAAACTTGCGTTCCCATTTTCTTGGATGACTGTTTCAGTACTCTCAACTCTCCCCCATATTTCTAAACCTCTGTCCCCCACTTTCTTTCCTGTTGGGAGACCTCATCTACTACTTAAGAAAATATAAACACGAGGAAAGATAATTTCACCTTTTCCACACCAAATCTATAAAGTCAAGTGCATCCATACTTATTTTTTCTCTCTCTACCCTTTTCTTCCACTCCATTAAACTGGAAACAGTACCTCCTCCACTCCTATCAAAATTTATTTCCTCTCGGGCACCTGGGTGGCTCAGTGGTTGAGCATCTGCCTTTGGCTCAGGTCGTGATTCCGGGGTCCCGGGATAGAGTCCACATCAGGCTCCCCACAGGCCTGCTTCTCCCTCTGCCTATGTCTCTGCCTCTCTCTCTGTGTCTGTCATGAATAGATAAATAAAATCTTAAAAAAAAGTTACTTCCTCTGCTAATGCAAGGGATTCATCATCACCTCTTCCCTTCTCAACAAGTTCTTCATCTTTTCCAGATCATTTCCACAAGCATAAAACTTACTCAAATATGGCTCATTAAAATATATATATATCTATATATATATATATCTATATATATCTATATATATTTATATATATATAGATATATATATATATCGGGGCCCCTGGGTGATTCAGTCAGTTAAGTGTCTGCCTTTGGCTCAGGTCATGACCTCAGGGTCCCGGGATGGAAGCGGAAGTTTACTTCTCCCTCTCCCTACCTATGTCTGGTACTTCCCCTGCTTGTACTCTGTCTCTCTCTCTCTCTGCCAAATAAATAAATAAAATCTTAAAAAAAAAAAAAAACACCTCTCTCTTGCTAGACCTCCCATAACTTTATCTGCTGCCTTATTTATCTTTTAACTAGCTCACCAAAATCATGAGATGTGTGTATCACTTCTCTCCACTTCTTCATATTCTGTTCACTCAGACTACTCCAGTGTGACTGCTGTCTCCCCTGCTTCACTGAAATCCTTCTTTTTTTTTTTTAAGATTTATTTATTTATTCATGATAGACATAGAAAAAGAGAGAGAGAGAGAGAGAGAGAGGCAGAGACACAGGCAGAGGGAGAAGCAGGCTCCATGCCAGGAGCCTGATGTGGGACTCGATCCCGGACTCCATGATCGTGCCCTGGGCCAAAGGCAGGCGCTAAACCGCTGAGCCACCCAGGGATCCCCTACTTTTTCCTTCTTGTAAAGGTTACCAATAGTTTCTGTGTTGCCAGATCACATGAATAATTCTCTGTTCTCTTACACAAACTCTCAGAAGTACTCACTAGCATGGGTTGCTCTTTACTTTTTGGAACACTTCCTTCTCTTGCCATTTGTGACATCACATTCTCAGGGGGTATCCCAGGTCCTTTCTTTTTCTTTATTTTATTCTTTTCTCTTTGAAATCACCTAACCAGATAGCTTTAAATGCCATTATATGTCCAATATATGTTCATCCCTCCCTCTTTAGTGAATTCTAGATTCATGTATACAGGGATACAATCTATGTCCTCACTAATGAGATTTTATGTGTAATATATTAAGATTGAGCCTCTTAATACTCCTCCACTAGTTATTTTACTAAACCTTGTTCCATCTCAGTAAAGTGTCTACAGTCCACTCAGTAGTTAAAGCCAATAATCTAAGCATTCTTAATCTCTCCTTTTCCCTCATCTCCTGAGTCTAACTGCTGACTAGTTTACTGGTTCCAGCTCAGAACTGTCCACTTCTCCACATCTCCATGGATAATTACACATGGCACATTATTTCAGCCTAACTGGACTCTGCTTTCATCCTAAAACACCTTCACCCCATTCCTTCTAAATTAGTGAAAATCATGCTTTACAAATGTAGATTATATTATTTTGTCACCCTCCTTTAAATCTTTCCCTGGCCTCAACTGCACCTATAATAAAAAGCCCAAACTCCCACAGGGCTCAGCTCTCAGAGATATGGCTACTGCCTGCTTTTCTCCTTTTCTCTTATATGTTTCTTGCCTATCATGAAACTCCATCCACATGGCCTTCAATTTTACTTAAATATACCATGCTCATTCCCACCTCAGTGTCTTTGCACATGTACTTTATCTGTTTAGAATGCCAGTTGTCACCCAATTCCTCATCTCGTCTTTCAGTGTAAGGTGCCTTCTTATGTTTCACGTCTCAACTCATAACCCTTTACTGACCATCATCTGATATGTCACTATGCATCCTTGTGATTCAACATCTTGCTGTCCTCTATTATGCCTTCCTAACAATAGTTTTGACCTGCGAATAGTCCTAATACTCTTTTTTTTTTTTAACTTATAATTGTTTTCTCTCCCTAAAATGTAAGCTTCAGGAAGACGGACTTTTTCTATTTTTCTTTTTATCTCTTCTGAGTTAGAACAGTCACTGGTACATAGTACACAAAATATTGGTTGAATGTTCAGTGGAAGAGATGCTAAGTCAATGTCTTAAACTCCTTATCGGGCAGCCCCAGTGGCTCAGTGGTTTAGCGCCGCCTTTAGTCCAGGGCGTGATCCTGGAGACCTGGGCTCGAGTCCCATGTCAGGCTCCCTGCATGGAGCCTGCTTCTCCCTCTGCCTGTGTCTCTACCCCTCTCTCTCTGTGTGTGTGTGTCTCTCATGAATAAATAAATAAAATCTTTAAAAAAAATAAAATAAAAATTAAAAACTCCTTATCTTGCTAGTGTTCTGAGATTTTTCTCAGTCACTCAGATTCAGACTCTCAGATCTTTTGATTCCTCTTTCTCAATTGCTCCTTCTAGTACACAAGTCCTGTGTGTTTTAACATCTGACCCTATTTTGCATCACCAAGACCAACACTCACATTAGCCCTGTTCACTCCCATTCTGACTCATAGTGGTTATTTGTCAATAGTTTTCATCAGTTGTTTATATTTTCCCTTCTCTGACTCATGATATTCTTTTCTGCTTAATTTTAAAAGGATGAGCTGATAAAGCAACTCACTCCCTAAACCTTTGGTGACCTCATTCTTGTATTCACTCAGTCTTATTGTGTGCCCAACACTGTGCTGGTTATTATAGATAAAATGAGGAATGATACAGAGTAGTCCCAGCTCCCATGGAGATTGTAGTCTATCAGGAGAAAAAAAAATTAATGTTACAGACAGGCTTGTTGTCTTCATGGTTTTTAGAACTCTGTCCAATAGGATCACAAGTTATTTTATGTTCCTCTCATGTTGAAAGCATTCATCTGACTTTTACAATGTACCTTTTGTTTTGTTTTCTAGACATATATAAAAAAGCTGCATGTGGTAAGAGTACAGTGACTTTTAGTGTACTCTCCCACTAGAATCTGTGACTTTAGGCTTGGCACCAACTCTTTGTGTCTCAATCTCAGTCTTTAAATGTTAATAACTTAAAATTTTACTGACATGTATTGAATACTTATTTTGGGAAAGCAAAATCTAGTGTTTAGAAGCACAGATTTCCAGTCAAACTGCCTGGGTCTGAGTCCTGGCTCTGTGTCTTATTAGCTAGATGCCTTGTAAATCTCAATGCCTCAGGCACCTGGGTGGCTCAGTGGTTGAGTGTCTTCCTTCAGCTTAGGTCATGATCCTGGGGTCCTGGGATCGAGTCCCTCATCAGGCTCACTGCAGGGAGCCTGCTTCTCCCTGTGCCTATGTCTCTGCCTTCATCTGTGTGTCTCTCATGAATAAATAAATAAATAAATAAATAAATAAATCTCAGTGCCTCGGCACCTTCATCTCTAAAATGGGGAGAATAATGTGAATGGTTGAGTGAAGTAAAAACCATTAAAATAGTACCTAGCACATCGTAAGAGCTATGTAAGTTTTAGCAATTTCCATTGTTACTTTTCTGAGTAGGTAATACTATTATCCATATTTAATCAATGAAAAACTAAATAACTTGCTGGGGACCACACAGTACGTGATAGAGTCAGAGTTCTAATCTGGACATTCCGGCTTCAGAGCAGGTGGTAGTAACTACTACTCTATACAGCCTCTATTTTAGGCTTACTGTAAGACTATTGTTAAATAATCAACATTTAACAAAGTTTAAAACTATAATGCACTATGAATATGTAAGGTGTTATTATCTGTGCTGTAATAAGATATGATTGAAGAAGACACTAATTTATTTCTTTTCCATATCCTGGAACTTTTAGCTATACCAGTAATTATATTAATGAGCATTTCTATGTCATTGTATAATTTAGGCAACCCTTTCACATCCACAAATTTATGTAATACCCACTATCACTTTCTGAGGTTGGCAAAGTCAGTATCATTATTTCCATTTGAAGAAGGAGAATGCTGAGGATCAGAAAAGTTAAGTAACTTACATAAGAATTCAAGGGTAGTAGGGGCGCCTGGGTGGCTCAGTCAGTTAAGTGTCTGCCTTCAGCTCAGGTCAGGATTCCAGGGTCCCGGGATTAAACCTCACATCCAGCCCCATGTCAAGCCCCACACCAGGCTCCCTGCTCAGAAGGGAGCCCTGGTTCTCCTTCTCTCTCTGCTGCCTGCTGCTCCCCCAGCTTGTGCTCGCTTTCTCTGTCAAATAAAATAAAATAAAATATTAAAAAAAAAAAAAGAACTCAAAAGGTGGTAAATGAGAAAGTCTCTAATATAAATCTGAAGCCCTGAATTCGCTGCCTTACCATAACACATTGCTAATTTTAAATAATTTGTCTTTCAACAGATCAAAAACTAACTTTTATGATATGGTTTACCATTATAAACATATATGTGTAAATATTAATATACTCTTGTGTACAAAACACCTTGTGTACAATTATTTGAACTGACATTTTTTTTTTCCTTTTTTCTTTTTGAAGATTGTGATTGCTAGCATCATGTGCAGTTATAGCAAAAATGACTGGATGGAGCTCTCCAAAATGGCTGAGGTAATGATTTCTTTCATATATATTTATTTTATTTCTTCTCTTCCATTTTTATTAGTTTTAAATAAAGAGCTGCCATGAAGAATAGCCTAGTAGAAGTAAAATTGAATGGAAAATGGTAACTTAAAACATTTCTATTATAATTTGTTTACCCTGTGTTTTCATTAAAATGATGGAAATGTAAATTTAAAAGGAATCTATTCTATAAAAGTGGTCCCTTGGATTTCACACAGTACCTAAAAATCCTTTATTCTTTGAATCCATATACTCTTTATTTGCATATTAAGCAAACTGTATATTATGATGGATGCCATGATAAAATTTAATTCTACCTTTGAGAGTGTAACAGGATCTTACCTTGCCTTTAGGCAAACTAGTTTGACAGCGAGAAGAAATTTTGAATATAAAACTCTTGAATATTTAAAATATAAAAGGTTCATTTAATACTATTCTAGTGTGAATACAGACATGCATAAAATGGTAGGACAGAAAGCTCCTGAATGGAACACTAGTCAGCAGGTTTTCTATAATATAAATTGAATCTTGCGCAAATGCAAACAACTAAACATGTGCCTCAAATTTGTATTTCAAATAGAAAAATACATACTTAAAATTGTATACTTATGTCCATCATGCTGTCATGAAAAATATTCTAGACAGCTTTAGCTGAGGTTTCTTGAAAACGTCTCAGAAACGTAGAAGACTAAATCTAACAATACTTATATACTAATGATTCTACATTACAAAATATTATAAAGCCTTCCATGGCATTCAAAAATTAAACATTTTATTTGGATATCTTAAAACTGTGAGGGGAAAAATTACTTCTGGGACTTAAGGGGATGAAATTAAACATGATCAGTAATTGGCTTCATGATCTTTGGTGCTGGGGCCACTTTATACATGTATTTACCTAATTGACCATGAAATCTTCCACAGAACCTGTGCTTGGCATGAACTTTGCCAATTTTAAACTGACTATGATGAATGGCTTTATCATGCTACTTGCTCCTCTGCCTTTCTAAGGAATAAAATACTTTAAAATAAATATTTTCTTCAGCAAAGAGCATCAACTTTGTTTTCCCTTTTTTTTAATAATAAATTTTTTATTGGTGTTCAATTTGCCAACATACAGAATAACACCCAGTGCTCATCCCGTCAAGTGCCCCCCTCAGTGCCATCAACTTTTAAGTAAGCAAATTTCACTTCTAAAAACCTTAATTAGTGGGACGCCTGTGTGGCTCAGCAGTTGAGCGTCTGCCTTTGACTAAGGTGTGATCCTGAGGTCTGGGGATCAAGTCCCACATCGAGCTCCCTGTAAGGAGTCTGCTTCTCCCTCTGCCTGTGTGTGTGTGTGTGTGTGTGTGTGTGTGTGTGTGTCTGTGTGTCTCTCATGAATAAATAAAATCTTTAAAAAATAAAAAAAAATAAAAACCTTAATTAGTAACATACTAACCAATTTAAAGGTATTTTTCACATTTCTCACATTCTATATGTATTTATTTAATTGCAGTTTTATTTAGTATAATTTTCTGAGTACGCATAGCAAAAAAGAAAAAGAGCAACAAAAACAGAAGAAAGGAGGAGAAAAAAAGGGAAAAAAATTAGAAAGAAAAAGTTATGCTTTCCTTTGAGTCAAACCAGTCTGTAGTATCTCTCTATACAGGAAAGCAATCTACATATCAAGAAGGTCCATCTATAGATGGTGTCAATTAAAAAAAAATAATCTCCCCTATAATCTTAAAATATGGACTATCCCAGGCATGTCACATGAAAGAGTTATCCCCAGGCCTCCACATCCCACTGGAGGGTAATATTAGGCAGGATGATTCATCATAGCTCCTGTGGTAAATACCCAATAACACTTTGCAGCGTCACTAGTTGGTTTTGTCTTAACAAATGCATGCTTCAAAACAGATTAAAACAGATTTTTTTTTTTTTTACAATGGAAGAGCCCACGTTAAAACAAACCAACAAAAACAAAAAGTGTTCAAGCCAAAGTTACTGTACCACTTACAATGTGCATTTCTTTGGGGGTGGTGATAATGGGCGGTAAGAAATGAGAGATATCACACCAGCTGTTCTAGCACCAGTTTTAAGTTCAGCAAATGACTTAGTGTGATGATGAATATATTTTAAATTCATGAAGTTCTTCTCCTTATAGTAGATTAATTTTTGAATTACGCAATAGGGAACTGAGGAAATCTGTTATGAGCGCTTTACTATTACATCTGAAAACAGAAATAACACATGTGTAACAGCAGGACGGATCCAGATCCATACCAGAACATGAAAAAGTAAAGACCAAGAAACTCTGTGTCAGAATGAAAATTTGCACAAAGAAGAATTATTATTACTTGTTTGTTTCACCAGAGGCTACCATTGTATTTTAATATTCTAAATAAACATTTAAGATCATGTGGGTCATTAGAAAAAAAAATAGAACCTAGGCACATTCTTAAAATTTGGTAAGTTCAACTGAATGCTATTTTTTAAAGTAATGTATATCCAGCATATCTTTTTTATCATGTGCATATTTTTTAGAAAGTTTTGTTTTCTCCTAGAAATAAAACCATACTGAACTAAGCCTTCCATTTCACTGTAACCCAAGAATGACCACTTTTAATGTTGTCTTTTATGCATTATTCAATCTGGTTTGACTTTGTTGTTTTTTGAATATCAGAAAAAAGAAGCAGCCTCTGGAAAACTTTTCACAGCTTGGTATCAAATCAGTAGCATTGTTACGGTCTGCTCAATTTTTCGGTATCTGATCACAGCCTTTCCTACTTTTCTGGATCGTGGATAACGTATTCCAATGCCATGCAAAGGAAGATCTGTGAAGCACCTACTGTGTGCACCATCTCTTACCAGCCAACACAAAGATGAATGAGACATAGCCTCAACTGTACAGAAAGAGACCGGTCAGATTGTTCAGAAAGACACCAAAGTGAATCATACTGAAAGCTCACAATGTTAGGTCTTAAGTTGGTCTTGAACTCATTTTAATAGATCTTGAATCCATTTGTTTCTTAATGTGTATTAGCTTAGAAAACAGAGGCTGTGTCAAAGTTAATGTGAAGATGCTTACCCTAGAGTGGTAAAGAGAGGGGAGAAAAGGGAAATGAGATAGGAAGAAGGGAAAGCAGAGCCTCTGTGGTGCATTACAGAACTGGCTCCCACTTCCCAAGGAAATGGAGCTGAGTGCTCAGTCTTGCGGGACAGAGAGTGCCATGTGAAATCATCCTGCCTCACAAAAACTTAGAGGAGCAGAAGGGTGAAAGATGTACCCATGGGTTCCTTTCTGTCTACTTTCTCTCGCTGTCAGATTTCACACCCCAGGGCTTCACTTTCCTCTGCACTTATAGGTTGCCGTATCCTGCCCCTTTAGGGGCACCGCTAAGGAGTCAAATGCCACACCTTGTTGTGAAATGTTTCTTATTTCTTGTTTGATGTTTCTTGTGAGATGTTGTGAGATCTAAACCCAGAACTGGCTAAGCCTGGCTGGGCCCTGGCATTCCAAAGCTGCCACTTTGACAGGTTCAATGGGGGCGGTGGCAAAGCACAGCTTTCATGCTGAGGAAGCTGTGAGAGCTGGCAATGACAGGAGCTGTGAGGACAGCAACAGGGGCTGAGGTACCTTTTTCAGCTAGTGGCAAAAGCTTGAGTGGCAAGGAGGGCCATCGGATTTGAAGCAGCATATAAATTGAGTGGAGCTCAATATGCATCACTGCCACCCTAATCCAAGTTTATCTGAGAGAGCTCCACTCATCTTCTTGCCCTCAATCAATCTGAAATCTTCCCACTCTCTTTCTCTCTCTCTCTCTCTCTCTTTTAAGATTTTATTCACTTATTCATGAGAGACACAGAGAAAGAGGCAGAGAGATAGGCAGAGGGAGAAGCAGGCTCTCTGTGGGGAACCCTATGTGGGACTCAATCCCAGGACCTCAGGATTAGAATCTGAGCCAAAGGCAGACGCTCAACCACTGAGCCACCCAGGTGCCCTCCACTCTCTTTCTTAAGCTGCAAAATCCTAAATGTGGTCCATAAGTACTATACAGTCTGGCCCCCACCTGCCTCCTCGGTGCCATCCTCAGTCTGTTGTCCACATTCCAGCACCCACTGGCCTTCTTTTACTCCTCTGACATACTCCTAACTGAGAGCCTTTGCTGTTTGCTTGGCTTGGAATATCCTCTCTTACTCACAGAATGTTCTTTCTTGATTCTTGAGTCTGCTGACTAGGAGGTTAAACCCTCTGTCTTACTCCTTCTAAGCTCCTGACCTTGGAAGCCAGTTTACCACTAAAACTGATGAAACATAAACTTCAGGTCTCTTACTTGCCCAAGTTACTGCCAAGCCGCTGTACCTAATTTTGTATTTGTAATTTTAATTTTTTTTCCTTAAAGAGGTTTCCCTGATTTGTTTAAGCTTCAGGCTTCCCGAAAATCTAGGTGTACCTACCTATGCTTTTCCCTAATTTGTTTAAGCAGGTTGGAGATTCTAATTTGATGGCTGGATGATGGATGGATGGATGGATGGATGGATGGATGGATGGATGGACAGAGGAACCAGTACACAGTAATTGCTTATACTCACATAATATTTACTACAGTCCAGGCACTGTACTAAGTCATTCACTTTTATTAAACTGGTTTATATCTTACAAAAGCAACCTATGAGTCACTTCCATGGTGTTCCACTTCGTGGAGATAAGGACACTGAAGCAAAAGATAGATAATATGACCAAGACCACACAGGTAGTGTATAGTAAAAGTGGGATTCAAACCCATGAAATCTGCCTCCAGAGTTCTGGCCATTGACATAGACATTCTTCTTCATATAAATAAATGGATGATAAGTAGATAATGTATGAAATTAGAAACAGCAGATTTTCTATGTCATGGCCTTCACTAGATTACTTTATTGTGTAATAATTTAGGTGAGGTGTAGAAAAAACTCTGGGCTAAGTGAGTAAACTAAAAAGCTGTGACTAACAGGAGTCAGAATGCATGCCCAGTTTCAGTTAATTTAACATTTCATGCTAATTCAGCAATTAAGGCTTTTCGAATGCATATAGTTGCTTGGAAATGGAATTAACTGCCTTTTAAGGTGATATACATCCTGTGACAAGAATATTCAAGCAGAGGCCAAAGGAATGTTCTCTGTCTCTTCATGTCACCTTGAGCCGGATTATCTCAGTTTTGAGATAATCAAAGGCCTCTTCAGATGTGTTTGGTGGGTCGATGTTTGTATATGTATGTAATACTGGGGAAATCTTGATTAATTAGTCACTAGAAAGCCTATAAAGTGGATAGGTAGTTTTACAAGGTTTTAGTTTTACTTCAAGTTTAGAAGCTTTAAGGATGTCAAATGTTATATCTTCTTAACACACTATACTAATTCCAGCCTTGGAATTAGTGATTTCTAATAAGTTATAATAGTAAGAGAGAGCAGGATCTGGACTCAGAATGCTTGGTTTCAAGACCCTACTCTCATTTATAAAATGTGATATATTAAGCAAGTCACTTGAACTCTTTGTAACCTTTATTTTATCATTTGTAAAATGGGAATAATGATCCCACTATAAAGAGCCTGGTAAACTAGGATGTTGTAAATAATCAATAAATGTTAGTTATTATTGTCTACTATAATAGCTAATGGTAAACTTCCACTTACATTTTAAGAAATACATATAATGTAAATATGTATATGAATGCCACCTACAGTTTATCTAATCCAAAATATTGTTGAACTGATTTACTATTAATTGCTGTATTTCAGCAAAATAAAGAGGTCTGAATGAAATATTTCAAATAACTAAGACTAAGAAAAGAGCAATATTGTATATAATAGCAATGTACAATCTTTTAATTAAGCTGGTAATTCCCACATGACATGGTTTTGAGATAAGTCCTATTATGTACAGTTTATACTTGAGCAGTTGGAGACAAAGGAGATTAAATGACTTCCTAAAGCATCCCCAATTCCTTAGCAGACCTAGGATTAGAACTCAGAATTTAGGCTGTGCTTTGTTCATGCTTTACCACCAAACCAGCAGGGAAAAAATAAGTAGCATGATTCATGGTAATATTGAGATAATATGAAGCATTTTAAAACTGAATTAGAAAATCAAAAGCCATAATGAAGCCATATTAGAAAATAGGCTGGATGATCAAATGAACTTTCACAAATGTGCAAAAGAAAAAGCAGACTCACTAATGAATAAAGATGGGTAAGAAAGTTAACCAAGAAGTAGCTAACTAGAAATTTTCAATTTGTTAAGGTTCTACTTAAAATTTATAAAGCACAAAAAAATAGGTTAAAATCTTGAACAATTAGAAAAAAAAAAGTGAGCCTTTGAAGAAACAGTTGTTGGCATAAAGAAAGGTCTGTGATGCACTTAAAAAGTAGTGAACTCTATTTTTAAGCCTTTGTGTGACATTGTAGACATGTTTAATGTTATGGAAACTGACTCAAGCTTCTAGTTGACCTTACTTAAAAAGAAAGTGTGGCATTGGAGAAATTCTAGAAGTTAGGTAAAATAATGTACAAATTTGAATCATTTATAGTTTATCCCCCACCCCTCAAATTACCATCTTAAACTATTAAAAAAGTGTTTTGTTTATTCCTTGAGTTTTTCATAGAAGACTTGTCAAGAATTCTATGATTCTACAAGTTGTCTATGAATACTTAGACATGAACTGTTGTGTTCATTTTCACAGGATCCACTAGTACACCAGTGAATTAATGAGTTAAATTAGAAGAAAACCTATTTAATTATTAAAGACAAAAACGATCACTCCATGTTTCTTATCATGGACCTATTTTCTATACAATACAATTGATTCTCAGTTAAAAACATTTCAAGTTTTACTTATATGCATTCCAGGTAGCCTACTACATTTTTCTTTGCACTACAACTTCCAGTACCAATTATCCAAAATTAGTAAGATTTGCTTCTATAAAAGATAGAAGCTGTGTAGGGAAGGGAAGAAAAAAAATGTGACGTCAAACAAATCTGAGTTAAAATCTCTGCTGTGTCATTTAATATCCCAGGTTTGTCTTGAACTCCCCTGTGCTTCAGTTTCCTTGTCTTCAGTGTCCTACTAATCCAAGGATTATGAGAATTAGAGGTAACAAATATAAAGCACATAGAGTAGTGAGTATCCTCTCACAAAAGCACTAGTGAATATTTGCTGTGGTTATTATTGTTATAGTAGACACTCTAATTTGAGAGTCAGAATATACCTCACAAGATAGCTGTAATGCAGGAAATGGAAGAGTTTAAATTTGACAAATGTGACCTATGCTGAGTTACCAATGATTAAAGTGTATCGAGACACAAATAAAGCTTTGCCTTTTCTTGCATTTTCCTTCCACGTCGTAAAGGCTTCTGGAGCAGATGCCCTGGAGTTAAATTTATCGTGTCCACATGGCATGGGAGAAAGAGGAATGGGCCTGGCCTGCGGGCAGGTAAGGACCTCAACAGCTGCCATCACGTATTTCTGTGTGACAGAACAGGCCCCTGTATGGATAGTAACTATACCTTAGGCAAGAAGATGTGTGGATCAGATGACTGGCTTGAGACTTCCAGGTCTGCATTGTTTAAATATTTAGTGCTTAAAAAGTGGAAAATGAGGGAAACTGAAATTACAGCAACTGTTTAGTTTTATTGAGGAAAATATCACATTATGTGCTTGACAGGAAGTAATATCATAACAAATAGTTTTTAAAAGCACTGAAGCAGAATTAGCTGATTTCAAATGCAATGTTCTTTATTCATTCCTGATGCTGATCCAGTTTCCCTGGAGCAATATACTGTACAAAATGCATTGTTCGTAGTGATTTTGTAGTAAATGGGGCACAGCACAAATTGCATTTTACATTTTTTAGCATATGATCATTATTCCCTAACTGTGTTTTGGGAGTTGCAAAAAGACTTTGATGCTATTTTTATTTTGGGATACAATAAATGGAACCTTCATGCTAAAATACTTTCAAAAACCTAATGAATAAAATGTGGAAATATATGTTAATATGTAGAAAATACTGCATCTTTATGTAACTAGATACAGTGTTGTATGTTAAGAAGCAATGTAAAAGCTTAATGCTAAAAAGGTGAGTGTTTTGCATCTAATTTGGCTTTTAAGCCCAGAGGGAAATGGTGTGAATTAAATAATATGAAATGTTGTCATTTATGACAAATTTTCTAGTCCTGGAAAGTTTACTTTTGTCTTTATATCTGGCACAGGGCCTAGTACATAGTAGGTGCTCAATTCCACCCCCCCAAGTCTTTGGGTTATTTGAATTAAACTCAGAGGCCGGAGGCCCTTAATTTGGAAGGGCAAAAATTTCTGCTTATTCCAATGAACCTAGGTTGCTATTTTCATATTAGCATTCAGGGAGGATTTTAAAGTACCTTGTAAATATTTAATTAACATTCGGAATAGATTTGTAACTTGGGAAGAAACCATTCTCTTGTAGCAGCAGGAGCAGAGGGCTTAGTCAAATGGTCTTCAAATATATCCTCTGTTGCACTAACAACAGGTTACCCAGAAGATCAGTCAAGGTGGTGACAGAACCAAGCCTCAGAATTAGTCAATAGTGGGAAAATACTGTATCAAATCATGACTTCTTTGGGGCAAGGCTTGGGTGATTGAAATGAGGTAGGCTTCTGAAAGGACAGCTGGACAGAGTCTGATGTAGTCAGGTTCTTTCTTTATCCCTTGCATGGTTCCTAAAACTTTGACCCAAGATATTTTTTAGTTACATGGAAAAAAACAGCTATGGAATATTTAAATCTGTTGACTAATTTTTTAAAGAAGGATACATTTTAATATATATTCCTTGCCACAGAAATGGCAATTATTTTGAAAATGTTGCCCAACCTTGAGCTTATTTTTTAGAGTGGGCTTTGGCTCTGTGAACACATCTCAACTTACCCAGCTGTTAAGTGTCTTAGGTGTATCCTCTCCAGAGAGTTATTTAGCTACATAAATTTTTGCACAGCCTTTGGCTGAATGAGGATACCAAGCGTTAAAATTTTGCAGTCAGAGTTAGTATTAAGATTTCTAAAACCTTTGGAAAACATATGTTCCAAAAACCATGGTACCTTACGCTGAAGGAAACTTTGGAACATTGCCGTTTCTTCTTTGGAGATCTTCTTTGGAGATGCCAAGAACAGCAACAATAAAATAAAAACAAAAACTAAACAAGACAACAACAAAAAACTAAAGCCTCCTTGCTTCC